>NC_082708.1:67782155-68093822 GCF_030144855.1 Hypanus sabinus | reverse complement strand
GAGCACTCTCCTGATGCTGTTCTCCAACATCAAAATGCTGTAAAATAACAAGTATCTTCCCAAGACATTCATATATTTTATTACCACACTCACTATTATCAGTGACTTTGATATGCTTATCAGGGATTGAATCACGGAACTAGGATAAAAGTTTATTGAACATGTGTTCAGAATCTAAATCAGAATCAGATTTATTATCACTGATATATGTTATGAAATTTGTTTATTTCTTGCAGCAGCATTGCAGTGCAAAGCAGAAAAACTGCAATAAATTACTAAATGAATAAACAAGCAAACAAACACATAGTGCAAAAGACTAATAATAATGTTCATGGACCATGCAGAAATCAGATGGCAGATGGGAAGAAGCTGTTCCTAAATATTGGGTGAGAGTCTTCAGGCTCCTGTACCTCCTCTATGAGGAAGGCATTTCGCAGATGATGAGGTACCTTAATGATGGATGCTGCTTTCTTAAGGCAGCAGCTCTTGAAGTTGTCCCTGATGGTGGTGAGGGTTATGTCTATGATGGAGCAGGCTGAGTCTACAACTCTCTGCAGCCTTTTTCAGTCCTGGACATTGGAGCCTCTACTATACCAGCAGATAATTCAACCTACCAGTATGTTCTCTATCATACATCAGTGGAAATTTGCAAGATTCTTTAGTGATATACCAAAGCTCCTCAAACTCCTCATGAGGTAGAGTCATGAACATAGCTTGTTTGTGATTGCATTCGGCCAAGAATAGATACTCCAACATATTGACACCCAGAAACTTATATCTGCTCACCATTTCACAACTGAGTTCTCAATGAGGACTGGTGTATGTTCTCTATACTTACCCTTCCTTAAGTTCACAATTAATTCCTTGGTCTTGCTGATGTTGGATGTAAGATTGTTGTTGCAACACCACTCAACCAGCCAATCTGTCTCCCTCCATACACACACCTGGCTACCATTGAGATTCTACCAGCATCAATGGCGTCAGAAACAAATTTATAGTTGCTATTTGAGTTGTGCCTAGCCACACAGTCATGAGTGTAGAAAGGGTGGAGCAGTGGACATTCTTGGAGTGTGCCTGTGTTGATCGTCAAAGAGGAGAAGATATTTATTACTGATCCACTGTGATCTCTTGATGAGGAAATAAGAATCCAGTTGCAGAGGGAGGTACCAAAGCTCAGGTGTTGAAGGTTGTTGATTAGTACCGATAGAAGGATCATGTTGAATATCAAGTTGTAATCAATAAGCAGAAACCTGCATTGTTATAGAAACATAGAAAATAGGTGCAGGAGTAGGCCATTCAGCCCTTCGAGCCTGTGCCGCCATTCAGTATGATCATGGCTGATCATCCAACTCAGAACCCTGTACCTGCTTTCTCTCCATACCCCCTGATCCCTTTAGCCACAAGGGCCATATCTAGCTCCCTCTTAAATATAGCCAATGAACTGGCCTCAACTGTTTCCTGTGGCAGAGAATTCCACAGATTCAACACTCTCTATGTGAAGAAGTTTTTCCTCATCTCGGTCCTAAAAGGCTTCCCCTTTATCCTTAAACTGTGACCCCTCATTCTGGACTTCCCCAACATCGGAAACAATCTTCCTGCATCTAGCCTGTCCAATCCCTTTAGAATTTTATACATTATCTAGATGCTCCAAAGTCAAGTGGAGAGCCAGTGAGATTGTGTCCACTGTTGTGGTGGTATGTAGATTGCTATGGGTCCAGGTCTTTACTCAGACATAAGTTAACTCTAGCCATAACAGTTTTGGGCTTCTCGTCTAAGAAAAGATTTACTGGCTTTAGAGAGGGTCCAGATGTGGTTCACAAGGATGATTCCAGGAATGAAAAGGTTATCATATGAGGAACTTTTGATGGCTCTGGCTCCGTACTCACCGGAATTTAGAAGGATTGGGGGGATCTCATTGAATCCTTTCAAGTGTTGAAAGGCCTAGACAGAGTAGGTACGGAAAGGATGTTTCCCATGGTGGGGTAGCCTAGGACAAAAGGGCACAGCCTCAGGATAGAGGGGTGTCCATTTAAAACAACGATGCAGAGAGATTTCTTCAGCCAGAGGCGGCTGAATTTGTAGAATTTGTTACCACTGGCAACTGTGGAGGCCAGGTCTTTGGATGTATTTGAGATTGATAGGCTCTTGATTGGACATGGCATCAAAGGTTATGGGGGAAAAGCCAGGGAATGGGGCTGAGGAGGGGAGAAAAGGATCAACCATGATTAAGTGGTGAAGCCAAATGGCCTAATTCTACTCTATGACTTATGATCTTATAACAATCCTTGCAAAACACTTCACCACAGTAGAAGTGAGTGCTACTGGGCATTATCATTGAGACGGCTCACCTTGCTCTTCTTGGAAACCATAAAACATAAAACATAGGTGTAAAATTAGGCCTATTGGCTCACAGGGCCTGTTCCACCTTTCCATAGTGGCTGACTTATTATCCCTCTTAGTCCCATTCTCCTGCTTTCTCCTCGTAACTTTTGACACTGACTAATCAAGGACTTATTAACCTCCATTTTAAATATACTCAATGACGACCTTCAGATGTCTATAGCAATGAATTCCCTCTAGCTAAAGAAATTCCTCCTCATCTGTGTTTTATATGAATGTTCATCTATACTGAGGTTGTAACCTCTGGTCCTAGACTCACCCACTATAGGGAGCATTTTCCCCAGATTCACTCTACCTAGGCTTTTCAATATTCAATTGGCTTCTTTGAACTCCAGCAAATAATGACCAGAGCCATCAAACACTCCTCATATGTTGACCCTTTCATTCCCAGGATCATTCTCGTGAATTTCCTCTGGACCCTCTCTAATGCGAGAACGTCTGTTCTTAGATAAGAGACCCAGAACTGCTCCAAGTGTGGTCTGACCAATGCCTGATAAAGTCTCAGCAATACATCTTTATTTTTGAACCCTAGTCTTCTCAAAAAAGAATGCAAATGTTGCATTTGCCTTCCTTACCACTGACTCAACCTGCAAATTAACCTTTAGGGAATCCTGCACAAGGACTCCCAAGTTCCTTTGCACCTCTAGTTTTTGACTTTTCTCCCCTGTTTAGAAAATAGTCTATGCCTTTATTCTTTCTACTAAACTGCATGAATATACACATCTATACATTATATTCTATCTGCCACTTCTTTGACCATTCTCCTAATATGTTTAATTCCTTCTGTAGACTCTCTACTTCCTCAACACTCCCTGCCCATCTACCTATCTTCATATTTTTCACAATTACCAAAAAGCTATCAATTCCATCATCCATATCACAGAAAAGAAGTGGTCCCAACACTGACAAAGGCCCCCTTTATTCCTACACTTTGCCTCCTGCCAATCAGTAATCTTCTATCCATGGTAGTATCCTTCCTGTAATACCATGTTCTCTTACGTTGTTAAGCAGCCTAATCTCTGGTACCTTGTCAAAGCCCTCTGAAAATCCAATTAAATAATATCTGCTCACTCTCCTTTGTCCATTCTGCCTGGTATTTCCTTCAGGAATTCCAAGAAATTTTCCAGGCAAGATCTCCCCTTAAGGAAATCTCCCCATAAGGCCTATTTTATCATGTCCTTCCATGTACCCGGAAACCTCATCCTTAATAATGGGCTCCAACATCTTCCCAACAACTGAAGTCAGATTAACTGGTATCTTATTTATTTTCAGACCTTTTAGCTTCCCAAGCATCTTCTCCTTAGAGAGAGCAACTACACTCACTTCTGTCCCCTGAAACTCTTGGATTTCTGGCATGCATTAGTGTATTTTACAGTGAAGACTGATGCCTGATGCGCCATCAATAACTCTCGGAGACGTGAGTCGAGATAGATCTTTTATTAGCTGGAAGAAAGCACCGTCAGCAGTGTCAGCAGCAAGAGCCACCACACAACATCCTGGAGACTGAGGGAGGAGCAGTGTCTCCAATCGCCTTTATACAGGGGTCTGTGGGAGGAGCCACAGGAGCAGTCAGCTGGAGGGGGCGTGTCCAGACAGGTATATGTAGTTCACCACATTCACCGCCCCCCCCCCCTTTGTTTTAAAAGAGAGTCCCCATGAGGCAAAGTTTCTTACAAGTATATTTACAGGTTAAGTCTATCAGGTGGTCAAATCTGTTGCTGCGATCTACGTAGCACTGGCGGTGATTGCACTGGTGCCGATGGTGATTGCACCAGAGACGGTGGTTGTGCTGGTTCCGGCCTGACTTGAGGTGTCAGCCCATTAGGCATCAGTGATCCCTCATACATGTGCAAGGTGCCCGGTATATGTGAGGTGCCTGGTATGGGAGTGTCGTGAGGAGTTCATGTAGGGCTTGGTGTGCGTGGTGTCAGGTGGGTATACACCTCAGTGGGTACAGGGTTCATAGTTACCGTGGAGTGTTCGGGGTAGTGATCTGCTGCTCCTGCGGGTGCCAGGTCGCGGATGGAGTCCGTGTCCTCCCGCCCATCAGGTAAGACCACATAGGCATACCGGGGGTTCGCATGTTGTAGGTGAACTCTCTCGACCAGCGGGGAGTATTTATTGCTCTGCGCATGTTTCCAGAGCAGCACTGGCCCTGGGGACGTCAGCCAAGCTGGTAGGGTGGTCCCAGTAGCAGATTTCCTGGGAAAGGAAAAGAGGCGCTCATGAGGGGTGGCATTGGTGGACGTAGATAACAGAGAGTGGATGGAGTGGAGTGCCTCGGGGAGGACCTCCTGCCATCGAGAGACCGGCAACCCCTTTGTGTTAAGGGCTAAAAGTGTGGCCTTCCACACTGTGGCATTCTCCCTCTCCACCTGTCCATTTCCCCGGGGATTATAGCTCGTGGTCCTACTAGTAGCAATACCCCTAGCCAGCAGGTATTGGCGCAGCTCTTCACTCATAAAGGTGGACCCTCTATCACTGTGGATATAGCAGGGATATCTGAACAGAGTGAAGAGCTGGCACAGGGCTTTTATGACGGACGTGGCAGTGGTGTCGGGGCAGGGGATGGCAAAGGGGAACCGTGAGTACTCGTCGATAATGTTGAGGAAGTAGACATTGTGGTCGGTGGAGGGAAGGGGGCCCTTAAGTCAACACTCAGTTCCTCAAAGGGGCGGGTGGCCTTGATAAGTTGCTCCTTTTCAGGACGGTAGAAGTGCGGTTTGCACTCAGCGCAGACTTGGCAGTCCCTGGACATCGTCCTGATCTCCTCAAGGGAGTAAGGTAGGTTCCGGGCTTTCACGAAATGGTAAAATCAGTTGACCCCCGGGTGGCAAAGATCTGCATGGAGGGCGTATAGCTGGTCGAGCTGCGTGCTGGCACACGCTTCCCGGTATAGGGCATCAGGGGGCACATTGAGCCTTCCAGGCCGGTACAGAATATCATAGTTGTAGGTGGAGAGTTCTATTCTCCACCACAAAATTTTATCATTTTTGACTTTGCCCCGCTGTTGGTTGCTGAACATGAACGCAGCTGAGCGCTGGTCGGTCAGCAAGGTGAACCTTTTGCCAGCGAGATAGTGCCTCCAGTGCCTAATAGCTTCCACTATGGCCTGGGCTTCTTTCTCCACCGTGGAGTGCCATATTTCAGGGCCTTGAAAGGTACGAGAGAAGAATGCTACTGGCCTGCCTGCCTGATTGAGAATAGCAGCCAGCACGAAATCGGAGGCGTCACTCTCTACTTGGAAGGGAATGGTCTTGTCCACCGCATGCATCATTGCTTTGGCAATGTCCCCTTTAATGCGGCTGAAGGCCGCGCGGGCCTCGGCAGAGAGGGGAAATGTGGTGGACATGACCAGGGGGCGGGCCTTGTCTGTGTAATGAGGGAAATTAGGCGTAATAGGAAAAGAAGCCCAGGCACCGTCTGAGGGCTGAGGGTGGTGGGAAGAGGGAGTTCTAACAGAGGCGCATACGGTTGGGATCAGGGCCAATGACCCCGTTCTCCACGACATACCCAAGGATAGCGAGTCGGATGGTTCCAAGTGTCCCTGTTATAGGTAAGGTTCAGAGCTTTGGCCACTTGGAAAAATTGTTGGAGGTTGGTGTTGTGATCCAGCCAGTCATGACTGCAGATGGTGATGTTATCCAGATATAGAAATGTGGCCTTCAGTTGGCACTGGTCCACCATCCGGTCCATTTCCCTCTGGGAGACAGAGACACCATTCGTGACACCGAAGGGGACGTGCAGGAAGTGATAGAGCCTGCCGCCCGCCTCGAAGGCAGTGTAGGGGCAGTCCTCTGGGCAGATGGGGAGCTGGTGGTAAGCGGATTTCAGATCTATGGTTGAGTACACCTTGTACTGAGCTATCTGGTTGACCATATCCGCGATGCAGGGTAGAGGGTACATGTCAAGCTGCATGAACCTACTGATGGTCTGGCTATAGTCCACGACCATCCTATTTTTCTGCCCGGTCCGAACAACAACTACCTGGGCCCTCCAAGGACTTGTGCTTGGCTCAATGATCCCCTCCCTGAGCAGCTGCTGCACCTCCAACTGAATGAAGGCCCTGTCCCCCATGCTGTACCTCCTGCTTTTAGCTGCCACAGGTTTACAGTCAGGGGTCAGGTTTGCGAACAACGGTGGGGGAGGGATCTTGAGGGTGGAGAGGCTGCAAGTGGTGTCAGTAGCTCAGCTGTCGGCATGGTGCTGGATGGGATGTGTGTGTGTGTGTGTGTGTGTGTGGTCAGTAGCGGGGTATATGACGAAGTCCCACAAAACTGAGGATTCCTGACAGTGAGTGGTGGGAGGGGCTCGTCATATGCCATAGTCACACTTTTTAGGTGGCTCTGGTTGTCCAGCCCCAATAGCACAGGCGCACACAGTTGAGGCATGGCCTGTAGCACAAAGTCCTGATATTCTGTGCCCTGCACCACCAATGTTGCTGCACAACCCCCCTGGATGTCTGTGGAATGCGACCCAGAAGCCATGGTGACCCTCTGGCTTACCGGCTGTGTCACGAGTCCGCAGCGTTGCACCGTGTCTGGGTAAATAAAACTCTCAGTGCTGCCAGTGTCAAACAGCCAGCTAAACCTGTGCCCGTCCACCAGGATGTCCATCATTGACCTTGCAAGCTGGTGTAGGGCACTTTGGTTGAGTGTTACGGAGGCCAGAGTTGAATCGCCGTCTTGGTGCCCGGTTAGCACCCGTTGGTTGGAGGCAAGGTGGCCCCGACAACGATGGCCGACCCCATGCCTCGCACGAGGCAGGCAGGCAGGCAAGATGGCGGCGACCAAAATGGTGACCCTCATGCCTTGCACACTGCTCGACCCCGCTCGTGGATTAGACTTACAGACCTTGGCGAAATGGCCCTTCTTTCTGCAGCTGGAGCAAGTAGCTTCTCGGGGCAGGCAGCGTTTTCGAGGGTGCTTTTCGAGTCCGCAGAAGTAACACGGCACAGACTTGTGACTGGCAGCAGCTGTGGTCACTTCGCCGGAGGGTTTTGGGGAGTTCGTGGACTCACGAGTGGCCGGGTCTTGGGGTCTGCGGTGTCCACGGGGCCAGCGGGAGATCGCGTGGTTGGACAGTGTCAGCATTGTGCAGAGCAGCCTGCAGCGTGTCGGCCAGTTCGATTGCCGAGCGTAAGGTAAGATCAGTGTTTTCCAGCAGCCGCTGGTACACGTTCACTGACCTGATCCCCGTAACGAAGATGTCTCGTACCAGGAGCTCCGCATTCTGTTCCACCGTCAGTCCCCTGCAGTCGCAGGCCTGCACAACTGTCTGTAGGGCCCGGATAAACTCAGCACTCAACTCTCCTGCCTGCTGCCGCCATGTCACTAAGCGATGTCTTGCATAGATGGTGTTCACCGGCTGCAGGTACTGTCTTTTGAGGGCGTCCAGTGCCCCTTGGTAGGTCGGCAGGTCCCTGATAAGGGAGTATATCTGCAGACTGACTCTGAAGAGGAGGATTTTGTGCATTGTGGCAGGCTCAGTCATGGGAATCTCTTCCAAGTATGATTGGAAGCATGCAAGCCAGAGTTCAAAGGCAATAGCTGCTTCTGAGGCTTGAGGATCAATGTCCAATTTTTCCGGACGTAAAATACTTTCCATGTTTTAAAATTCCAGCTAATAAAATTGATGCACCATCAATAACTCTCAGAGATGTGAGTCAAGATAGGCTTTTATTAGCTGGAAAAAAGCACCATCAGCAGCAAGAGCCCACCACACAACATCCTGGAGACTGAGGGAGGAGCAGTGCCTCCAATCGCCTTTATACAGGGGTCTGTGGGAGGAGCCACAGGAGCAGTCAGTGGGGGTGGGGGGGTGTGTCCAGACAGGTATATGTAGTTCACCACACCAATACTTAAGTTTGTCTGCCAATTCCTTGTCCCCCATTACTAACTCTCCAGTTTCATTTTCCAGACATCTGACATCCAGTCTCACCTCTCTTTTGCTCTTTATATATTTGAAAAAGAACTTTTAGTATCTTCTTTTATTTTATTGGCTAGCTTTCCTTCATATTTCATCTTTTCTCTCCTTATGGCTTTTTAATTCCCTTCTGTTAGTTTTAAAAACTTCCCAATTCTCTAACCTTCCACTAATTCTTGCTATATTGTATGCATTCTCTTTTCTATTTATGCCATCTTTGACTGCCTTTGTCAACCATGGTTGCCCCATCCTCCCTTTAAAATACTTCCTCATCTTTGTGATGTATCTACTGCACAATCCGATTTGCCCCCAGAAAATACAGTCATTGCTGTTCTGTCACCATCCCTGCTAGAGTCCCATTTTAATCAAATTTGGCCAACTCCTCTCTCATGTCTCTGTAGTTCACTTTACTTTATCTCCTCCCTCTCAAACTGCAGGGTGAATTCAATCATATTATGATCACTGCCTCCAAAAAGTTCCTTTACCTTAAACTCCCTAATGAAATCAGGTTCATTACACAATGTCCAGTCCAGAACTTCTCTTCCCCTGGTGGGCTTAACCACAAGCTGCTCTAGAAATTCCCTCTCTTGAGATTCAGCACCAACCTGGTTTTCCCAATTTACCTGCATATTAAAATCCCCCAAGACTATCATAACATTGTCCTTTTTATGTGCCTTTTCTATCTCCCACTGTAATTTGTATCCCACATCCTGGCTACTGTTCAGAGGCCTGTATAAAGCTCTCATCAAAATCTTCTTACCCTTAAAATTTTTTAACTCTACTCACCATGATTCCACATCTTCTGATTCTCTGTCATCACTTTCTAAGAATTTGATTAAGTTTTTACCAACTGAGCCACCCCAGCCTCTCTGCCTACCTGCCTGTCCTTTTGATACACTGTGTATTTTTGGATGTTAAACTCCCAACTATGATCTTCTTTTAGCCAAGACTCACTGATGCCTGTGTCATACCTACCCATCGCTAAATGTGGTACAAGATAATCTACATTATTCCATTTACAGTGTGCATTCAAATACAACACCGTCACTCCTGTGTTCATCACCCTTTTCAATTTTGTCCCCAATATTACACTTTATCTAATCTCAATGAATGCAATTTTGCCCTATAATCTGTCTACCCTTCCACACAGTCTTACTACACACTACATCTATTTATATACCAACTGCCCCATCCTCAGCCCTATCACTCCAGTTCCCACCTCCCCTAAATTAGTTTAATCCCTCCCAAACAGCTCTGGTAAACCTGACTACAAGGATATTGCTTCCCCTGGGATTCGGGTATAACTCATCTTTTTTGTGCAGGCCATACTGTACCTTCCAGAGGAGTAATCTCAATGATTTGGAAATCTGAAATCCTGTTCCCTGCACATCCTATACTTACATTCAATGGCACATGGCACAGGTAGCAATCCAGAGATTACTAACCTGGAGGTCCTGCTTTTCAGCTTTCTACCTATTCTGAATATTCTCTCTTTAGGACCTCCTCCCTTTTCCTACCTATGTCGTTGGTACCAATACATATCACAACTTCTGGCAGTTTACCTTTCCCCTTTAGAATGCTGTGAAGTCTATCCAAGACATCCCTGTTCCTGGTACGTAGGAGGCAACGTTACATTTGAGCATCGTTTTCACATCCACAAAATCTCCCGTGTGCTCCTGTAACTATGAAATCCCCTTTCACTACTGTACTTCTCTTCTCCTCCCTTCCTTTCGGAGCCACAGAGACCTCTCCACCCCACCCCTCAACAATGCATATCAGTAACCAAAGCATTATACTTCTTTATCGAATTATTATTGAAAAGAACAGCCATAGGGATTCTCTGCACTGCCTTCTCATTTCCTTTCCCTCACCTGACAGTTACCCAGACACCTGCCTCTTGCAAGTTAGAGGGGACCACATCCCAGTAGCTCCTATTTATCACCTTCTCATTTTCCTGTAGGAGCCAAAGGTCATCAAGCTGTAGCTCGGTTTCCTTAACATGGTCTCTAAGGAGCTGCAGTTTGCTGCACCGGTATGATTGATGTCCTTTTGAAGTAGTTGGGAATCTGTAACTGCGGCACTGAGAGGCTCAAGATGTCCTTGAACACCGCAGCCAGTTGATCAGCACAAATTTTCAATTCCCTGCCAAGTACACTGTCAGGGCCTGACACATCACAAGGGTTCATCCGTTTAAGTGATGTTCTCACATTAGCCTCTGAAATGGAGATCACCTATGCTGTGCAATGGCATATTGAGACCAAAACTTAGGCTGGATACTAAGGATACAGCCCCTACATCTACATGACAGAAAATACTTACATCATTCAATATCCCAGACCAGATGAGGGGTCTCAAAGCAAAACATTTCTCTCCACACATGTTCCTTCAGCATCTTTTTGCTTCAGATTACACTATCTATAGTGTCTTGGGTTTTTGTTGTTCAATATAGCATGTTGAGAAATGCCATAAAGTCAACATTGCAACCTTGAAAGGCAGTATGTTCTCCATTATATAACTGATGTTAGAAATATTTAGTAAGTCTGACAATATCTGTGGGGTATTGTCAACAACATAAATGCTTCGGATCAATACTACTGGAAATTTCCGTTTCCGAAGATACTGCCTGATCTACTGAATACTCTAGAATATTTTGTTTTTCAGATTTTAGCAACCACAGTTTTTGATTCTTAATACTAAAATCAACTTTGACTGAATTAGTGTTAAGTGAAGAATTACTGTACAGATGAAAACATTTGGGGTGTGAAAATAATACTGCTTTAAAATATGTTCATTGTAAATTGCAATAATATGTAAAGGCTCCTATTAAAGATGGGGCAGTACTTGACCTTATCCTAAGAAATGAAACAGGGCATATATTGGAAGTGTTGGTAGGGGAACACTTTGGGAACAGTGACCAAAGCTATTACTGCAGTTGTGGAACTTGAATTTACACCTGAACTTGAATTAGATAAGATTTATCCTTAAGTTAAAGTCTTGAAGTGGGGGAAGGCTGATTTCAAGAGTGTAGGAGAGGACCTGACAAAAGTAAATTGGGAGAGGAATAAGTTGAGGAGGATAAATGGAGCTGGGGTGGGTGGAGGCAGAAATAATGGCTGGAAGGTGGAAGGGAAGACAACAAGGGCATCAGACTCTGGAATCTGATAAAGTAAAGGAGGTGATAAGTGAAACTGGATTAGGAAGATAGAAATAGCAAAGGGATTGATATCCAAAAATCACTGAGGGCAAGGGAACTAGATACACAGAATCTAGAAGCTCTTTACCTAAGAGTCCCATAGGAGTAACTTCAGCAAGAAGATTACAATCGTTTAATAAGAAGGCACCATCTATAATGTAGTCAGGTTGACCCTTGCCAATGATGCCAGCAATCCATAAACAAAAAGTAATTGTAATAATTGTCACCTACTATATTTTGCACCTCACAATCTACAACAGATTAAATACCAGAAATCTTTATCTTAAGACCATAAGAACATAAGATATAGGAGCCGAAGTAGACCATTCGGTTCATTGAGTCTGCTCCACCATTCAATCATGGTCTGACCAATTCTTCCAGTTGGGTGAGTGTGAGTCTAAGATGTGGTTACACAACCTCAGAATAGAGGGCCGTCCTTTTAGGATGGAGATGGGGAAGGATTTCTTTAGCCAGAGCCAGAGAGTGGTGAATACATGGAATTTGCTGCCACAGGTGGATGTGGAGGCCAAATCATTGGGTATATTTAAGGCTGTGGTTGATAGATTGTCGATTAGTCAGGACATGAAGGGAGAAGGCAGGAGATACAGGCTGAGAGGGAAAATGGATCAGCCATGATGGAGCAGACTCAATGGTCCAAATAGCCTAATTCTCCTCTTAAGTCTTTTGATCTTGTCTAAGATTGGCTGGCTGACGGGAAGTAAATTGTGGGAATAAAGGTGGCCTTTTCTGGTTGGCCTCTGGTGACTAGTGATATTCCACAGGGGGCAGTGTTAAGACCACTGCTTTTTACTTTCTATATCAATGACAGAATTGATGGCTTTGTTGCCATGTTTGTGGATGATACAAATGTAGGTGTAGGGGGGCAGGTAATATGTAGGAAGCAGGAAGCCTGGAGATGAATTTGGCCAGATTAGGAGAATGAGCAAAGACGTAGCAGATGGAATACAGTGTAGGGAAGTGGATGGTCATGCACTTTGGTAGAATGAATAAAGTAAACTATTTTTATAAACAGGGGGCAAATTCAGAAGTGAAAGGTGAAAAAGGACTTTGGAGACCTTGTGCAGATCGTGCTAAGAATTAACTGGCGGGTTGAGTTTGTAGCAAGGAAGGCAAATGCAATGTTAACATTCATTCAAGTGGACTAGAATATAAAAACAAGGATGTGATGCTGAGGCTTTATAAGGCATTGGTCAGACTGCACTTGGAGTATTCATGAGCAGTCTTGGGGCCCCTTATCACAGAAAGGATGTGCTGCCATTGGAGGTGGTCCAAAGATTGTTTATAATAATTAGACTGGAGATGAAAGGGTTAATGTGTGAGGTGCAGTTGATGGCTCTTGGTCTGTACTTGCTGACATTTAGAAGAATGGGGGTGATCTCATTGACACCTATTGAATATTGAAAGGCCTATATAGAGTGTATACGAAGAGGTTGTTGCCAGTAGTGGGAGAGTCCAGGAACAAAGGATAGTGGGAGGGTTTAGGAACAGAAGGCGCATCTTCAGAATGCAATAACATCCATTTAGAACAGAGATGACAAAAAATTTATTTAGTCAGGGGATGATGAATCAATGGAATTCATTGCTACAAACAGCTGTGGAGGCCAAGTCATTGTCTGCATTTAAAGTGCAGGTTGATAGGTTCTTGATTAGTAAGGGTGTCAAATATTAAGGCAGGAAAGTGAGTTTGAGAGGGATAATAAATGAGTCATGATTGAATGGCAGAGCAGACTTGATGGGCCAAATGGTCAAATTCTTCTCCTATGTCTTATGATCTTAATGGCATAGTCCAAAACAGAATGAAGCCAACTGTAGCAAAATCAGAATATGTTTGTATTTCTGTAGTTTTGTAATTTGGGATATGAGCAGAAAGTCATTTTGATGGAATAGTTTTCATATTTTATTTTTGAGGAACATAGAACAAAAACTGGATAACTAGAAACCTCTGAAAAGTATTTAAATTCAAACAGTTAGTTAAAAATAATTAAAGGCTCTTGCTTATCAACTTGGTTTAAAACTGTTACCAAGGGTATAAGAAGATGTTGAAAAACAGATGCTCAGAAGTTATTCAGTTACCAATTTGTAGCAATTTGTTCTGTTCTGAACTAGTATGAAGTTTCATTTTCTGCAAGTTCCTTATCATTTCATTACTAACTGAAGTAGTCAATGGAATTTAGTTTTCAAAATATTTATAACCATCAGGTGAAAAGTTCAATTCATAATATCTTGCACTGTTTTACCTTTCAAACCCTACTGATCATATATTAATTTGTTTCATGCTGCTCTTTAAGCATTCTACGCGTACTCACTTACCTTCACTAATTCTTGTCCAAGTCTCTAAATATCCTCATCTATGTTTTCATGTCTCTCTATGGCCTTGTCTGTCTCTGAGCCTTTGAGAACTCTGCTTTCTAGTTCCAGTCTCTTGTATATCTCCAAGTTTTAATCCCAACACCAATGGCAGATGTGTTTTCAGCTGCTTTAGCCATAAACTGTGTAATTCACTTCTTAAACTTCTATTGGATATCTTTCTTAAAACATACCATTTAACCATGTTTTAATTCATTTTTCCTGATATATTCTTCTGTAGCTGAGAGTCAAAGTAGTTGTTTTTACTGATGGAGATCTATTGAATGCCTTGGTATGTAGGAAGACAGACTGTAATCAGAAGTTTTTGTTAGCTGATAACTTGCCTTGAATACATTGGTTTTCATCTGCAAGATGAATGAAACATTTTCTATATTATAGATGTAATATCCAAGCCTTGAACTTCTAAAATTGTTTACATGTATCCTCAATCAACCTTCTTCGATGCTTTTTGCACTCTTTTGAGAAAATTCTGCAAGAGGTCTTTATAAGAGGATATCTGATGGGGACAGGAATTTTATTCCCCAGCACTGTCTTTTTTGATTACCCCAGCTGAATCGCCTGCTGTCATATCTCATTTGTCAGTAATTTCTACTCATTGCACTTGGGAGCATAAAAAAGAAGTTTGAAATGTGTTGAAACTTGTTATGAGTAAATCAGTAATTTATTAAACCCTAAGACTAATATATAAAACAATTACAAACATTTATTTGAAATAAGTTAAGACTTGGGCTAAAGTAGCTCACAGAGGAAAGACTAACAAATGTATTAATCAATTATCTTCTAGAATGCTTGGAAATAATTTATAGGTTTCTAAGTTGCATTGGTTTGTAACACCTCCCTATGTGTTTGTAAATTCAAAGTTTATACCTTGCTAGAATGACTCACTAATCTGCCTTTGACCACAACATAGGTTACTGAAAATAAAAATAAAATATTGTAATCTTTAGGCAAAGCTTACATATCTTGTGACTTGACTAGCCAACATTTGCACATCTGCACTTTAGTTCATAGCAGCATCCTGAAAATGAATGAAACCTGACTTTCAAAGCTGACAACATGTAAGTTGCCAAAAACATAAGAAGAGAAAAAAAAATAAAGCCCTTCAGAGATCAAGCCAAAATTGAAATGAAGGGAAACAGACAGAAAGTGCTTAAAATTGATTTGCAAGAGAGGACTTGTGTTGGTTTGGCATTACGACAGCTTGTTATTTTTAAGGATTATTGGTTTCTGTGTTGTGACAACGGAAGATATTCCTACAGCTGGTACAAACATCTTCTGGAAAGCATATGCACATACATTTGGCATTTGGTCTTTGGTTGTTGTACTGTTTTGCAGTTTGCAGCATGTTTGGTTTTTCCAGTGGTTATATTGTGGTTTGTATTAAGCATTTCAACAATGATTGGCTATTATTCTAAAATGTAATCCATACAGGGAAAGCCTAATAAGGAACACAGGAGGCCACTTAGTCACAGAAAATCTGCTTGTGTAAGCATGTGTTTGGCAGTTACTTGCATGCTATCAAAGTAAGCTCAGGAAAATGAGTATACTTTGTTGTGGGTTTTTGCTATTAGTAAAATAAAAATTAATACATATTCTTTAATGCATCTTGCAACGAATAATGTATAATTGAATAGCAAGAAGCTTGTAGCAGAGAAATAAACCATTTGGCTCCTTAAATTTGTTAAATTTTCTTTTTCTATGGGATACTAACTCTGATACTGATCTTCTGACCATGAATCATAGAATTATATGACATAGGAAGAAGCTACTTGGCCTTTTATGTTTGTGTTGGCTCTTTGGAACAGCCAAAAATTCACCAAACTAAGTTCCTCTTTCCACTCAACTCTATCAAGCTTTTATACAAGCTTTTATGTTATTTACTGTATCTGTTACTACCATTCCAAATAATGCAATTGTCCAAAAGAAGTGTGTGGCTGTTGCACCTACTGTACCAATGCCATTCTGGATAGATACAAAGTTTTTCACTATACCTCAGTAAACTAATACTTAGATCCTTAAAAAGGTCATAAGACCATAAAATGTAGGAGCAGATTTAGGCCATTTGGCCCATTGAGCCTGCTTCGCCAATTCATTATGGTTGATCCATTTTTCCTCTCAGCCACAATTTCCTGCCTTTCCTGCCCATATCCCTTCATGCCCTGATCAATCAAGAATCTATCAACCTCTGCCTTAAATGTGCATAAAGACTTGACCTCCATGGCTGCTTGTGGCTACAAATTCCACATATTTATCACCCACTAGCTAAAGAAATCCTTCCTCATCTCCACTCTAAAAGGACATCCCTTTCTTCTGAGGCTGTGTCCTCTGGTCATAGACACTCCCAACATAGGAAACATCCTCTCCACATCTGCCTGATTTAACTGGTGTATTCACATTGCAGTGAGATAGAGAGAGACAGAGATAGAGCAGTGAGTATACATAGACAATAGTATTAGTACATAGTACTAAGGGGAAGGGTCAATATTCTAAAATAAATTAATTCATACAGTACAGGTATTGGCTCCCTTGGGTTCAGGTGTAACCCATCCCTTTTGTACAGGTCATTCCTTCCCCAGAAGAAATCCCAGTGATCCATAAATCTGAATCTCTGCCCCATATCAGTTTCTCATCCACACATACACCTGAAAAATCTTCTATTCTTACCCTCACCAGCATATGGCACAGGCATGAATCCAGAGATCATTATCCCGGAGATCTTGTTTCTCAGCTTTCTACCTAGCTCCCTAAAATCTGTCTTCAGAACCTCCTCACCTTGTCTACCAGTAGTATGGCAATAATAAATCAATTTACCAATTGATAAAGATATATAAAATCATGATGGGAAAGATAAGTTGAATGGTCAGTCTTTTTACTAAGAGTCTGAAACTAGAGGGTATAGATTGAAGCTGAGGAGGGAGAGAGGTTTATTCTTGGGTGCAGCAGTTACTTTACCTGTCTTAAAGCTCTCCATTTCTTTCTACAATGTGACATCAAGCACCTCGACTTCTCCACTCCCCTAGCTGACTCCAACCTCACCTCCTATGAAAGTGCAGCTTTTGTACCTATCACAACTTTGTCATCAAGCCCACAGACAAAGGTAGTGTTGCTATAGTCAGGCAGACTGACCTTTGCTTTGCAGAGGCCAAGCAATGGCTCTCAGATAAATCCTCTTACCAACTTCTGGACAATAAGCCTATCAACAAATACCAGGCTATCCTCTCCAGCACTGTCATAATGCTCATCAGATCAGGAGATCTCCCCTACCTACAGCTTCTAACCTGAGAGTACTGCAACTGTGTACTTTCCACTCTATCTCTTACCCAAGATCCACTGGTACTGGTACGTTCATTGTTTCTGTTTGCTCTTATCCTGCTGAATTTATCTTCTCATACCTCAACTACATTCTGTCTCTCCTTGTCTATTCCTTACCTCCCTGCATTCAGGATATATCACATGGTCACCATTTGGTCAACTTCTTATTCCTTTGCCCCTATTATTTCATCTTCCCTATGGACGTCAAATCTTTATACACATCCATCCCCCATCAGAAAGGTCTTGAAATCCTCTACTTTTTTATGCAACAAAGATTCAACCAGTTTTCCCTCGATCAGCACTCTTATCTGCCTGGTCAAATCCTTTTTTACCCTGGTCAATGTTCTTTTGATTCTTCACACTTTTTCAAAATCAAAGGTGTAACCATGGCCACCTGCATGCGCTCAAAATATGCCTATCTTTTCACTGGCTATGTGGAAATGTCCCTGTTCCAAACCTACTTTGGTACCAGTTCCCAACCTCTCCATCAATTGTTGACTGTATTGTCACTGTTTTTTGCATCCATGCAGAACTCATCAATTTTATCACCTTTGCCACCAACTTCAGCCTGCTCCCAAAATCGCACAGACTGTTTTTGAAACTTCACTCCCTTTACTTGATCTCTCTGTCTCCACCTTGGGAGACAAACTATCCACTTATATTTGTAATAAACCTATCAACTCTCACAGCTGCTTTGGCTACTCCTCTTCCCACCCTATCTCTTGAAAGAATGCCATTCCTTTCTGCCAGTTATTTTGCCTCTGCCGCAGTTGCTCTCAGGATAATGTTTTCTGTTTGAAAATATATGAGATGTCCTCCTTTTTCAGGAAGTATGGCTTCCTTCTGCTGAGATTGATGGAGCCCAATCTTGCATATCCTGTTTCTCGTACTTCTGCTCTCACCCACCTCCTCCCAAATAGAACAGAAATATACATCACCTCATCCTCATCTTTCACTCTATGAAACTCCAAATACAGCACCACATCATGCTTCATCATCTCTGCCAGCTATAATGAAATCCCACTGTTGGTCACATCCTTTCTTCCCCACCCTGTTCCATGTTCCGCGGGGACCACTCCTTCCACGATGCACTGGTCTGCTTATCGCTCCACACTCATCCATCGCTAACCCCTGGCTCTTTCCCCTTCCCTTACAGTACCACTAGTCCTTTCAGCTCCACCCTCACCATCATCCAGGGAGCTGAGCTGTACTTCCAGGAGAGGTAAACGTTCAAATGCATCTCCTCCAACTCAATTTACTCCATTAGATGCTCCCCCGTTGTGTCCACTACATTGGCGAGACGAAGCACAGACTTAGTGACCTTTTCACTACATTGGAAGTAACCCGATTGTTGTATTATGGTCTGGTACAGCAATCTGAATATGCAAGATTGAAAGAAGCTGCAGAGTAGTGAACTCAGCCCAATACGTTACTGACACACTTCTTCTCACCATTCGTAGCATCCACTTGAGGCACAGCCTGAAGAAGGCAACAATGCAGCCACAATAGACTGTTTTTTATTCTAATAGAGTCATAGAAAAGCACAGCACAGAACCAGGTCCTTCAGCCCATCTATTTAGTCTGTGCCAAACCATTTAAACTGCCTACTCCCATCAATCTGCACCGGGACCATAACTCTCCATACTGCTCCCATCTATGTACCTATTCAAACAAAAGGTAAAACTGAGTTTGCATGCACCACTTGTGCTGGCAGCTCATTCCACACTCTCATGACCCTCTGAGTGAAGACATTTCCCCTCATGGTCACCTTAAACTTTTAACCATTCACCCTTAACCTATGACCTCTGGTTGTAGTTCCGCCCAGCCTCCGTGGAAAAAAACCCCATCTATTCCCTCAATTTTGTATGCCTCTATCAAACCTCACCTCAGTCTTCTACATTCTAAGGAATAGAGTCCTAACAAAAAATCAATCCTTCCTTATAACTCCAGTCCTCCAGATTGGGAAATGTCCTTGTAAATTTTCTCTGTACACTTTAAATCTTATTTACATTTTTCCTGTAGGTAGGTGACCAAAGCTGCACAAAATACCCAAATTAAGCCTCACCAATGTTTTATACAACTTCAACATAACATCCCATCTCCTGTACTCAATACTTTAATCTACGAAGGTCAATGTACAAAAAACTTTCTTTACAACCCTATCTACCTGTGATAGCACTTTCAATGAATTATGGACTTGTATTCCCAGATCCCTTTGTTTCACTGCACTCCTCAGTACCCTACCGATCATTGTGTAAGATTTACCCTGGTTGATCCTATCAAAGTGCCATATCTCACACTTGTCTGTATTAAATTGCATCTGCCATTTTTCAGCCCATTTTCCCATCTGGTCCAGAACCTGCTGCACACCATAATAGCATCCCTCAATATCTACTACACCCCTAATCTTGATGTCATCTGCAAATTTGTTGATCCAGGTAAACCACATTATCATCCAAATTGTTGACATAGATACAAACAATGGACCCAGCACCGATCCCTGTATCCCTGTAGCCACAAAACTTCAGTCAGAAAGGCAAACATCTACTAGCACTCTACCACAAAATCAATGTCTAATCCAATTTACTACCTCATCTTGAATGTTGAGCGACAGAACCTTTTTGACCAACCTCCCACGTGGGACCTTGTTAGATGCTTTGTTAAAGTCCATGTAGACAACATCCACTGCCTAGCCTTCATCCACTTTCCTGGTAACTTCTTCAAAATCTCTATTGGTTAGACATGACCTACCATGTGCACAGCCATGCTGACTATCCTTAATCAGTCCGTGTCTATCCAAATACTTATATATCCTGTCCCTTAGAATACCTTCCAAAAACCTTCCCACTACTGATATCAGGCTTACTAGCCTATAATTTTCTGGTTTTTTTATTAGAGCCTTTTAGAGTTAAATAGCAGAACAGTATTGGCTATTCTGTAATCCTCTGGTACCTCACCTGTCACTAAGGATTAATTAAATATCTTTGCCGGGGCCCCAGCAGTTTCTGCACTTGCTTCCCACACGGTCCAAGGGAACACCTTGTCAGGCCCTGAGGATTTATCTACCCTATCTTGCCTCAGGACAGCAAACACCTACTCATCTGTAATCTGGATAAGGTCTGTGAAGTTGACGTCACTTTGCCTCACTTCAAAAGACTCTGTGTCCAGCTCCTGAGTAAATACAGGTGCAAAAAAAATGTAAGATTTATAACTGTGTTCTTTCTTGTGAAATTTTTGTATAATTTATATTTTTCTTATGAATGATGTGTATGTAATGTTATGTACCCATGATGCTGCAAACAATAACTTAATGTCCTGGCATATTTCTCATTCTGCTATTGCTATCAAACCAATGATCAACCCTAGTTCTATCAAGAATGCAGGTGTGCTTGCTAGGGTGCCAGCCCAGTGAAGAAGCAGGACAGAATTACTTGCGTGTTAAACTGCAAATACAGCATGCAATAGACAGAAGAGTAATCCCACAACCAATGAAGTTTTAAAAATAATTAATGGTATTAAACAATTAAACAGCAGAAGTGAGAAGTTTGCAAGCACTTTGCCATCTTCAGTGATGACACAAACCAGCACATGAGTGCTTAAAAAATAGACTGAAGCATTTACAATTGTTTACCTTGGCTTTCTTTTAAAATCTCAGCCAATTCAATTCACTCCACATGACATAAAGAGGTGATTCTTTAATTAGGGTAACTTTTTTGTCCCTGGAGTAGATGTTCAAGAAAAAAATAGTTTTTACTAAAACAGGTATTCTGGTTTTAAAAGTAATGTAATAGTAACTCTAAATTTTTTTCAGTATGCTTCATAATAATATTTTCTTAAATTTTGAGTGAATGAAAAACTTAAATGTGCCAGATGTCACTATTTTGGGCTTGTTCCCTACCAAGACTCCAATTTTGTCTTCAAATTAAAGTATTAAATTCATGAAACTTCTAGTTTGTATTTTCTTACAAGAGCTTTTAAATCACATGTCAATTCATGCAGTTATTCTTTATACAATTTGTACATTTTTTATGACAAAGAACTGCTTTCCCAAACAGTCAACACATTTTAAAAACCAATCAAGTTTTTTCAAACAACTGCTTATGCCGTTGCCATAACAATGAGAAGTGACAGGGGAGCATATGGCTGTCATGGCAGAAGACTAACATTTTGATGTCTAGGAATGTGAGTAATTTATACCTCCTGATCAGAGAGGATGTTTTTTTATGTGTCATTACCAAACGAGTTACTATTTGTGCTTTAACTGAAAAATCAATAACTTCACTTTATTTCTGTATATTTAAATTATATTTATAACCTAACTATCCAGTTGAGTTAGCAAGTGCAAGACTTAACCAACTTTTTCTTTAAAAACTGAGAAATATCATTAGCATCACAATCCTTTACCATCACACAACTGGTTGTGAAGTTGTCAAAATGGCCCCAAAATCATCAACAGACCAATTAAAAAATACTGAGACACAATTAAAGAAGACCCAGTGGAACATCACCAGTACTTTGAAAGAGGAAGCAAGAGATACAAAAAAAAGGGTGACAGGAAAACGTAAGATCATCTTACAATTATCAAAGCACGAACAGAGACTGAAGAGATAAGTGAGAGTTAATCAAAAAAACAAAAGGGTTGCTGATAAGAAAAGATAGTAAAAACTTTTATATCAGCTGTGTGCATACATCTACTGATGCTTCTGGACACATCATCAGTGATGTTCCTGGAATCATCGGGTGTTTCGGGTCTTTCAACATCATACACCCTTCTCCAGGTGACCCAGCCGGGGCTGATCAGACCCCAGCTTGTGTCCAGATGGCTAGCTACACATGACTCCATGGCTCCCCTCTCTTGAGCCACAGCCACCATGAGGCTCTCTCTGCCACCTTGAGGCCCTCTACTTGTGCCTGAGTCTACGAAGCAGGTGGTGATGCTGGAGCTGACAGTCCCACGGGAAGATCACGTGGAAAAGGCCTTTGAAAGGAATCTATCGAAGTACGCAGGACTGGTCAGCATCTGCCAGCAGGCTGGATGGAGAGCGAGGAGTCTTCCAGTGAAAGTTGGTTGTAGGGGATTTGCAGCCCGTTCCTTAGCCAGAGCCTTCAGCAATTTGGGCATCGAGGGAGAAAGGAAGAGGAGAGCCATCCACAGTACCAGACATGCTCTGCCAGAATCTCCTATAGGCCAGCTACAAGAACAAAATGACCTCCATCTTCCAAAGACTTCACCAATGCACCAATAGAGACTATAAGAAGGTGCTTTAAATTTCAAATATTGTTTTTTACAGGTTGCTGAGATTTCTGTGAATGTTTCATAAGACTTACTGATTTAAAAAAAATGTGTAGAAAGCTGAGTAAATGTTTTGTCAGTGTTAAAAAAAGTGTTTTCTCTCTTATGGACAGTTGAAAAATAATGATTTTTATAATCTGTTTGAAATTTGAATTGTAGCTTTTTCCAGAGTTGAGGAAAGTTAGGCAGATGTTTTGTAAGCAATATTGTGATGAATAAATTCTTCTTGGACTTCCAGCCAGGTACAGGTATCAATTATAACAGATGTTTCAATGACAAATTTGTTGCCAGCTGTTGCTAATTTCTACTTGGAGCACTTTGAGGACAGGGCTCAGAGTTCATTGTCCTTACACCCCAAATGAAGGAGAAAAGAGAAACTACCTTTCAACTCACGAGAGAGTTTAGGCCATCAACTTTTTTGCTGTTGATGTTTCTGTAACAGGCAATTTCTTTCTTCATGAGGTCAAGTTGCTAGCTCGACGGTCAACCCTGCATGGATGGAAAGTGTGCAAGGGAGTGGCTGGATTCAAACTTGGGACCTTCCACCCCGAAGTCCAGTGCTGATGCTACTACGCCACCAGCTGGCACACCCCAAGCGCTTCTTCAGATATGTTGTTGACACCTTTGTAGTGTGGCCTCATGGACACCAGGCACTCCAACAGTTTCACGACCATTTGAAAGGTATTCATCCAAACATTCAATGTATGATGGAGATGGAGGAGGATGGATGCCTCCCATTGCTGGACTTTCTAATATGATGGAAATCAGATGATAGCCTTGGACATGGCATCTATTGGAAACCCACTCACATGGACTTAAACCTCAACAATACCACCCAGCATCATGCTTCCCAGTGTAGATCAGACCTTTCTACTTTGATTAACCACACAAAAGCTATTTTGGAGAGTGTCCCCAAGGAAATAAACAATTGTGTACAACATTCCTACAGAATATCTACAAAGTGAAGGAAATCATTCAGGCCCTTAAAAGGCCTGACAGAAAAACCAGGAAACCTAACAACAAGGAGCAAACTGTTGCTACTGCCTGTTTTCCCTATATTTCCACAATATCTGGGTCATTAGGATCGTGAAGAACTACCTTGTTAATGCCATCCACAAACATGTAAGAAAGCTGAAGTCACAGCTTACGTGGGTCAAAGATGACCTGGGATTCAGGTCAGCTGGCGTTTACAGATTCCCTGTGAATGTGGAGCAGTGTATATTGCCCAGCTGAAACACACAGTAGAAACCTGCATCAAAGAACACAGAAGGTGTAACCATTTGGGTTACCCACAGAAATCAGTGGTTGCAGAACTCTGCATTTGCAATGGCCATGGGATTTACTACGGCACAAAACTACTGTGCCATGACAATGGCTTTTGGGACCACCTAGTCAAGGAAGCCATTGAAGTAAAACTAGAGGGAAATAATTTTAACAAAGACGAAGGTCTTGCTCTAAGTAAGAACTGGAATTTGATTGTAAACAAGGTGGGAGAGTGGAATCCTGATTGGATGAAGGCTGACCAATCAGGAGGGAAGGACTACGGGGATATAAATACCAACAGTTTTGACATGCCCAAGCATCATCCCTGAAGAAGATGGCAGAGTTTGTCATCAAAATGTTGGTTATAATTGATACCTGTACCCAGGGAAGGTAGGGGAGAGCCCAAGAAGAATTGATTTGTCATACATGCTGGGAAAATACTAGATCTTTATTTGTTGTTGTGTTTTTTTTCACAAGACTAGACAATGCCTAGTTTAGCTGGGCTGCCTATGTTCATGTTTCACATGGATTTTTAACTGAAGTTCTCTAGCCGCCTGCCTAATAGTGCAGATGGTAGGGATGTGTTTTTAATTGTGTTGCTTCTTCCAGATGGACAGATGTTTTGTCAGAGTTAATGTTAAACTAAATCCATTGCTTGTCAATGTCAAAAGTATTTGGTCATTACCAACACAGTTTGATGGGAAATGAAGTTTTGTTTTATAGTATTGGTCTGAACTCATTTGCTGGAGTCTAGTGTTTTGATGCCAGAATCAGCATTCTGTCAAAAAGCATCAAATTTTCAATAGTCTAATTAGTGAACAAGTGTTTCGTTGTTTAGCCAATGAAAATATTGACACGCAAAAGAAAATGTGTCTCAAAAATATATTCTGAATGTACTTAAAATGAGCTAAAATGAGTTTGAAATCTTTGTTTGTCGTTTCATTTTACATTAAATTCAGTATTTTGATGGTGTGTTGGTAATGACATCCATGAAAACTCTGCAAAAACACTTTAAAAATATAAAAACTCTTTAAGGTTGATTAATGCCAAGATCTGGTCTTCATTCCAGAGCCTAAAATAAAGGTTATAACATAAACAAAACAGAGTTCAAGAAACACACTCAAAATACTAGAAGAACTCAGGAGGCCAGGCAGCATCTATAGAAAAAGTACAGTCAACGTTTCGGGCCAAGACCAGTCGTGATGAAGGGTCTCGCCCAAAACATCAGCTGTGCTGTTTTCCATAGATGCTACCTGGCCTGCTGAAATCCTCCAGCATTTTGTGAGTGCTGCTTGGATTTTCATCATCTGCAGATTTTCTCTTGTTTCAGATTTCAAGAAATTTCATTTTTCAGAATTTCAAGTAGACAAAAGAGCCCCTAATTGAAGAATCACCCAAAGACATTGCTGAGAACACTGAATACAAACACATTAGGAACAGACAACATCCCAATTAAAGGCATACATCTAGAAACTAATTGTTTCAGTGATTAAGTTTTTCCAGCACTGTTAAAATGCTGGCAACATGCAAACCTGTCCAGACTTTCATGAAAAGCAGGAAAAATCCAATTTGGCTAGTCTACTCTTAATCATTAACAGTGTGATGAAAGCTGGTATTGACAATATCATTAAGAGGGACTGAGTTGGGGAAAATAGTGCCAGTGAACAACATGACAAAGGGTGACATCCTTCAGATTGGACAGATTGAATGGGTTGCACCTGAACTCGAGGGGGAGCAATATCCTTGCTGGTAGGTTTGCTAGCATGGTTTGGGAGGGTTTAAACTAATTTGCAAGGGGATGGGACCTGGAGCGATAGAGCAGTGAAAGAAGTGCATGGAGTAAAGTCAGATCTAACATATAGAGAGGCTTTGAGGAGAGAGCAGCAGAATAAAGGGTAGAAAGGTAGTAAGGTAGAAGGGCTAAAGTGTGTGTACTTCAAAGCAAGAAGCATCAGGAACAAAGGTGATGAACTGAGAGCTTGGATACATACATGAAATTATGATGTAGAGGCTATTACGGAGACTTGGCTGGCACCAGGGCAGGAATGGATTCTCAATATTCCTGGATTTCAGTGCTTTAAAAGGGGGGAAAGGGGAGGAGGGGTAGCATTACTGGTCAGGGATACTATTACAGCTTCAGAAAGGGTGGGTAATTGATGCACCATCAAGAACTCTCTGAGACGTGAGGTGAGATATCGGCTTTTATTGACTGGAAGAAAGAACAAGCAGCAGTTGACCACCATGCTACATCCTGGAGACTGAGGGCTGGGCTCAGGCCTCATTCGCCTTTATACCGGTCTCTGTGAGAGGAGCCATAGTCAGTGGGAGGAGCCACATGAACAGTCAGCGGTGGGGGGGGGGGGGGCGTGTCCAGACAGGTATATGTAGTTCACTACAGTAATGTAGCAGGATCCTCTTTTGAGTCAGTATGGGTGGAAGTCAGGAACAGGAAGGGAGCAGTTACTCTACTGGGGGTATTCTATAGGCCCCCTGGTAGCAGCAGAGATACAGAGGAGCAGATTGGGAGGCAGATTTTGATTTTGGAAAGGTGCAAAAATAACAGGGTTGTTATCATGGGTGACTTTAACTTCCCTAATATTGATTGGCACTTGATTAGTTCCAAGGTTTAGATGGGGCAGAGTTTGTTAAGTGTGTCCAGGATGGATTCCTGTCACAGTATGTTGACAGGCTGACTACGGGGAATGCCATACTAGATCTAGTATTAGGTAACGAACTGGGTCAGGTCACAGATCTGTCAGTGGGTGAGAATCTGGGGGACAGTGATCACCACTCCATGACCTTTAGCATTATCATGGAAAAGGATAGAATCAGAGAGGACAGGAACATTTTTAATTGGGGAAGGGCAAATTATGAGGCTTTCAGGCTAGAACTTGCGGGTGTGAATTGGGATGATGTTTTTGCAGGGAAATGTACTACAGACATGTGGTCGCTGTTTAGGGATCTCTTGCAAGATGTTAGGGATATATTTGTCCCGAGGAGGAAGATAAAGAATGGTAGGGTGAAGGAACCATGGGTGACAAGTGAAGTGGAAAATCTAGTCAGGTGGAAGAAGACAGCATACATGAGATTTAGGAAGCAAGGATCAGATGGATCTTTTGAGGAATATAGGGTAGCAAGAAAGGAACTTAAGAAGGGGCTGAGAAGAGCAAGAATGGGTCATGAGAAGGCCTTGGTGAGTAGAGTAAAGGAAAACCCCAAGGCATTCTTCAATTAGGTGAAGAACAAAAGGATGACAGGAGTAAAGGTAGGACCGATTAGAGATACAAGTGGGAAGATGTGCCTGGAGGCTGTGGAAGTGAGCGAGGTCCTCAATGAATACTTCTCTTCGGTATTCACCACTGAGAGGGAACTTGATGACGGTGAGGACAATATGAGTGAGGTTGATGTTCTGGAGCATGTTGATATTAAAGGAGGGGAGGTGTTGGAGTTGTTAAAATACATTAGGACGGTTAAGTCCCCGGGGCCTGACGGAATATTCCCCAGGCTGCTCCACGAGGTGAGGGAAGAGATTGCTGAGCCTCTGGCTAGGATCTTTATGTCCTCGTTGTCCACAGGAATGGTACCGGAGGATTGAAGGGAGGTGAATGTTGTCCCCTTGTTCAAAAAAGGTAGTAGGGATAGTCCAGGTAATTATAGACCAGTTAGCCTTATGTCTGTGGTGGGAAAGCTGTTGGAAAAGATTCTTAGAGATAGGATCTATGGGCATTTAGAGAATCATGGTCTGATCAGGGACAGTCAACATGGCTTTGTGAAGGGCAGATTGTGCCTAACAAGCCTGATAGAGTTCTTTGAGGAGGTGACCAGGAATGTAGATGAGGGTAGTGCAGTGGATGTGATCTACATGGATTTTAGTAAGGCATTTGACAAGGTTCCACATAGTAGGCTTATTCAGAAAGTCAGAAGGCATGGGATCCAGGGAAGTTTGGCCAGGTGGATTCAGAATTGGCTTGCCTGCAGAAGGCAGAGGATCGTGGTGGAGGGAGTACATTCAGATTGGAAGGTTGTGACTAGTGGCGTCCCACAAGGATCTGTTCTGGGACCTCTACTTTTCATGATTTTTATTAACGACCTGGATGTGGGGGTAGAAGGGTGGGTTGGCAAGTTTGCAGACGACACAGTGGTGTTATAGATTGTGTAGAGGATTGTCGAAGATTGCAGGGATATATTGATAGGATGCAGAAGTGGGCTGAGCAGTGGCAGATGGAGTTCAACCCAGAGAAGTGTGAGGTGGTACATTTTGGAAGGACAAACTCTAAGGTAGAGTACAAAGTAAATGGCAGGATACTTGGTAGTGTGGAGGAGCAGAGGGATCTGGGGGTACATGTCCACAGATCCCTGAAAGTTGCCTCACAGGTAGATAGGGTAGTTAAGAAAGCTTATGGGGTGTTAGCTTTCATAAGTCGAGGGATAGAGTTTAAGAGATGCGATGTAACGATGCAGCTTTATAAAACTCTAATTAGGCCACACTTGGAGTCCTGTGTCCAGTTCTGGTCGCCTCACTATAGGAAGGATGTGGAAGCATTGGAAAGGGTACAGAGGAGATTTACCAGGATGCTGCCTGGTTTAGAGAATATGGATTATGATCAGAGATTAAGGGAGCTAGGGCTTTACTCTTTGGAGAGAAGGAGGATGAGAGGAGACATGATAGAGGTGTACAAGATATTAAGAGGAATAGACAAAGTGGACAGTCAGCGCCTCTTCCTCAGGGCACCACTGCTCAGTACAAGAGGACATGGCTTTAAGGTAAGGGGAGGGAAGTTCAAGGGGGATATTAGAGGAAGGTTTTTCACTCAGAGTGGTTGGTGCGTGGAATGCACTGCCTGAGTCAGTGGTGGAGGCAGATACACTAGTGAAGTTTAAGAGACTACTAGACAAGTAAATGGAGGAATTTAAGGTGGGGGGTTATATGTGAGGCAGGGTTTGAGGGTCAGCACAACATTGTGGGCCAAAGGGCCTGTAATGTGCTTTACTATTCTATGTTTATATGGTTCACAGATCTACTTCTTTCACTTCTTTTTCTTTCAAATGTAGTTCTGGTACTGTTGGAGCTTGTAATTTACATTTTGGTGTGTATTTCAGGCCGATTGAACAATCTGGTGCTTTGTTGCCTCTAAGGGAGAGATGGGACACGAGCCCATGGTCAACTCTATTTTTTTTGCCAGTCTCAATGATTAAAGCATCGAGGAGGACTGAAAGAATTGAGAATGAGAGCGAAATGTGAGCGGGTGTTTGCACCGTCTATTTATGGGTGACTGTTATCTTGCTTGCTGATGCCGGAGGAAGATGTCTGCATGTGATGATTTCTTTCTCTCTCTCCCTCGCATGTGCTGTTCCCAGAGGAAGGTCCCTGCCTTCAAATGGTCTCTCTCTCTCTCCCTCTTGCTCAATGGTGCCAGAGTCCTGTGTCTTGGGCAAGGTTTAACAGATCTGGTTTGTGGATTGGGTATGAAGTGTTTTTGATTTCTGGTTGCTCCTCTTTTGCTGCTGTTTTGGGCGAGTTTCATCATGGCAGACTGGCTCAGTGGCCTGATGTTAACGAACAACACACTGCTAGATTGAACTGAACTGAATATGCCTGGACTGGTTCGATGATTTGTGCTTTGGTGTTTTATATCTGTGGTTTTTCTTTTTTTTTGCCATTAGCACAATTTGTTTTTATTTTGTGCGTTGGGGGCGTGACATGTTTCTTTGAACGGGTTCCATGGTTTTCTTGCTTTGTTTCATGGCTCTCTGTGGGAAGACGAGTCTCAGGGTTGTACACTGCATACGTACCCTGAGATGTAAATGTATTTTGGATCTTTGATAACATTCACCAATGCCCAATATGGATCTGCCATTAACTCAAAGAGCTGAATACTTGAGATGACATGTGGCAAACTTGACATCAAGCAGCAGTTTACCAAATACAGGTGTCCCCCGTTTTTCGAATGTTTGCTTTACGACAACTTGCTGTTACAAAAGACCTACATTAGTTACCTGTTTTTGCTAACAGAAGGTGCTTTCACTGTTGCAAAAAAAGGCAGCGTGCCCTGAGCAGCCAAGCCCCTTCCCAGGAACTGCATTGAAGCTGCCACTGCTTCAACACATACCTGTGAGCATCTGTGCTTTATGTCAATTTATTTTGTGCATTCGTTAGTATGATGAGTTCTAAGGTATCAGAAAAGCCTAAAAGAGCACGTAAGGGTGTTACACTTAGTGTAAAACTAGACATAATTAAACGTTTCGATCGTGGTGAACAAAGTAAGGACATTGTGAGTTTGGCTAAGGAGACTGAGTCTGTGGAAGTTGACAAGGATGATGTTGAAGTGGTTTTGGCATCCCATGACCAAGAAGTGACAGATGAAGAGCTGATGGAGAGGAAAGGATAACAATTGAAACCAAACGCAGTAGTGAATGGCCTGAAAGTGAAGACATCCAGGAACTGAATGTGAAGCAATTGTGTGAGATTTTTGCTGCGATTGACAATGCTGCAATGATTGCAGAAAAGTATGACTTTAATTTTGAAAGGGTACGTAGGTTTAGGGCATATTTGCAGGATGGTTTGAGTGCTTACAAAGAACTGTATGATAGAAAAATGCACAAGGCCAAGCAGTCAAGCATACTGTCGTTTTTCAGGCCTTCTACATCAGCTACATCAGACGACAAACCTCGACTTTCGACATCGAGGCAGGCAGACGTAGAAGAAGGTGATCTGTCTGCCCTGATGGAAACAGACAACGATGAGATGACACCCCAGTGTCCCACCACACTAACCGCCGATGACTCAGCCTAACACACCATCATCAGTGTGCTCGCTGTCTTCCCGATTGCAGTAAGTGAAACTACACTGTACATAAGTTATTTCTACTTTATATAGGCTGTGTATTTTTATGTGTTATTTGGTATGATTTGGCAGGTTCAGAGCACTTGCGCAGTGTGTTTCTGCAGAGAGTGCTTGCGCCGAGTGCCTCTGCCAAGAGCGCTTGCATGAGATTTTCACTGCGGTGGACAGTGCTGCAATATTCCTACTTTATATAGGCTGTGTATTTATCAGATCATTCCTGCTTTTACTATATATTACTATTATTTTAGGTTTTATGTGTAATTTGGCATGATGTGGTCGGTTATTTTTTGGGTCTGCTAACACTCACAAATTTTTCCCATATAAATAAATGGTAATTGCTTCTTCACTTTATGACATTCCGCCTTACAAACCATTTCATAGGAACGCTCTACCTTCGAATAGTGGGGGAAACCTGTATGCACAGAGGAGTCCTGGCAAAGCTACAGTCGATGGGTATCAAAGAGAAAAGACTGCAGTGATTAGAATGATAATCTTGCACAAAGGAAAATGGCTTTGATAGCAGAGATCAGGTCATCTCGAGCCCCTGGACAGGAATTCCTCAGACCTTGGCCAACCATATTGTGGTGCTTCATCAACAAATTTCTTTGTATCATACGGCCAGAAGTGTAGGTGTTCCCAATAATGGTGCTAGTTTTAAATTCTTAGATAGTGTTTCAAAATTTCTAGTCAAGAATTTCAGTCAACCAAAGCTCCATGAATACAGTGCTGCTGAATTCTTAGACAAAATTACTTTTAATCTGCCGGTAGCAGAGTTAACAGCAGTGTTTAACTAATTAGGGAATTTACGGACTCTAGACCCAGCAACAGCAACTTGGCCTGGGTGGCTCAGCTGAGGAAGCAGCAGATACAGATGGTGAAAGAAGAAGTAAAAATGCAGCAGGAGAGCCAGAGCACTAGCTAGGCTGAGAGCTAAACTGACTAGGCTGGAGGTAACATTACTTTCCTGGCAAACATCTGATTGCTAGAAAATAAAATGAACTCACAGAGACTAAGAATGAATCCATAGGAAGAGATGTGAAACTGCTGCATCTGGTTTTCACCAAAATGTGGCAAAACAACAAAATGTTTGACTTGGAGTTTCATCTTGACAGGATGGTGGAATCTCTGTGTACATCAACAAAGGTTGGTGCACAAACTCATCTGTAGTTAGCAGTCACTGTTCAGTGGCAATTGAACAACTTTCAATTGGATGCTGGCTACAGTACCAGCTCAGGGAGTTTACTGTTGTGTTCATCACCCCCTGCAGTCTACATTCCCCCATGTGTGAACACCAAGGACACACTGGGAGAACTTTACAGTGTTATCAGCTTTCTACAAATCAAGCATCTGGATGCTCTCTTCCTAATTGCAGGAGATTTCAGTCATGTTAACTTGCAGGACATTTTACCCAAATTCCACCAACACATCACCATGGCCACTAGGGAAACAAATGGACTTAACAATGTTATGCAAACACATGCAATACTTTTAACAAAGCAATCCCACACCCTCATTTGGCCTCTCTGACCACATCTGCATAATGTCAATCCCAGCATACCAATCTCTGCTGAAGATGGAGAAACCAGTAAAGAGGACCATCATTACATGGCCTCATAGAGCAATCTTTATGCTTCAGGATTGTTTTGAACACACTAGTTGGCAGATGTTCAAGGAGGCCACCACAGATGGAGAAGACACAGTGTGATAATCTTCAGACAAGCAGACCCAGGTGTGGACCAAACTCAGGACTCAATAGTAGAAATTAATGATGAAGATTTATTTGGAGAGTAATACAAGGAATATGACCATGAGGCTTAAGAGTAGACTTGGGCTATTCAGCCCATTGTGTCTGCTCTGCTGTTCATTCATGGCTGATCCCGGATCCCACTCAACCCCACACACCTGTCTTCTCGCCATATCTTTTTGATGCCCTGACTGATCAGGAAACTATCTACTTCCACCTTAAATATGCCTACTGAATTGGCCTCCTCTGCTGTCTGTGGCAGAGCATTCCACAGATTCATGACTCCTGGGCTAAAAAAATTCCTCCTTACCTCTGTTCTAAAAAGTCTTCCCTCAATTTTGAGGCTATGCCCTCTAGTTCTGGATATCCCCACCATAACAAACATCCTCTTCCTACTCTATCTGGTCCTTTCAACATTCAGTAGGTTTGAATGAGATGCACTCACATTCTTCTAAATTCTATTGAGTACAGGCCCAAAGCTGCCAAACGCTCTTTATATGTTAACCCCTTCATTTTCAGAATCATCCTCATGAACCTCCTCTGGACTCTCTCCAATGATAATGCATCCTTTCTGAGTTATGTTGACAATTCTCCAAGTGACAAGCATTTTATAAAGCCTCAATGTTATCTCCTTGCTTTTATATTCTGTTCCCCTTGAAATAAATGTCAACATTGCATTTGCCTTCTTTACCACAGACTCAACCTGTAAATTAACCGTCTGGGAGTCTTGCACAAGGACTCTTACATCCCTCTGCACTTCTGATATTTGAAACTATCAAACTAAGAGCTCACTTACTCAGGTCCTCAGCACATAGAACAGTAGTTCACGCAGATCTCCAATCCAGGACTCAGCAATGCGCAGTGATCCAATGAGAATGGCATGGTAGCATAGTGGTTAGCAGAACGCTTTACAATACCAGTGACCTGGGTTCAATTCCCACTGCTCCCGGAAAGGTGTTTGTAAGTTCTTATCATGTCAGCATACAGCATAGGTTTCCTGGTTTCCTCCCACAGTCCAAAGACATTGTCCAATGGCCAGGATTAAATCAAGGGATTGCTGGTCGGGGCAGCTCGAATGGCTGGAAGGGCCTATTCAGTCTTGTATCTCAATCAATCAATAAATGAGTAGCCTTAAATAGAACATAAAACAGGAAACCTCTGTGGTTGAAATCAGAAATTAGTCGCTTAAGAACGAGAAGCATAAGGAAGCTGTAATTGCATAATGAATATTACAATAAACATAGCGACAGCTTAACAATAGAAGGAGTCATTAAACAAATCAAATAAACTCAAATGATGTTTAGGTGTGCTCCCTGGCGCTCCTTGCTGGTCCAAAGGGTTCATGACACATAGACCTCGAGGAATGTGCCTCATCTATCACCGGCTACATCAGTAAATGTATGAATGACCTTGTTATCTCAAGAATCATCATCTGATGGCCCAACCAGAAGCCTTGGCTGTACACTGAAATGCATTTCCTACTAAAAGCCTGGTATGCCATTTCCAACTTTGGTGACAAAACAGCTCTCAGAGTGGCCAGGAGAAACCGTAACTTAGATATCAAGAGGACCAAGACTGCCTATGCTCAAAAAATTCAGGAACACCTGTAAAATAATGATCACTGGCATATGTGGCTAGGCAGCAAGGACATTACTGACTACACAAGGAAAAGCAGTGCAGACTGTACCAGTTATGCTTCCCTCCCTGTTATGCTAAACAACTTTTCTGCGCGCTTTGAGGCACGCAACACAACACCAGCCACAAAAGCTATCCCCCACTTCAGGTAAGCAGCCATCGTCTGTAACGGCAGCAAACTGAAGAAAGCCACTCCAGAGGGTAAACCCCTATAAGGCGGCCAGCCCAGACCAGATCCCAGGTGGACCACTCAGGGAGCATGCACACTAGCTCATTGCGTCTTTACGGACACCTGTCATGCAACTGGCCCTGACACACCTTACGTCAGACTGCTGTTTCTGGATTTCAGTTCAGCATTCAACGGTATTGTCCCACAGACCATGGTAGACAAACTCCTACTCCTCGGTCTAAAAACACCAGTGTGAAATTGAGTGTTAGACTTCCTAACAAATGGATCTCAGATAGTCAGGATGCACAACCACTCCTCCTCAACATGAGCTCCCAGGGTTGTGTGCTGAGTTCATTGCTGTACACTGCACAGTTAGACACTCAAGTATTCACATTGTCAAGTTCGCTTATGATATGACAGAGGTGGGGCTCATTACCACTAACAGTGAGATGGCCTATAGAGAGGAGGTGGAAGACCTTAAGCCCTAGTGCCAGGCAAATAACCTCTTCCTCAATGAAAAGAAGACAAAGGAGATAGTTACCAACTTCAGAAGAACTCACGTCCCTCTTTACATCGGCAGCACAGGGAGGAAACTGTGAACAGTTTCAAATTCCTGGGTGTGCACATCACGCATAAACTCTCATGGTCCCAGAACACATTCTATTTAATAAGGAAAGCTCACCAATTCTTCTTCTTTCTGAAGAAGCTGAAGAGAGCTGAACAATGCACATCTATCCTCATGTCATTCTACAAATGAGCAGTAGAGAGCATTTTATCAAGCTGCATCTCTGCATTGTACGGAAACTGTACTGGGGTGGACAGGAGGGCTCTATAACAGCTAGTCAAAACTGCCCAACACTTCACCAGCACCAGCACACTCACCATCAAGGACAAATACACAGAAAGGTGCTGGAAAATGACCAGTAACTTCATGTTCATCCCACCTACCCTGCTCGTGGAATGTTTGTCCCACTCCCATCAAGGAGGCTTGATATCTTGCCAGGTCCACCGGACTTAAAACAGTTGCTTTCACCAAGCAGTAAGGTTGATCAGCACCTCCACCCACTAAACCACCCTTCCAAAACCCCAAGCTACTTTATCTTTTCCTGTCAGTCACCTTACATACAGACACTCCTGTGCTATCCGATGCAGCAGAACCGAGGCGAGGTTAGTGGAGGTGGCGGGGCCTGAGACCAAGGAAAGACCCGAGTTTAATTGATTTAAGCACTAGGTCGATTTGGAAAGGTCAGGTGCAGGCCGAGCAAAGTAGCTGGAACCGAGCCCGAGAATGTATCAAAGTGGCAGGGCCTGAATCCAAGAGCGAGAAATGAAGTGAGTTTTGGACGGTTTAAGTGCTGGGCCAGATTGAAAAACTCAGGATGTTGGGGCAAGAGACAAGAGATGGACAGTTCAGCTCACTGCTCCTTGAGGTTTACTCATCTTTGCACTGAACTGAAGCTGTGGCCTGCAACTAATGACCTCCTGAATTGGCTGCTGTGATGACAGGCTTGTGGCTGTGGACTCACTTTCATGAACAACATTAGTTCTGAATGTTATTTGCCTACTTTTATTGTTTGCATGATTTGTTTTTTATCTGCACATTGGGCGTTCAACAGTCTTTTTTAATTGTTTCAATTGTATTTCTCAAGGTTATATATAGTATAGTGTACATACTTTGATAATAAATGTATTTTGAACTTTGAACAATTATTTCATTCAACTTTATACTTGTGTACTGGAAATGACATTAAACAATCTTGAATTCACTGCTTATCACACTATGTTCAAATCAATTTGCAAGTCCCTATCAAAAGATGCATTTCATGCCTTCATACTGTTAGACATAGATAACATTTAAATTGGGATGACAAGTGGCAAATTAAATTTGCACCCTAAAGGAATAGTCTCCAACTAGAAGGAATCACCACTACCATTGAGATTCAATGACATTATCATTGCCCAGTTATCCAGTATTAATATCCTAGGGATCACCTTTGACCAGAAACTCACTGAGAACCAGCATGGGAATTCCGTGGTTGCAAAAGGAGGTTGGAGCAGTAGGTATCCTGCAATAAATAACTTATCTCCTGAAACTCCAAGGCCTTTGCATCATCTTTAAGACACATGAGCATGGTGGATTATTCTTCAACTATCACCCAAGAAACTTAACACCATGCAGCATATAGATCCCACTTAACTGGGGCACGGTGTAAACTACCTTTAACATTCATACCCTCCATCACCAGGACCATCATCTGCAGTATGTACCTTCAACAAGATGCACTGTGGTTTCTTATCCTGACTATTCTGACAGAAACTGCCAAATCAGCAACTTTTACTGTCAAGAATGACAAGGGCAAATACAATGAAACACACCTATCTGCAGGTTGCCATGGAAGTTACAGGCCCCCCGATTTGAAATATTGGTCAAGCCTTAACTGTTGCTGGATCTAAATTCTGGAACACCCTGTTTAAAAGCATCATGGGAGTGCTTTGCAAGACAAGTTGCAGTGGTTCAAGAAGGAGGACCACCAACATCATTTTAAAGGATAATTAAGATAATGTTCAGAACTTGAACATAAATTTTAAAAGTTCTTACAGTTTTCAAAAGATAGTGACAGGGTTGGGGTTTCTCCTAGAAGGGGTGACTAGAATCAGGGGTCAGAGTTTCAAAAGAAAGTGGCAGGCATTCACCCAGAAAGTTTTTCAACATAGAGGCTAGATAATTCTGCGGAAATTTTGCCCCTGTATATATTGAAGATTGAAACTGATAGATTTCTTTGCATTAAGGAAATGTTTAGTCAAAGCGAGAAAGAGACTGATGCTCTGACCCTGTTGAATTGTGGGATAAGTATGAGAGGTCAGATGGTCTCTTCCTGCTTCTGTCTTTTGTGTTTAATCTAAGATTTTTTAAAAAGGAGAAGTGAATTATAAACACAAAAATTATTATAGAAAAGATTATCTTAAACAAAATTAAATAATTAAAAATCTCTTCTATTCCATTTTATATTCCAGTTTCCTTTATAATTTGCAGCCTGAGCAAACATGGTATCTAATAGTGTGGAAAGTCTGACTTATTGGTGAATCAAAAACATGCTTTGTAGTGTCCTAGTAAGCCTGTGGTTCACCTGTCCAGAAGTAAAGTGCTTTAATACATTTGGCAACATCTGTCAAATAGTAAGCTTTAGACTTCCATGCTTCAAACAGCTGACTAAGGTGTCTATGGTTGAAATTGCTGAGAAAACCCAATGAGAGAATTGATAGAGCTGTACATTATTGTGAGCGATATAGACAGGGTAAATGCAAGCTTGCTTTTTCCACTAAGTTTGGTGAAACTAGAACTAGAGGTCATAGGTTACGTGTGAAAGATTAAATGTTTTGGGGAACATAAGAGGGAACTTCTTCACTCAGAAGGTGGAAAGAGTGTGGTATGAGCTGTCAGCAGAAGCGATGGATTTACGTTTAATTTCAACACTTAAGAGAACTTTGGATAAGTACATGGATGGGAGGGGTATGGAGAGATATAGTCTAGGTGTAGGTTGATGGGAATAGGCAGAATAATAGTTTTGCACAGACTCGATAGACCAAAGGGCCTATTTCTGTGCTGGAGTTCTCTATGACTCTATGATTCCAAAAAATCACTTCCAAAATTCTCCCTTAATCCTCTGTTGTGCTAGATCTTTTCCACCCTTGGAAAAATAAACTAACATTTTCACTGTGACTTCTTGCATCACTAGGTTTGTCTCTTTTCTGAAGACATTAACAGTGTGAGATATTTTCCTATTTCTTTGTCTAGCATCCACAGTTTGCAGAAATCTTCTGTGCCTTTTATATTGATGATGATGCAGGATGAGTAAAGTATACTGCTTTGTTTCATTTCATTTTTCAATCTTTTTTATTGATTTCCAAATAAAGAATATACAAATTGGAAGAGGAGTTTAACAAGTAGATAATATAAAAGACATATAAACAGCAATAGTGAAAACAGAAAGTATATAATGTCAAAATCAAATCAGTAAAATATTATGCTGTTATATATACAATTGTAAAAAAACTACAACTCCTCATAGCAATCATAAAAAAATTGGAAATTTTATTGATAAGGAAAAAGAACCCACTAAGTTGAAACAAAAAAATAAAGAAAGAGTAAAAAAAGGAAAGACGAAGAAAGATTGGGCAGTCCAATTGAGGATAAAATTAGAAAAAAGAGAGAGAGAAAAAAAAACACATCCTTCCAGTCATCTCCGAACCTTCATGGACAAGGATTTTCTCCAAAGAGAATAAAGAAAAATAAATAAATAAAAATAAATTAAATCATGTGAAAATATTGAATAAAGGGTCGCCAGACTTGTTCAAAATTAAAGGATGTATCAAATGTCCAGCTTCTAATTTTCTCCAAGCTTAGACATGACATAATGGAGGAGAGCCAATAGAAAACAGTAGGTGGATTAGATTCTTTCCAGTGTAACAAGATAGCTCTCCTAGCCAGTAAAGTTGAAAAAGCTATCACATGTTGGGCTGAAGCAGACACTTTGCTTGCTTCCTCTGGAATAATCCCAAAAATTGCTGTAAGTGGATTAGGTTGAACATCCATATCTATAACTTTAGATAATATTCCAAACACATCCTTCCAAAAATTACTTAAACTTACACATGACCAAAACATATGAGTTAGAGTAGCCATTTCTGCATTACATCTGTCATAAATAGGCCTTATATTAGGAAAAATATGCACCAGTTTATCTTTGGACATATGGGCCCTTACTGCTTTGTAATGAAGCCTGCATCAGAGGGACACAAAAAATGATACACTTCAGAAAAGTGACCAAGGCAAGCTTCTAAAATTGTAACCATGTGTAACATTGAAGCAGGTTTACAGGTTTGCTGAGTGAGACAGAAAACACTGACTATGAGTAAGCATATTAATCATTTATTTACAAACAGTAAAGTTCTATCAAACATTTAAATTCCCCCAATTTACACAAACTGCAGAACTAAATATTCAAAGAGCAGACACTTGGTTAAAAGTGTGTGTGAAGCATATCTTCCCGACGGTCTGGGGACAATGGAAAAGAGAGAGAATTTCTCACATGTGCTATTTGTCATACCCCTGGTGTTTAAAACTGGACATAAGATACCATGGCATGCAAGCCAACCGATGGGAAGAGCGGCTGCAAGTTTTTAAACCGACCACTCATAATCGATACAATGGAAGTGAAATTAGACAGAAATAAGCCATGCCTCTCCCAAAGGACACCATGGCATAAAATAATATATATTTGCCTTAGCAGCTACAATGAAAATAAACATACTGTAATGTGATACACAAGAATCACTTCAACATGTCCTCCACCAATAAACTCAGTAGTGACACTTTTTGTAAAAGATTAGCAAAAGTTCACCAAATATATCTTTGTCCATTTAACTAGATTCTGTGACTAAACACCAATATTGAAAATAGGTAATTGACAATGGCATGCTGCAGTATGTTCTTGTGATTCACATTGCTTCCCTGTTGTTACATCCTTCATGATGTCCTAAACTTAGTTTCAAAGCTGCATTTCATTAAACTCTTAAAAATGTTTCACTATAGAAACAAAACAAGAAAGAATATTAATTATCTCCTACATTATGTATGTTCAAGTTTTTGTCTTTGTAGGCCTTGTAACTTCATGGCCTAGACTCAAACAATGAGTCATGTAAATTCACATTTAGCATATCTCTAAAGTTGTTACTTCCAAAACATATTGACTCTCTGGTTGAGGACTCACTCTTTAATGACTCACATCAATACAACAGCTCTCTTTAAAGTTTCAGGGCCACAAAACATAGAGAAGATCAGCTAGTGAATATGACTGTACTTCGCAGCCAGATTGTCTTGACTCCTGGTTCTCCTCAAAATCACAGACTAACGTGACATGAAAACGTAATGCTGATCCTCCATTATTGCTGGGTTTAAACCTTGCAAAATTCTTCCAAACCAGAATGCGGGGATACTTTCTCAAGAAGACTGCATTCCTTTCAGAAGGTGATTTGCCACTTTAATGGCAATATATATAACTCTTTTAACTGACATCCACAGGTTTAAAAATTTCAAAGAACGACCATAAATTACTGTAACTGAAACTCATAAGAATCAAGGAGGATTTTCAGTATTTTCCCCGATGAATTAATCAAGCATCCTGGTTGGAAAAGATACCCTTGTAGGAAATATTGATTTCTTTCCTCTCTTGGTTTGCTGCATTGTTGCTTTTTACTTATTGGGCACAATCTTAACTCAGTGCATCCAACTGAGGTAAAGTGTAATAAGCATTCTGGCTGGAACAGTAAGGAGCTAACCAATCAACCGAGCTGCTATTAAATATGAATATGAAGATGTTGGCATAGGGATATAGTAATGCAGTAGCTAATGGTGCTAGCTCACAATGCCAGTGTCCTGTGATCAATTCTGACTTCAAGTATTGTATGTGCAGAGGTTGTACTTTCTCTTCACCATCCATGTGGGTTTCCCTTGTGTACTCATTTCCTCCCATATCCAAAAGATGTTGACTTTGCATGACTAAAGAAAAAAAAAATCAAAGGGGAGCTGATGAGCAAACCTAAGAGTGAAAATTATACAGGGAAATAAAGACAGAGGATATATAGGAATAGAATTGTAACCCCAGGGGTTAGCTTGTACCTAATGAGCTGATGGCCTCTTTTTGTATGAGATAAGCTGGTAGAATCTCTCTTTTTTATAAATAGCAATCATTTCCCAATGACCCTCTTCTCCTCATGTTCCACTTAAACTTTTCACCTTTCATCTTTAACCTATGACCTCTAGTTGTAGGCCCACCCAACCTCAGTGGAAAAAGCCTGCTTGTACTTACCCTATCTATAACCCTCATAATTTTGTATTCCTCTATCAAATCTCCTCACCAATGTCTTATACAACTTCAACATAACATCCCAGCTCCTGTAATCAGTACTTTGATTTATGAAGGCATATGTGCCAAAAGCTTTCTTTACGACCCTATCTACCTGTGTTGCCACTTTCACTGAATTATGGACCTATATTTCCAGATTACTTTGCTCTACTACAGTCCTCATTTCCCTATAACTCACGGTGTAAGACCTACCCTGGTTGGTCCGACTGAAGTGCAGTAGTTCATATTTGTCTTCATTAAATTCCGTCTGCCATTTTTCAGCCCATTTTTCCATCTGGTCCAGAACCACTGCAAGCTCTGATAGTCTTCCTTGCTGTCCACTACACACCCAGTCTTGGTGTTATCTGCAAGTTTGCTGATCCAGTAAACCACATTAACATAAGCATCAATTGACTCAGCAGTCCAAGAATCACAGGCCTCCAGTCAGAGACACAACCATCTACTACCACTCTCTGGTTTCTCCCACAAAACCAATGTCTAATCCAATTTACTACATCATCTTGAATTCTGAGTAACTGAACCTTCCTGACCAACCACCCATGTGGATCCTTGTCTAATGCTTTGCTGAAGTCCATGTAGACAACAACCACCACCTTATCTTCATCAATTTTCCTGGTAACTTCCTCAAAAATTATCTGACTCCATTTTAAGTTTTTTTGACATAATTTCTACTATACCATTTTTCTTCCTCCTCTTCTAAAAGCACTGATTTTATTTCCCGACAGATATAGTTGTTATCTTGTACATTGCTGACTTAATTACTTTTCATATTGTAAGCCAAGGGAATTAGTGCTTGAAAAGCTGTTTATTCTTCGATGGCACAATGTCAACAAGTTATCTTGCCTTTACCTGATATTCAGAAAAGAAAGGTTTTCAATTGTTTTTACTCAATTCTAGTCAAGATTTGAAGACCTATAATTTCCTGCCATCACCTACTGTAGCTTTACAAATGTACTAGTTCCCACTAACAATAATCAAATTAGGAGTGAGCTATGGAAGGCTGTGAGAAAATAAATAGCAATGATAACCTTATATTTAAGTCCCAAGGAAGGGTCTCGGACTGAAACATCAACTGTTTATTCATTTTCTTAGATGTTGCCTGACATTTTGAGTTCTTTCACCAGATTGTGTGTGATACGATATTTATAATTGACTGGCTAACTTTTAGAATAGACACATATGAAAGCTTTCTGGTAGCTAGTCTAAAAAGGAGAAGAGCATTTCAGAGCTTGGATATGTTATTCTCTGTTCAATGCATGTTAAAAAACCATTAAAAGCAACACACTGAATTTTTATCTACTCTACCAAACCCATTCATAATTTATATTCACAAATGAATGTAATTGTAGTGCAAACATTATTTTAAACTTGCATCAAAATTGGTTCAGCGCAGTTTGGATAACCTTCAAGAGGACCACAATCTTGTTGTGGTTTGGAGGCTTGTGTGCCTCAGTGACCTGGAGAGCTATACTGGCTGGAGTATATGCTTTATGCTTTGGCTCTTGTTAGGGTCACCCATGCCAAATAGTCAAAGGGTAGAAGCCAGACTAAAAATGGTCCACCAATCCTCTAGGTTGGGGCATTCAGCTCAGGGCTAACAAGTCTGACTGGTCAAACAAAACTGTTACGGAGACGGCATGAAGAATATTTCTATAGTACATCTGTGTGCAATGGTATTCATGAGTCTCCACCCTGGGCTTGTAAACTGAGAGGAAGCTACTGACATGATGAAGGAAGCTATGAATGCCACCAGAGATGGAAGACCTTCACTGCTGTCCTAAATGCCAGTGGTGTTAACAGGCAAAAGAACAGTTTGGGTGAAGGGTATAGATTTGGTCCTATATAAGAGACTTAGAACCACCAAAGAAATAATAAAAATGAAAAAGGTTATATCAGATTGAGATGTTGAGTTAAGACATAGCAGGCTTGGTTACTTTTCAAGAGCATTGAAAGCTAAGAGATAACTTAATAGGAAACATAAACTATGAATGGGTTTGGTGGGGTAGGTAAAAAGAAGATCTGGGACCAAAAATATAAAATAGTCTTCAATAAATCCGATAAGTAATTCAGAAGATATTTCTTAACTCGAAAAGTGATTAAAATATTAACACAAGAAGTCATTCAGAGGAATGTACTTAACAACATGAGATGAACAGAATCTGCTAAAATGATGAAGGTAAGTGTAAAGAAGTTAATGTGGAACATAAGTTACTGCAATAACCAGATGTGCTGAAAGAACTTCCATTTGGCTAAAAACTCTATCATATTCAAAATTGACAGGAAAAACAATTCTCAGATTCCCTGGTTTAAATGGTCTAGTTTCAGTGCAGTAATACTGGGACTTCTGGAAACAGTTTATAACATTTCAAATAAGTTTGAAATTTAAATTAGTGAACTGAATGTTTACTGTGGAATGTAATTTTTTTTTAAAAAAACAAATCCATTACTACTGTATTCTGGAGGCATATTATAGAAGCAAGTTGGTGTTTGTGGCATTAGGAACAGGAAGTTGTTCACTAAACACTTAAAGCTCTAAATTTATTAGTGGCTGCATCATACAACAATGCCCTGATGACTATAACAGCGCTAAAAGTGAAGTTCAACAAAAATTACATACCAGCCAAAGTTATGTACTGGGATACTGTTTTACTTGCATGTAATGATTTTAGTAACTCGTGCTATTCATGCACACTTTGGCAATACAATGTGTTTATTTCAGCATCATCAGGATTAAACAAGTAAGAGTAAGACCCGGTGATCTAAAAATAGGTATTTACATATGACATGTTTGTTGGTTCAGTCAACACGTACAATCAAGCTGGATGAACTCAGCAGGTCGGGCAGCATCCGTTGAAAGGAGCAGTTGACGTTTCAGGCCGTGACCCTTCATCAGGACTATTTGACTTGATTTGACCACAGCATCTGCAGTGTACCTTGTGTTGCTTATGTTTGTTGGTGTTGTGGCCTAATTTCTCTCCTTTTTTTACTGATCAGAAACATAAGTAATTAAACGTGGATTGCCAGTTAGTTACTGTGTGTGTGTGGTTGATAGCCAGCATATGGAAAAGACAGATGCAATATTAATGAATTGAAAGAATATACTTCAGTTCTTCAGTTGCCATTTCTTCACAGCTCATCTTTCTATTTGATTGATGTATCTACTCACAGCTCTGTAAGATTCAAAGTTGTTATGGAAAGTGATAGAGATGGCCTGGAAATTAAATTCCTGAATTGTGGGAAAGCTGATTTCAAAATTGTGAGAAAGGATTTGGCAAAGGCACACCAGAAACATGTTTCTGTAATCAAGAGCTAAGGAACAATTCCGAGCAAGGTTGATATCAGATGCACGTCAAATCAGGCAGGGTTTACTGGCCATTACTTCCTGCAAAGCGAAATCCAAAATCATGAATGGCAGTGATGTTTCACCAACAGACGAGCTCAATGCCTTTTATGTTCGCTTTGAAAGGGAGAATAAACTACACCTATGAGGATCCCTGCAGCACCCAGTGACCCTGTGGTTTCAGTTTTGGAGGCTGATGTCAGACTGTTAAAGAGGGTGAATCCTCGCAAGGCAACAGGCCCTGATGGAGTACCTGGTAGGGCACTGAAAACCTGTGCCAATCAACTGGCAGGAGTGGTCAAAGACATTTTCAATCTCTCTTTGCTATTTCAGAATAGTTCAGAATCAGGTTTATTATCACCGGCATGTGATGCGAAATTTGTTAACTTAGCAGTAGCGGTTCAGTAGACCGCAAAAGGTTTAAAAAGGCAAGGAATCTTCAAGAGTTTTTAATTCAGAGCAAGAAGGCTGTGAGTGAACTGCTGATTTTTCAGAGCGAAGGGAGTTTTTTACTACTCAGGTTAAAGAGAGGTGAGACTGCACAGTCACGTGACATCAGCTAGTAGAGCGCAAAAGGTTGAAAAAGAAGGCAGCCATATCCAGCGGGCAGTGGAGTGAGAGGCAGCAGAGTGGTAGGGCTTTGGCTCAACGGGCTTAGGCGGTAACAGGATGAGGAGAGGTAGGAAGAATGTGCGTGAGGACAGTTTTCTGTGCTCAGTGTCAGATGTGGTGTGTCCTGAAGTCTCCCAGCCTCCCGGACGGTCATATCTGCACTCAGTGTGTCGAGCTGCAGCTCCTGAGGGACCACATTAGGGAACTGAAGATGCAGCTCGATGACCTTTGCCTAGTCAGGGACAGCGAAGAGTGATAGAGAAGAGTTACAGGCACGTGGTCACACGGGGGCGACAGGAGACACACAAGTGTGTCACAGTCAGGAGGGGGAAGGGGAAGAGTCAGGTACTATAGCCCTTGTGGCTGTACCCCTTGAAAGTAAGTACTCCTGTTTGAGTACCGTTGGGGGGTGTGGGAACAGCCTACCTGGGAAAAGTGACAGTGGCTGTGCCTCTGGCACAGAGTCTGGCCCTGTGGCTCAGAAGGGTACGGAAAGGAAGAGGAAGGCAGTAGTGATAGGGGACTCGATACCTAGGGGATCAGACAGGCGATTCTGTGGACGCAGGAAAGAAACTCGGATGGTAGTTTGCCTCTCAGGTGCCAGGGTCCAGGATGATTCTGAACGCATCCAAGATATCCTGTGGTGGGAGGGAGAACAGCCAGAGGTTGTGGTACATATTGGTACTAATGACATAGGTAGGAAAAGGGAAGAGGTCCTGAAAAAAGACTACAGTGAGTTAGGAAGGAAGTTGAAAAGCAGGGCCACAAAGGTAGTACTGTAATCTCGCAACAGTGAGAATAGGAATAGGATGAGGTGGAGGATAAATGAGTGGCTGAGGGATTGGAGCAGGGGGCAGGGATTCAGATTTCTGGATCATTGGGACCTCTTTTGGGGCAGGTGTGACCTTTACAAAAAGGACGGGTTGCACTTGAGTCCCAGGGGGACCAATATCCTGGCGGGGAGGTTTGCTAAGGCTACTGGGGAGAGTTTAAACTAGAATTGTTGGGGGGTGGGAACCAAACTGAAAAGACTGGGGAAGAGGAGATTAGCTCGCAAATAGAGAAAGCTTGTAGACAGTGCGAGAGGGAGGATAGGCAGGTGATAGAGAAGGGATGTGCTCAGACCGAAGGCTTCAGATGTGCCTATTTTAATGCAAGGAGTGTTGTGAACAAAGAGGATGAGCTTAGAGCATGGATCTATACTTGGAGATATGATGTGGTGGCTATTACAGAGACTTGGATGGCTCAGGGACAGGATTGGTTACTTCAAGTGCCAAGTTTTAGATGTTTCAGAAAGGACAGTGAGGGAGGAAAAAGAGGTGTGGGCATGGCACTGTTGATCAGAGATAGTGTCACAGCTGCAGAAAAGGTGGACACCATGGAGGGATTGTCTACGGATTCTTTGTGGGTGGAGGTTAGGAACAGGAAGGGTCAATAACTTTACTGAATTTTTTTTATAGGCCGCCCAATAGTAACAGGGATATCGAGGAGCAGATAGGGAAACAGATCCTGGAAAGGTGTAATAATAACAACAGAGTTGGCATGATGGGATATTTTAATTCCCAAATATTGATTGGCATCTCCCTAGAGCGAGGGGTTTAGATGGGGTGGAGTTTGTTAGGTGTGTTCAGGGAAGTTTCTTGACACAGTATGTAGATAAGCCCACAAGAGGAGAGACTGTACTTGATTTGGTATTGGGAAATGAACCTGGTCAGGTGTCAGATCTCTCAGTGGGAGAGCATTTTGGAGATAGTGATCATAATTCTATCTTCTTTACAATAGCATTGGAGAGAGATAGGAACAGATAAGTTAGAAAAGAATTTAACTGGAGTAAAGGAAATTATGAGGCTATCAAGCAGGAAATTGGAAGCTTAAACTGGAAACATATGTTCTCAGGGAAAAGTGCAGAAGAAATGTGGCAAATATTCAGGGGATATTTGTGTAGAGTTCTGTATAGATACATTCCAATGAGACAGGGAAGTTATGGTAAAGTACAGAAACCGTGGTGTACAAAGGCTGTAATAAATCTAGTCAAGAAGAAAAGAAAAGCTTAATAAAGGTTCAAGAGATCTCGGTAATGTTAGAGATCTAGAAGATTATAAGGCTACAAGGAAGGAGCATAAGAAGGAAATTAGGAGAGCCAGAAGGGGCCATGAGAATGCCATGGTGGGCAGAATTAAGGAAAACCCCAAGGTATTCTACAAGTATGTGAAGAGCAAGAGGATAAGATGTGAAAGAATAGGACCTATCAAGTGTGACAGTGGGAAACTGTGTATGGAACCGGAGGAAGTAGCAGAGGTACTTAATGAATACTTTACTTCAGTATTCACTATGGAAAAGGATCTTAGTGATTGTGGTGATGACTTGCAGCAGACTGAAAAGTTTGAGCATGTAGATATTAAGAAAGAGGATGTGCTGGAGCTTTTGGAAAGCATCAAGTTGGATAAGTCGCCAGGACTGGACGAAATGTACCCCAGGCTACTGTGGGAGGCAAGGGAGGAGATTGCTGAGCTTCTGGCAATGGTCTTTGCATCATCAATGGGGACAGCAGAGGCTCCAGAGGATTGAAGGGTTGCGGATGTTGTTCCTTTATTCAGGAAAGGGAGTAGGGATAGCCCAGGAAGTTATAGACCAGTGAGTCTTACCTTAGTGGTTGGTAAGTTGATGGAGAAGATCCTGAGAGGCAGGATTTATGAACATTTGGTGGAGTATAGTATGATTAGGAATAGTCAGCATGGCTTTGTAAAGGGCAGGTCATACCTTACGAGCCTGATGGAATTTTTTGAGGATGTGACTAAACACATTGATGAAGGAAGAGCAGTAGATGTAGTGTATATGGATTTCAGCAAGGTATTTGATAAAGTACTCCATGCAAGGCTTACTGAGTAAGTAGGGAGGCATGGGATCCAAGGAGACATTGCTCTGTGGATCCAGAACTAGCTTGTCCACAGAAGGCAAAAAATGGTTGTAGCCGGGTCGTATTCTGTATGGAGGTCAGTCACCAGTGGAGTGTCGCAGGGATCTGTTCTGTGACCCTTACACTTCATGATTTTTATAAATGACCTGCATGAGGAAGTGGAGGGATGGGTTAGTAAGTTTGCTGATGACACAAAGGTTGGGGGTGTTGTGGATAGTGTGGAGAACTGTCAGAGGTTACAGCGGGACATTGATAGGATGCAAAACTGGGCTGAGAAGTGGCAGATGGAGTTCAATCCAGATAAGCGTGATAAATTCATTTTGGTAGGTCAAATATGATAGCAGAATATAGTATTAGTGGTAAGACTCTTGGCAGTGTGGAGGATCAGAGGGTTGGGGTCCGAGTCCATAGGACGCTTAAAGCAGCTGTGCAGGTTGACTCTGTGGTTAAGAAGGTGTATGGTGTATTCATCAATCGTGGAATTGAATTTAGGAGCCGAAGGATAATGTTGCAACTATATAGGACCCTGGCCAGACCCCAGTTGGAGTACTGTGCTCAGTTCTCGTTCCCTCAGTACAGGAAGGATGTGGAAGCCATAGAAAGGGTGCAGAGGAAATTTGCAAGGATATTTCCTGGATTGGGGAGCATTCCTAATGAGAATAGGTTGAGCAAACTCTGCCTTTTCTCTTTGGAGCGAAGGAGGATAAGAGGTGACCTGATAGAGGTGTATATGATGATGAGAGGCATTGATTGTGTGGATAGTCGGAGGCTTTTTCCAAGGGCTGAAATGGTTGCCACAAGAGGACATAGATTTAAGGTGCTGGGGAGAAGGTACAGAGGAGATATCAGGGATAAATTTTTTACTCAGTGAGTGGTGAGTGCATGGAATGGGCTGTTGGCAACGGTGGTGGAGGCGGATAAGATAGGGTCTTTTAAGAGGCTTTTAGATAGGTATGTGGAGCTCAGAAAAATAGAGGGCTGTAGGTAAGTAGGGACTCTACAGTAGGGACATTTTTGGCACATCTTTATTGTACTGTAGGTTTTCTCTGTTTCTAAGTTTAATGCAATACATAATTCAGCAGAGAGAAAAAATAAATAAAATTAAACAATAAATAAACCAGTAAATCAATTACATATATTGAATAATTTATTTAAAAATGTGCAAAAACAGAAATACTATATATTAAAAAAGTGAGGTAGTGTCCAAAGCTTCAATGTCCATTTAGAAATTGGTGGCAGAGGAGAAGAATCTGTTCCTGAATTGCTGAGTGTGCACCTTCAGGGTTCTGTATCTCCTACCTGATGGTAACAGTGAGAAAAGTGCATGCTTGGGGTGCTGGAGATCTTTAATATTGGATTCTGCCTTTCTGAGACACTGTTTCCTAAAGTCCTGTGTACTTTGTAGGCTAGTAACCAAGATGGGGTTGACTGGACTTACAACCCTCTGCAACTTCTTTCGGTCCTGTGCAGAAGCCCCTCCATACTAGACAGTGATGCAGTCTGTTAGAATGTTCTCCACAGTACAGCTATAGAAGTTCTTGAGTGTATTTGTTGACAGGCCAAATCTCTTCAATCTCCTAATAAAGTATAGCTGCTGTCTTTATAACTACATTGATATGCTGGGACCAGGTTAGATCCTCAGAGATTTTGACACCCAGGAACTTGAGGCTGCTCACTCTCACCACTTCTGATCTCTCTATGAGGATTGGTATGTGTTCCTTCATCTTACCCTTCCTGAAGTCCACAATCAGCTCTTTCGTCTTACCGACATTGAGTGCCAGGTTGTTGCTGCAGCACCATTCCTCTAGTTGGCATATCTCACTCCTGTATGCCCTCTCGGCACCACCTGAGATTCTACCAACAATGCTTGTATTATCAGCAAATTTGTGGATGGTACTTGAGCTATGCCTAGCCACACAGTCATCACTGTCATGTGTATACAGAAAGTAGAACAGTGGGCTAAGCATACACCCCTGGGGTGTGCCACTGTTGATTGTCAATGAGCAGATGTTATCACCAATCCACAGTTGAGGATCCAATTGCAGAGAGAGGTACAGAGGCCCAGGTTCTGCAACTTCTCAATCAGGGTTGTAAGAATGACGGTATTAGGAATTTTGAGGAGTTTTGGTATGTCACTTAAAAACACTCACTAATTTCTACAGATGTACCATGGAGTGCATTCTAACTGGCTACATCACAGTCTGGTATTGTAAGGAGGGAGCGGTGGTGGCTACTGCATACAGTGAAAGTGAGCTGCAGAGTTGTAAAATTAGTTAGCTCCATCATGGGCCATTACTGCAAATCACAGTTTTCTTTCTTCTCTCTGTTATCATGCATTGCACTGTACTGCTGACACAGAGTTAACAAATTTCATGACTAATGCCACTGATATTAAACCTGATTCTGTTATCCTACATCTAACAAGAACTAGCCATGCAAAGGTTTGGAATGAGTTTGATCACTGGGAAAGATTGACAAGAGCAGTGGTTTGTTTTTTTTGGAGTAGAGGAGGCTGAGGGGGAACCTGGTAAATATTTGCTAAGTTATCGGGTAGATAGTAGGCAATGCTTCCTTACAGCAGAGGTCTCTAAAACTAGAAGGCAAAAGTTTGAGGTAAGGGAGACAATTTTAGAAGGAATCTAAAGATGAAACTTTTTGACACAGGCAGTGGTTGGAATCTATAGGCCCTAATGAAGTGAGCCATGGAGGTAGATACTCTCACAATATTTGATAAATCTAGATGAGTGCTTAAATCGCCAAGACATGTTGTGGTTTCTTGAAATAACCAGGAGACGCAGAAGATTCTTCGAGAAATTTAAGCCTTTATTTGCAAACAAAAGCTGAGACAATTAATGAACATGTCACTAATCGCCTGCCGAGCCTAGTTCACAGTATTCTTTATAGTAATTTCTTATCTTAGTTTCATTGGCATATACTTGTTCTAGTGCCTTGACTGGTTCTCATTCCATCACACCATCACACGATCCTGTCTAGTCTACTCCTCGGAACACGTGTCCCCCTTCCCGGCTTTGACTGGTTCCCATACTATCACACCACTCCATGACCCTGTCTACCACCGTTAACTCTACATGCTTACTTTCACTATTAGCTACATTCTTAAGGCACTGATGCATTCAATAGTACAGAGTCAATACAGAGATTACATTCTGGCCAATAAATTGGATACATAGCAAATAGCAAACACAAGGCTGGTCACATAGTTCTGGCCACACAGCAAACATTACAACTTTATTCTCCAATAGACATAGAAGGTTAAAGCCCAAATGTTGGTAAATGCAATCACCAAAAATAGGTACTTAACAGTCAGCATGGAAATCTATCATAATATAATGGAATTTACCCTGCAAATGAGGGAGAGCAGCTAAAATAAAATATACCAGTATTACAGTGGAGTAAAGCCAACCACAGAGGCATGAGAAAGGAGCTGGTCAAAGTTAATTGGAAGGGGACACTAGCAGGAATGAAGGCAGAACAGCAATGACTGGCGTTTCTGAGAGCAATATGGAAGGTACAGGATAGATATATCTCTAAGGTGGAAATATTCCACAGGGCTGACAATTAAGTTAACAACAGTATAGAGCAAAATATACAATACAATATATTAGTGGGAAACTAGAGGATTAGGAAGCTTTTAAAAATCAACAGAAGAGGTCATTAAAAAAGCAACAAGGAGAGAAAAGATGAAATATAAAGCTAAAGTAGCCAATAATATAAAAAAAAATACCAAAATGTTTTCAGATATATAAAGAATAAAAGAAAGGTGAGAGTGGATATCAGACCAATGGAAAATGACACTGGAGAGTAACGATTGAGGACAATGAAATGATGGACAAACTTAATAGTATTTTACATCAGACATCACTGAGGAAGACACCAGCAGTATGACAGAAATTGGAGGGTGTCAGGGGGCAGAAGTGAGTGTAGTTGATATTATTAAGGAGAAGATGCTTAGGAAGCTGAAAGATGTGAAGGTAGATAAGTCAACTGGACCAGATGAACTACACCCCAGGGTTCTGAAAGAGGTTCCTGATGAGATTATGGAGGCATTAGTACTGATCTTTAAGGAAAAATGAGGGAGATTTCATTGAAACCTATCAAATTTTGAAAGGGCTAGATAGAGTGAACGTGGAACGGATGTTTCCTATAGTGGGTCAGTCTCGGACCAGAGGGCAGAGCCTCAGAATAGGACATCCATTTCGAACAGAAATAAGGAGCAATTTCTTCGGCCAGAGGCCGGTAAATTTGTGGAATTCATTGCCACTGGCTACTGTAGAGGCCAAGTTATCAGGTATATTTAAAAGGTTTTTGATCAGTCAGTGCATCAAAAGTTCTGGGGAGAAGGCAGTAGAAAAAGGTGAGAACAGACTTGACGGATCGAATGGCCCATTTCTGCTCTTCTCTCTTGTGTTGGGCTGAAGGGCCTGCTCTGTACAAAGTTACTCTATTTAATTGTATTCTCTCATGTGTTTCCCTGCAAATTTTCCTCACCTTTTGCTTTGAAATAGGCTATAATTTGTTCTTTACTTGTTTATTAGTTGGGATTCAAACTCACTTGATGGTGAATTCAAAACACCAATACTACACCTTTTTTTGGAGTTGCATCTGCTTTTGTGCAGCGACTATTTTGTTCCCATGTTCCCAAATTTTGGCTCTTCTTACACTAAATTGTATTGGTCATTCATCTGCAATGTTGCCTTTCTGTCCAGGACTCCATACTGTGCTTAGATTTACTTTTATTCATCATTTTGCGACGTTAATTATTTAATCCGTTCTCTATTGTTCTTTTCCGATCTCTGCACGAGTTCCTTCCTGCCGGTTGAACCCCCCCCCCCCCCTCCCATTTAGAAAGCTTCAGTAGAAAGGTTTCCGTTTTAATTTAAGGAGATGTTCTGATTTTACCCCGGCCAGTTGGTAAAGATGTAGAGGAAATGAAGCAACAACACAAACTGTGGGAGATCAAAGGGGGCTGAGGGCGGAAGAGCGCCATTGCAGCGCGGAGTCTGGGAAGGTATTTAATGCCGGGGAACAAACCTCGAGAGCCACCACAGAATCCGCACACTCCGGCAGCATGGCTTTGTCCTGCAAAAGCTGGTTCTCTAACGAGGGTGGAAAACATCTGCTTTTGGTGGGTCTGACGAGTTCGTAAAGTACTCCTCGTTGTTACATTTGCAATTCATTTTACAATATTTTTCAATTTTTAAGTAAGGCGAACGACCTTCAAAGTCAGGATTGTATTTACAATGAACTTTGGCTAACAACACCCCTTTCCTTTTTTTCCAGATTTTGTGGCTCTCGGTCAACGTGCTGCTGTTTTGGAAAACTTTTACACTTTATTACCACGGTGCACAGTATTACTACTTGCATCGTATGCTTGGGGTAAGTAGAACAAAAGACGCGTCCCTCCTTCCGTTTATTCGCGAAGAGACTCGGCGAGGAACTGGGCGCAGTGAAAATGACAGATGAATCTAATGAGCTGCCGTTCGTCCATTAAAAGCGTTATTGTTGGCAAAGATGATAGGTGGATACACTTCCACTTAACATTCGCACTTTTTTCCATTCGACTGATGCTTAGCAGTGTCTGTAAGAAACAATGGGAGTTGGGGTGGGTGGAGGATAGTGATGGAACACCATCCACTGTAGCTAGATGGAAAGTAACTCCCGGTTATGTTTGGAACGGGGTGGGGGAGGTTGGTGTGGTTGATCAATCTCTGGATATCTGTCAATGGAAATGGTCTGATCTAAATAACTATCTGACCCCGTGGGCTAAAACTCAGTCGGGGTTACAAAAGTTCCAGGCATCTACAACATTAGAATGGGGCGGGTTAGGGGAAAATATTTCTCGGTACAATGAACACTGTGAAGCAGTGCCCACGGCTGTGCGCTTTAAATCTCGGCCCTCCGTTGGGTACGTGTAGTGCGTGTATCGAATGTAGAAAGTAAAACAGAAAAAAAACAGACGCACGACAAGTTGTCGAGCCACTTCGCGGTTACTCTTTATACAAGTTTGGTTTCAATTCATGTTGGTGCAGACATCTGTTGGAGCCAAGAGGCGCATCGATTTTCGACTGAAATTACGGAATGCAGCCGGGCTAACTAAAGAAACCGTTGGCTGCTGTGATTATATCTCACCGAATGTTTTTATCTGTAGAAGTTGATAATGTTTTTTATTTTACCTCATGGCTGTACATAGGAAAGGAATAACTTGTAAATTTATGAACTAAAAAGATATACTATATACATCCACGTAATACTCTGTGATCTGTAAGATTATTAAGTTTTGCTGTACTTGTTGATTTTTTTAAAACCTCTACTTCTCGGTGAGCATTATATCGCTATTTACGTGACCACCAACAATAGGCAGGAGATGTGAAATGTATTTGGTCATAAGGGAAAATAAACCATTTCAGCCTTATTTCCGAATCTTAGGACTATTTAATATTTAATTGCAGGTCTTTGCTGTTCTCCAGTTTCTCCTGCCATATTGCCCTGAGTGATTTTAGACAACTGGTAATGTGTTTTGTGCTGATATCTTTGGAGATAGAAGCTGGCTATTTTTAAAACTGGAACACTTTTTTTCTGTAGCATAAATAACATTCTAAAGACAACATTAGTCTTATAGAATAAATTTGGTGGTTTCATTCTAATTTGGAATCCTTGTAAATAGATAGAAGTTGTGATAAGGATCAGATAAGAGTACATATATAAATATTAATTATTCTAACCAATTTTCTATAATGGTTTCTGCTTATGCTCCAAATATATTTAAAATTAATTGTATTTCATTTTGATATTTCATCTGTTCATCCCTACAGTGACATTTCATTTCCAAAGCTAAGGCAAAATAATTTGGATATTTATTTTCCCAAATACACAGTCAGGGAGTCATAATCTGAAAGTTGACACTTGTGATGGTGCTGCACTCTTAAACTGGAACTTTTGGTCTCAAGTTGAGACTTAACCCCAGAGATGACCAACTGTGGTAGTGTTGTCATGCTTTATAACTTCAGCATGTTCTTGATACTTCTCAAATAATTAGTATATTTGAAGTCTTGACAGTTGTAATGTAGGGGAAAGAAACCTATCAAAACCACTTAGGAGCCTCCATATCCAGCACATCATTCTCTAACTTCTGTCATCTCCAAAAAGATCTACCACCAAGCTCATTTTTCCCCTCCCCACACTTCTACAGGGATTTCTCTCTGTGATTCTCTTTTCCACTCATTGCTCCCCACAGATGTCCCAATGGACTTTGTAGGGGAGCATTTGGTGCTCGCTACATGAACTCTATACCCTGGAGAAACTAAATGACTGCTTTGCTAAACATCTGTTTGTCCATAAGGATGAGCCCGAGTTTCCTGCCACATGTCATTTCAAATTTTCATCACTCGCATTCTGATATCTCAACTTTTAACCTCTCATCTGCACTGGAGCCAAGAGAAGCTCAAGGAGTTTCAGCTCATCTTTTGTCAAGAATGTTGTGCCATTAGGAGTCGACTTTGAACCTAACAGTTTCAGATGAGATTTTCTTGCTTCTATCAGAACTGGCCAGTTCTGCTGTAAGATCATTCTCATATTGGTTCAGTTTTTTTCCCCCAGACATGCTGTCTGATCTCTTGCATATTTTCAGCAGTTTCAGAAATTGTTTTGTCCTGTATCTTACAATTCCAACACATTCCCTTTTTGAACTCTCTCTAACTGCTCTGAATCACTGATTAACTAGATGGCACCAAAAGTTTTTGTCATCTGGGTAATCTTGGCCTCCACTTTATCGCAATAGATTTACTCCCTCCATCTCTTCTGCTTTCTACAATTTAGAATGCATTTGTTTTCTCACTTTTCAGGTTTCTCTCTCCACGTATGCTGCCTGATATGCTGAATATTTCTACCACTTTATTTGACTTCCAGATCTGCAGCAAATTTTTCCTTTCTGAAAATAAAGAGTGCCTATCTTAGTGAATGACAACACTTGAATGTTGGGGTAACAAAGGATTTGGTAAATATATGGATTTATTAGAATCAGGGAACTGAAATATAACTGTTCATGCACTGTGGAAGTTATAGACTATAGCCCAGTGAAAATCATTGATGGAAAGGTAATCAAGAAGTGCTGAAACAACTGACTTTAATTTTTAAGCTGGGTGAAAATTATGTAAATTGTAAAGAAAGGGTGGTTAAATTGATTGGGTCATGCAAAACAAAAAGATTAAATAATGCATCAATTTCTAAGTACTGATAACCTGAGGAGTAAATACATAATATAAGGATTGGAGGACATCGGCAAAATGGAACCAAAATAGATCAAATATTGAAGTCAACAATTAGAGTTACTTTTTCTTCATTGGTTTTGTTGAAATGAAATGCATAAATTGGAAAGAAAAACGATGAAGATGGGTCAAATAATACATAATCAGAATTTTTGAAGCATGAAATAGTTGGGTTAATAAACAATTCCCATCACCAGCGCCTGCTTGTAAACTTATTTTCCTCATAGCTCATTTATTGTGGATGAAAGCCAGTTGGCCTAAATGAATTCTGCTAGTGTTTATACTCTACATAAACCTGCAATTACATATGATAAGAAAAATATCATTTTAAATACTTGAGGTACTGGTCCTCTTTTAATACAAATCCCTTCACTCTGGACTTATCCACATGAAACCAGTTTCTCCATATTCACTGCTGAACCTCTTCATAATTTTACTATCCTCTTACAGATCTGACCTCTTCCAGATTAAGGAAAAAAAAGGCTTGTTCAAGCATTTCTGAGAGTTGCAGCCTCTCAGTTTGGAAAACATTCTTGGAGAACTTATTTTGAACCCTTGGTAATACTGGAAAGCCCTTTACTCATGGGTATGTGAGACCGGAACTACACATAGCTCTCAAAGTGTGACCTAATCAAGGGTCCATATAAGTAAGGTTTCGTATTCAATTCAGAATTGTCTATAAAAGGTTTTGCAATTGAACATATGCCTATCATCACACTATAATGAAATCTTCATTTGTTGCTTGTACTCATTCCAGTTGCAGCACATGCACACCTATTATATTGGAAGTGTCGTACAAATAATGGCATGACATATTTCATAGGTTCTGCCAAGTTTTATTTTGCACACTGGTCATCTTCTTAATTAGGAAATAATATCCCTGAGCCAAAAAAGGATTTGTCACTTTGAAGAGTTTATTTTCCTATATCTTTGGTAAATGATTGTTTGCCAGCCACACAGTTATTCCCTCTTTGCAGTGCTGCTTCTCTCTTCACAGAAGAAAATAAAAATGTTAATAGAAAGCTGCCTTTGTATTCTCAGCAGTTTGGAGACCATAATCTTGGTAGTTCCAAATTTTCCATGAGTCACTGTAAAGGGGGAGGGGGGGGGGAGAAACTCGAATTTAAATGTTTCCTTTCAAGTGCTTTTCAGAATAATCAAAGATTTTGAGAGCAATTACTTTTGTAATGTTTCAAAGCCCTGCCAGTTTGCATACAAGCTCTTGAGTAAAGTGCAATGAACAGGAAATATGTTTTTTTTTAAATCAATGTTTTGAAGAGCAAAAAATTCACTGAAGGATCAGGGGCCCGGCTCTTCAAAAGTAGTTCCAAAAGATCTTTTTTATCCATAAAAGACAGCTGACAGAACAATATCAGTCAGTACTGCATTGTGGAGATGGCCCAACTTTGGTCCCCATCTCTGGAATCAAACTTGAACCCAAACCTTTAACCATATGATTTCAAATCAAGAAATACTTTCAACTGAGCCACAGCTGATACTGTAAACTGAATCTTCTCACCCATGGGTCTCTTTGCTGTTCTCCTAGAAAAAGAAATGGCGTAGTGGAGATTTTGGAGATAGGGGATACATGGAATTTCAGAATGGGGAATATGGAAGGGAGCTGGTTGTCTGAAAGTCTACTGAGCAGGAGAAGCCTGATAGTTGGGAGAGATGAAAATCATGCAGTATTTATGTGGAAGATTACAGGAGGTGTAAATCAGGAATGCCAGGTAGAAAGAGAATAGCAAATGAGGTAGAGAATTGCATATTCTCCTCCTGGTCCATTTGCAGTGCTCCCAGCATATGTTACATCATGGATCCATTTGCTGTTTTCTGCCTTGTACTGATTTCCTTCCTTCCTTTAGAAATCTGTGTAACATTGGTTAAAATAAAATTAAAACACAAGGTGGCAGTCCTTGGGTCTGTAAAAGACATCAGTGACTGGTACATCTCCTGGGAACAGATTGCTTACACATCAGTTTTACTAGTAGTAGTATAAGTGGTTTGTACACCACCTTAATCAGCCTCTCAACAGGCACAGCAATTTTAAGGAATCTATGGATATGGGCCTCACGATCTCGCTGTTCCTCCACACTACTAAGAATCCTGCTATTAATCCTGCACTCTGCCTTCAAGTTCAACCTTTTCGAAATATATCATTTCCTACTTTTCTGGATTGAACTTTTTTTGCCACTTCTCAGCCCAGCTCTGCATCCGGTCAATGTGTTGTCAACTACAACAACCTACACAATCCAAAACGCCAGCAGTCTACATGTCTATGTCATTTGCAAACTTTCTATCTTTCTACTTCCTCATCCAAGTCATTTAAAAAAACACAAAAGAGCAGTGGTTCCAGAACACCACTGGTTATACTTCATTGACTACCACCCTGAATCTGTGAAGAACCCTGGACTTCATGCCTCCTGACTTTCTGAATGAACTTGCCATGGGGACTTGTCAAATGCCTCACTAAAATTCATATATACCATATCCACTCCTCTACCTTCATTGATTTGTTTTGTCTTTCCTAGAAGAATTCAGTCAGTGCTAAGGCATGACCTGCCCTTCACAAAGCCCCACATACAAAATGCTGGAGGAACTCAGCAGGCTAGGCAGTATCTATGGAAAAGAGTAGTCAACGTTTCGAGCCGAATACATGGAGGGCAAGGTCTCAGCCTGAAAACTTGACTGTACTTTTCTAAATGCTTGTAACTCCTGTCTCTAAGAAACCTCTCCAATAGTTACCCTCCCTCCCCACCCCACTGTTCACATAAGACTCACTGGTCAATAATTCCTTGTGTTACCCCTATTACCTTTTTTGAAGAAAGGTTTAACATTTCTTGGGGTTTTCCTTAATCCTACTCGTGACAGCCTTCTCGTGTCTCTTTCCAGCTCTCCCAAGTTCCTTCTTAAGGTCTTGGCTGAATATATTGCTCCAGTGCCCTGTCAGATACTTGCTTCCTAAATGTTAAGTATGCCTCTTTCTTCCTCTTAACTAGATGTTCCACATCTCATCACCAGTGGTTTGCCTGCCTCAGTGTGACAGACCTGTTCAGAACCTCATGCAAGTGCTCCCTAAACAACTTCCACATTTCCGTTGTGCATTTCTCTGTGAGTACATCTGTTCCCAATTTACACTGCTGTTCCCACCTAAAAGCATCATAATTCATCCTTCCCGATCAAATACATTCCCGCACCTTTCCCTGTCCAAGGCTATGGTAAAGTCAGGGAGTTTTTGTCACTGTCTCTGAATTGCTCACCCACTGATAAATCTGTCACCAGACCAGGTTCATTGCATGACACCAGATCCAGAATGTACTCCACTCTAATCAGCCTGTCTACTTATGGTGTCAGGAGCACCCATTTAAACTGTTTGCACTAAAGTGGTGTCAATTAATATTAGGTAGGTTGAGGTCACAATGACACCAATCCTGTTATGTTTACACCGTTCAAAAATCTGCCTCTTGATCTGTTCCTCAGTGTCTCTGTTGCTTTTGGGAGGGGGAGAGGGTGTTCATAGAATACTCGCAAAGAGTGATTGTTCCCTTCCTATTTCTAACTTCCATAGAAGATTCTGCCATGGCATCTTCCCCTTCTACTGTTGTGATGCTCTCCTTATTAACAATGCCACTCCTCCACCCCTTTTACTTCGCTCCCTATCTCTTTTGAAACACTAAACTCTGAAACATTTGGTAACTGTTCCTGCCCTTGTGACAGCCAAGTCTGTAATGATTTCAGTGTAGTTCCATGTACTGATTCATGCTCTTAAATTCATTACCCTTTTTCATACCTTTTGCATTAAAAAGACACATTTGAACCCAACCAACTGACTGCAATTATACTCTACTGACTGTTTATCTTCCCTCACAGTCTCTCGAGACATTTCATCTACTGATCTTCATCCTCTGAATCATCACTCTGGTTCCCATATCCATCCCAGCCTTGTTTAAACACTCCACAACTGCTCTACTAAACCTGCCCACAAGGATGCTCATCTCCCTTGAGTTCAGGTGTAACCTGTCCCTTTTGTACAGGTCATATCTTCACCAGAAGAGATCCCAGTGATCCACAAATCAGAAACACTGACTCCTGCACCAATTCTTCAGCTGCACTTTCATCTGCCATATCATCCTATTCTTACCTTCACGGACACATGGCACAGGTAGCAATCTGGAGATTATTACTGTTGATGCTCAGCTTTTCAGCTTCCCATCTCACTCGCTATTTTCTCTCTTCAGGACCTCATCCCCTTCCAACCTATCAGTATGTACCATTATTTCTGACCACTCATCGTCCCCCCACCCCCGAGAAATGCTGTGGACCTGATTTGAAATGTCCCTGACTCTGGCACCTCGGTGCCTCATGCCATCCGGTAGTCTCTTTCACGTCCGCTGATTTTCCTGTCTATCCCCCTAACTGTTGAATCCCCTGTCATCACTACTATCCTCTTTTCCCCCTTTCCCCTTCGAGCTACAGAGCCAACTCAGTGCCAGAGACATGGTTGCTGTGGTTTTTCCTTGATGGAATCTGCCCATAGCAATCCAAAGAGGTATACTATATCATTAAGTATATTATAGTTGGCACGTGGCCTAGTGGGCAAGGCATCAGACTAGTAACCTGAATGTCACTGGTTCGAGCATCAGCTGAGGCAGTGTGTTTGTGTCCTTGATCAAGGCAACACATTACTCTGAGACAACACCGGTGCCAAACTGCATGGGTCCTAGTGCCCTTCCCTTGGACAACATCGGTGGCGTGGAGAGGGGAAGGCCTGCAGCTCAGGCAACTGCCGGTCTCCCGTACATCCCTGCCCAGGCCTGCGCCCTGGAAAAAACCTTCCAAGGCACAAATCCATGGTCTCATGAGACTTGACGGATGCCTATTCTATACTATATTATTGAGGGGAACAGCCACAGGGGTACAACATTGTCTATTCTTTTCCTCTCTTGACAGCCACTGGGGTTCCTGCTTCCTGTGTGACTGCCTCCCTGTAGTTCCTATCTATGAACTCCTCAGTCTCCTGAATGATTCCAAATTCATCCAGCTCCACCTCTATTTCCCTATCAAGGTGTCTGCAAGGAGCTGATCCCAGATGCACTTCCCGCAGATGGACCAAACAGCGAGGCTGGAGGTCTTCCAGGTCTCCCTCATCTCCCAAATCCCAAGGACCATTCTCACAATTCTAGTGAGGTAGTAATAAATAAAGTAACAAAAACTTGATGGAAAACCTCACCCTAACCTCTGCATATTCTTGTCAAAGCCTTTTGAGCTAAAGCCTCAGTCCTCTGCTCTAACTCTGTCCCACTAATATAATGGCTGCTCTGCTCACATTCTTTATTGGCCTTTGCAAAGTATCTGATAACACAAGTGATTTCAAGCTCAGCAGAAAGCCAGGACAGGCCCCGCTTGCTTTTTCTGTCTGGCACTACTCATCATAAGCCATGGCACCCATGATTTCAGGCTCTGCTGAAGTTCCCATTGGGCCCTGTTTGTTTTTTTAAATCTACCACTTACTTATATTTATTTTAATATTTTTAAACAGAAAATATTATATGGGTTCTACCCATTTATTACATCCTTGTTGAAAATAAGTGTTACAAGGAACGGGGCGAACTTAAACGCAGGACACTGGTACGGAGATAGAGTTAGGATGTAGACAAGGGTGTGAGCGTAGCTGGAACCTGACACAAAGCGTTGCTGGAGTTGAACGGCAAACAGCAAGCAATACTTATCTTGACATGAAGAGACAGAGTTACACAGGTAAACCTCGGTACTGAAGGAAAACTTAGAATACACAATCCTAAGTGGTCGGGAACGTGAATTACCACACTGGCTAAAACAACGATCTGGTGATGAGTAGATGCAATGCCGGGATATTTATGCTGCAGGTTTTGATGAGAATCAGGTGTGCTGCAATCAAAGGGAAATAGGAGAAAATGGGGAATTAATGTTCAGGACCGTGACAATAAGGGCTCCTTTTATCAATCCCTTGAGATTGGAAATTCCTTTTTCAAGTTGATGTTCCATTCACATAATTATTACACTTTATATGTGTTTGTGTTGATTCTTGCAACAGTAGCAACAGAAACTTTTATTTTGTCTTGGCTTATCACTGAGCTCCAAGATCTGGGCCTCACTACTACCATGTTCAATGGTTCTATTTACTATCAGATAATGTATACAATATACAACCTGAAATTCTTGCTGTCTGCAGACATCCTCAAAGACAGAACCATTCCCAAAGAATGAATGACAGAAAAGAAGACATCGGGCCCCAGTGCCCCTGTCCCCCTCCCACCAAAGCTCCCAAAGAGAAACCATGGTCTACAGTACATCAAAAACTAACTGTTCAATCCAGCATTTCAACATCTCATAGGCTCCCTCTCTTACTAACAAGGGAAAGATATATATTGCTCCTTCCACAGCAAGAGGGAAGACAACAGATGCTATTTTGATGTTACAGTCCGTCTGAAGTGTTGCTTTTTATTTTGAGTTCCCTGACTTGAGAATTGGCAGCAAACTCTCACTCACCATCAAGAGAAAGAGAATGATTGATCCCAAGTGCAGTGCCCTCTGACAGCCACTCTCACTCTCTTCAATATTCTGGCTCAGTATGTGACACCGGCGAGAATTCATGTCCACAGGGCTGGGAAAGGCCCGGAAGGCACCCGACTTCAGTCCAAACCTGACAATATCAAAATGCGGCCAATCAGCGAGATCTGAGAATGTGAACACTGCCGTGCAGAAACAACAGTCTGAGTGCCACTGTAGATCAAAGATCCTGACAGGACCCCAGCCATCCCAAAAAGGAAAATGGTAACATTAGAATAGGAAGAATTTAACTGTTTCACTGATGAGCTGGGAGAAATCACCCCTCTGGTGTTATCTTTAGCTCTGTCAGGTCTGCAGTTGCATCCTCAATATCCTCACTGACAGACCCAGTCGGCATGGAAGGACAATAACAGCACTTCTTCAGTCACCATCAGCACAGGGGCATCACAGGGGTGTGTGCTTAGCTCCCTGCTTTACTCAATTTATACCTACAATTATGTGAATAAATACAGCTCCAATGACACATTTAAGTTTGTTGACAGCACCACTGTTGTTGGTTGAATCAAAGCTGGTGACAACTCATTATATAGGAGGGAGATTGAAAATATGGTTGAATGGTGTGCCACAATAGCAACCTCTCACTCAATGTCAGCAAGACCAATGAACATAATATCAACTACAGGAGAAAGAAGACAAAGGTCCATGAGCCAGGCCTCATTAGGGGATAGGAGGTGGAGAGTATTAGATTTAAATTCATTGGTGCTACCATGTCAGAGGATGTCCTGGGACTAGCATGTAAGTGCCATCACAAGGAAGGCACCTCAACTTTCTTCGAAGTTTATACTGGAATAGATTTGGCATGTCATCAAAAGCTTTGGCAAACTTTTATATACACAGGGGAGAATATCCTAACTGGTTGCATCATGGCTTGGCATGGAAACACCAATGCCCAGGAATGGAAAAGATCACACAAAGTGGTGGATACAGCTTGATTTATCACAGAAAAACCCCTCCTCCCCATTGAGCACATACACATGAAGCAGTGCCACAAGAAAGCAGCATCCATCATCAAAGACCTCCAGCATCCAGATCATGCCTTTCTCTTGCTACTACCATCAGACAGGAGATATAGAAGCGTTAGGTGCGATACAACCAGGTTCGGGAATAGTTATTGCATGAGAAACATCAGGCTTCTGAACTGCATGGATAACTTCACTCACCATAAATCTGAACTGATCCTACAATTTACAGACTCACTTTCAATGATTCTTTACTACTTTTGTTCACTGTATATTTTTATTATTTCCACAGTTTTTCTTCTTTTGCACATTGGTTGTTAGTTTTTGTTTATAGTTTTTCATAAATTCTATTATACCTCTTCATTTTCATGTAAATGAAACTCCAGGTAGTATATGGTAAAAGTTCAATAATTAATTTTATTTAAAATTTTGCTAGAAAGTTTATTCAGCTTGAAGAATTGGCATTTAATTCAAGAGTAATTGTCTCTGGTTTCAGTATACATTGTCATTTCCATTTGAAAGAGTTAAATACAATTGCTACCCATGAATCAGAATTATAGCATTGTTGTACTTCTTCCAAACAAAGAGAACTAAAATGAATGAGTATGTACCAAGTGTGGATTACTTGGCCTGACTGTTAAATATGTAAAACATCTGGGCAAGTTTTCTGGAAGTCTCACTAACTCATTGCTGTTATAATAGAGTCAAGACTGGAAAATGCATAGGGAATTCTTTGTCTTGCTTCACTGTTTAATACCTTCTTGGCAGTGTTCATGTGGTTTTATGATTGAAGACTGTTACTAATTTCGGATGTCTGTTTTGCAAAAGAGTTGGCAGCTTTTGTGAAGCAAGTTTGTTTATTAAAATCCATAGCAAACTCGATTGCAGACATGGCTAAAACCATTTCTCAAAATGTCTGATTAAATGCTTTTCTAAGTAGGAAATCTGTTATTATTCATGAAAAGATAAAATTACATCCTTTGATTTGCTCATGATTTTACAAGTTTCGGAAGTAGAAAAATGTGCAATTATTGATCACACTTAAGAATATGTTGAGAGACAAGCCAGCTAGAAGCTGAAATTGCAGTTCCTTTCTGTATTTTTGATCATCTCCCAGGATTCAGCATTGCTCTATCACAGAGTTTTATATTTTTATTGAAAAGCTTTTTGCCTCCTTTGTTACTTTGCCAAGACCAGATTCTGTGCAATGCGTAGATTCAAGATTCATTGAGTACAGAAGTGGGATGTTATTTTGTAGTTACTTGAGATGTTGATGAGGCTGTATTTAGAATATTGTGTTCGCCTTACCTTAGGGGAGATGCCATTAAGATAGAAAGAGTACAGAGGATATTTATGAGAATATTGTCAGGACTTGAAGTACGTACTGTGTTATGGAGAGAGGTTGAGCAGGTTGGGACATTATTCAATGCAGCATAGGTGAATGAGGAATAATGTTACAGAGGTGTAGTAAATCACAAGGGTGAATGAGCATATTTTTTCCAGGACTGGGGCCTCAAGAACTATAGGTTTAGAGTTGGATGAAAGAGGTATATAGGATCTTGAGGGACAACCTTTTCACCCAGAGGATGGTCTATATATATGGAATAACCTGTCAAAGGAAATAGTTGAAACAGGTACACTAACAACATTTAAAAGATACTTGGACAGGTACGTGGATGGGAAAGGTTTAGAAAGATTTGGGCCAAACACAAGCAAGTAGGATTAGTTTAGATGCAGGTCTTTGATGGCAGTTGGGTTGAAGGACAACTTTTTGTGCTGTATATTGCTATAAAGTGATCATGTTTTCTGTGTAGTTTCTGAGGTCTGATTTTTGTGTGTAGTCTTTTGGATTTAAGTGAAAATTGTAAGAATGTTCTGATGAAAAGTCATGAATCTGAAATATCAATTCTCCACAAATGATGCGTGAGAATTATTCTTAGATGCATTGTTTATTTTTGGTTGGCACAGTGGTGCAGCTATGGAGCTGTCTCAGAGCTCCAGCAACCCAGGTTTGATCCTGAACTCTAGTGCTGTCAGTGTGGAGTATGCATATCCTCCCTGTGACCACATCATGTGTCTTGGGTGCTCTGGTTTTTCCTCCCATGTCCCAAAGGTACCGCTTATCTCAATTGGTCATTTAGTTGGCCACTGTAAATTGCCCTGGTGTGTAGGCAAGTGCGAAAATGTGGGAGGAGCTGATTGGAATGCAGGGAGAACAAAATGGATTAGTATAGCATTCATGTAAGTAGGTGCTTAAGGGCCCATTTTCATTTTGTATGACTTTGCTGCATCAACAAGTCTGCTTAATGAACCCTTACCTTCTGTTCAGATGCCCTGATTATTATTAACCCGCAGCTTCGCTTGACCCCAGCTTTAGTCCTCACCTTTAGCCCTGTAAAGTTGAAGGCTAAAGGATATAGTTGACAATAGATTTAAGCCTTGATTGTCAGATGTAACTTAACCGCATATAAAGCTATAGGGCTTTCTGTCAACTGCCATAGCTATTACTTTTCCTGAATTTATTTTATTGTGTAATGCTGTAATGCTAATATCTGACCTTTTCCTGCACTGCAGGCCATATTTTCTCCTTTTTATCTTCAACTCTTACCTTCAACAAGTATCAGTAATTCATCGATTCATAGACCATCTGAATAGTTTCCTGTGCTTTTAGTCCGCAAGGCTAAGCTTGCCTAACATCTTTTTTGTTTCTTTGTCACCTATGTTTATTCTTTCAAGGTTTTCCTCAAGTTAAGTTGCACAGAATACCCATCTCCTGTTCGTTTGGTCCTTTTCTCATTAAGATGATGACTATCTTAATTCTTTGTCTGGACTCTAGATGGCTAATTTTATTAATGGTTCCCTTTCTTCCACATACTGCCCTCTTTTGCAATCTGCTGTCTAGGCATGTTGTGAAAAGAATCCCCTGACTTTTCTGTTTTTACAAACTTCAATCTATTTAATTTACTTTTAGTCCTCAAGTCATTGAATTAAAAAATGTTTCAAGTTACTGAAAATGTATCATATTAGTTATGAATGTTTGTGACTATGTCATTGTGATGAGGGTCAACTATCTCTCCTCATTGTTCTTGATTGATCTGCAGCTTTTTAAGCAGTTACTACATTTTGCTGTGTAACCTCCTTTTTATCTATGCCCAGGATTCACACTTGTCAGTTTATTTTTTTTTTCACTAAATTTGTAAGCAGATGATCAGCAGGAACATCTTTTCTCCCACTGCCACACTGTCACCTCTCAAAAGTTCAAAGGTTCATTTATTATCAAAGTATGTATACAGTTATGCAGTATACAGCTCTGAGATTATTCTTCTCCAGATAGCCATGAAAAAAAGAAAAAGCATGGAAGTCAGCTCGGGGAGAAACAGCAAACCTACCAACATGATCATTAATCCCCCAAACACCCTACCCCCACGTATGAAAACAACGGGAAAGAATGGGGAAAACACAGTGTTTAAAAACCATAAGACTGAAAAAAATTCCATAGTCCATTGTCCATGTTACTTTGGTAAATTCACCAGCATTATCAGTAGAGGGGGACTTTGGGCACATAGGCTGCTTCTGCTGCAGAACAATTCTACCAGTGATCAGAAGGCTATCTGTGCTTGCCCTCCGCATTTGCCTCAATGTTTCAGTTTTCCTGGTCACCTTAATCAGCAAAGAATGGAAGCTTTAATTGGCAAAATAAAGTTGAACATCGTCTTATAGTTTCTTTGCCTTGAGTTTCATGCTTGCTGCTCTTCGGAATTTTCTCGGAGACAACAAAGCACTGGGTCACTCAATTGTTCTCTAAACTAATTCTCTAAATTGCAGGCTCCAGCAGTGCCAGAAACACATTCCTGATGAAGAACAGATGTAAAAAAAGTGAAATAAATGGTTTTGTGCTTTATTCAGAAGATGTTGACCAAAGGAGCATTGTACACAGGGGCCGTCTAGACGACATATCCGAAGTTTCATCCCTTCCATATCTAAATGTTACCCTTTTGCAATTTTATCAGAAAACACGGCATCAGTTACCACATGCAAACTGATGATATTCATCTCTATCCCTCTGCAAGCTCTCACAAATATGGTACTGTCTCGAAAATGTTAAGTCATTTGTTTGACATCTATTACTCTTTCAGCTGTGTGATACATCCTGGGGGCTATATATCACACAGATATATATAGGGGTTGCCAAATTTAGCTTTTACAAAACAACAGAGAATACTTCAGACATAACAGATATTGAACTTCTCCCTTCTCAAGGAGAAGTTACAATTTAATACTTACAGTAGATACATATGCATAAAACGTATATGTCAATACATTGGAATGATAACTATTCATAGTGATTATGTAATACTTTGCTAGCAGAAATTCTTAAACAGTATTGTAAACTGAAAAATCTTCATATACGCAGTGGCCACTTTATTGGGTACATCTGTACAAGTGCTTGTTAATGCAACTATTTAATCAGTCAGTCATGTGGCTGCAACTCAATTCATAAAAGCATGCAGACATGGTCAAGACGTTCAGTTGTTGTTCAGAACAAAAATTAGAACGGGGAAGAAATGTAATCTAAGTGACCTTGACAATGAAATGATTGTTGGTGCCAAAAGGGATGGTTTGAGTATTTCAGAAATCTCCTGGGATTTTCATGCACAACAGTTTCTAGAGTTAACAGAGAATGGTCTGAGAAAAAAGGAACATCCAGTGGGTGGCAATTCTGTGGGTGAAAGTCCCTTGTTAATGAAATAGGTCAGAGGAGAATGGCCTGACCGGTTCAAGCAGACAGGAAGGTGACAGTAACTCAAATAAACATGTGTTACAACAATGGTGCGCAGAAGAGCATCTTTGAACACATTGAACCTTGAAGTGGATGGACTACAGTAACAGAAGACCATGAACATACACTCAGTGGCCATTTTATTAGGTACAGGAGGTTTTGTTGAGACTGCCTTAATCTGTCCTGAGTCTGATTTAAAAAATAACATTCTCTGACAAGGCTGACTTTGACCTACTTTAGGAATCTCCACTTCAGGTACATTTGCCTGATTCTGACTGGGATTTGGATTTTTAATTTTTCTTGGATTGGCTTCTAGCTTCTCATCAGATGTGATCAGGAAATCTATGATGGAACAGATAATTCATAAAGGCTGTAAACCAAAAAGTCAGGGACAATATTTCTCCTTTGAGCAGCACGCAAGATACAAATACAATAGCTTTTATTTCTTACATTGTTTTGCAGAAGTAAAATCTCTGCTACATATCTTTAAGGAAGTGCCTCACATGTTAGCTTGTTCTTATGATTACAACATGGTGAATAAATGGTGTTTTCAGAAGATTTTACACATCTGACATGTTTTCCTCTCTTTTGTCCAATTCCGTGGGGTGTCTTTCCTCAAACACATATTCAACGGATACAGCAATATTGCCTAATTTGCCATGAATGTATTATAGTAAATCACTAAAATTCAAAGGATTCTGGTTCTGAGATGTCCTTGAGAGCAGGAGCATTCTTCATGGCTTCATAGCCTTTTCTTTGTAGGATGTAAACTATCCTTTTCAATTTGTCAGTCCAAATATTCTGTAGACTTCTGAAACACGCCATGTTTATGTGACTTATTACATATACAATACATTTCTAAAGTCTTACAGTATGTCATCATAGGTCTGTCTTTCTGGTGTTGCCTTTTCTTGCCTAATTCCTGAGCTGAAATGTCACATGTCAGCCCATTGAGCCGAGAAAGAGTTAGGTTTCTGATAATGGTTAATTATGACAGACTCATCATCATCTAATTCAGGTTGAAGCCAGGTATTTGTCAGAACTAACTTTGAATGTGTATGGCCTTTTGCCCAAGTTTGTGATTAACTCCTGCATATATGGAAAAGTACCAAAATGAATCATGTTCAAGAAGCACTATCATCTCAGTTTAGCACTGCAGCCGTAGCCCAATTACTTCATTCATCTTGGAAGTAATGTTAATGTTTCTTGCCTTTGCCTTCCGAGCACAGGGTTTCACAATGAATAGGCCTTACACAACTCAGTGTTAAACTTGAATCCTTTAGTTGGAGTGACTGTTTCATGTAAAACCTTTGGATACTTTTGTATGTTTTAATGTGCATTTTGCTTCAATATAAAATATCTCATTCCAACTTCATTGAGCCTAAACATTTACTAAAAATTTCTTTTCACTGCATGATTGTCTAAAGTTGTAGATCACTCTTTCTAAGTGGCCTAAGCACTTTCAACTGTGGGGATCTTCTCCAGTGTTGCATAATTATTGATTTCTCCAGCTGGTGATTGCTTTTTATGGCAAAACAATTATGAGATGACATTAACCAATGCACTGGTGTTAATCTCCTTGGCAACTGGAGCTTTTGCTCTTCAATAGCAATGATCCAAATTGCTGTTGCACAATCTTGCTCTCCTGATTAATCTTGTGGAAGTTCTTCATATGCTATTGATTTTTTTGTCTTTATTCAAAAACATACTTTACATCTTGCTGTGTTCTTTGGCATACCGTAGCAAGGTGTCTGGCCTTATTGCAGCTGCAGCATTCTGTGCCAAATACTGACACAATCAGAATGTAGGCTTGCTTATGTCACCTCCAGCATTACTACAGTGATAATCTTAAGCACTTACAGTTTTCAGAGAAGCACTACCACCAGGTGTACTCTTGAAGTCAGGTTGACATTTTCATCTGAAAAGTAATTCACTTATGCAGATTTCTGTTGATTGTTTCACAAATAATGTGTATCCCTTTCAATTATGCCCATATCAAATATCATGCTGTAAATTGTGAACAGTTTTCAAGAAGTGTATTCATTCTTCAGCATACATGTACAGTTGTCACAGATTGCTCTCTCATGAAAGTTTCCAAAATGGAAGATCAGTGAAATATTTTCAAATGCTATAACCCCTCAACTTGGAACTTATAGTAATGTCCATTAGCTGAGAGTTGTAATGCTGGTTCACCTTTGTCAAATTGCCCTTCCACAACAAATTTATTTAGAGATACAGTGCGTAACAGGCTCTTCTGACCCTTTGAGCAGCCCCCATATTTAACCTTCTGGTAAAATTATATTTTCATCAAACTTAGTGCCTGCTTCAAAAAAGAAGTTAGCCCCATATCACAATGACATCGTCTGATTTCTGTGTGAGATTTTGCAATTTTCGCAGTGATGGTTGTAATGAAAAACATTGCTCTATCTGTTAGGAGTATTTCTTCTGTACAATTGTCCAATCATTTGTCTAATCATTCACCTGCATTTTTACCTTCCGAGTGTCCAATTATTCATTTAGGCAGAGACATTCTCACCCTTCAATAGTCCAATTGTTATCCTTGGCACATCCAACTTGGAACAACAGAGTAATCCCTTGAACACCAATTTGCTGTCCCAATTTAGTCTTAGGTTCCATAGATTTTTAAAATAAAATGAGATTTGATTTTCATTTTTTTATTAAAAGGGCAGCACAGTTGTGCAGCAGTTAGCGGAACACTATTACAACACCAGTGACTGGGGTTCAATTCCTACCGCATCTGTACGGAGTTTATTAGGTTTCCTTCAGATGCTCCAGTTTCCTCCCATGCATGGATTAGTAGGTTAATTGGTCACATGGGTCTAATTAGGCGATGTGGGCATTTTGGACCAGAAGGGTCTGTTAATATGTAGTATCTCTCAATTAAAAAAAAATCCTATGCTCTATAATTCTATTCCATTTAATGCCAAAATATTATTTTCAAGTGGCTACATATCACTTCTGAGTACCCAACGGCTACCAGTTTCTATTTGTCAGAGCAGTACTTTATTCCTCTATCTCAGAGAGCATTTGATTACAAACAGAACTTTTCCCAAGTAAATACTGCCTCCATTACAAACTCAGTTCCCAAGCAATCAGGTCCATTCCACCCCTAGTAATTGTTTGAGCCAAAAACAGCCTGTGTCGTATTTAATTATAGGATGATCTTTGAACTGGATATCTCAAAATTTTGTTTTAACCTTTATCATGTTTTATGATTTGGCCCTTTAGTTCATGCTGCAGAAACTCTATAGTCAACTGGGACTGGGTGACTCCAATGGCTTCTAGCTATTCTCTCCTTAAAAATTTGAGCTTATCCAAACTCTGCTACCTTTAGGAGTCAGGAGCTCAATAAAACTCACTTATGTACCATCTCTGTCCCACTGACCTGCACTTGTTGTATCCAGCTTTGTTTCCAAATTCTTATATTTTATCACATTCCCTAATCTTATTCATGCATACAACTATCTGAGTTATTTACACTACCCCATTTTATGACCATTTGAACATTCTTGATAGCCATTCCTTTAGTTGCCAAGACTATAAGCCTAACGATTTCTCTCCTAACTTGCTCTGATTTTCTACATATCCTGTTTCTCACCATCTTTAGGGTAATCTACTATCATATTCCTATGTATGATTTGATGACAATCTTTTAAAAAAAACTCCTTCAGTGAGTGAAGGCAATCATGAGTCATTCTCATTCATTAAGATTAGGCCAGCATTGTGCATTTTGCATGGGGCTTTGGGAAGTTTCATGAGATTTAAATAGTTGTTGTTTCAGAGCAATCTATGGAATGTATTTCCATAAAGTCAATCTACTTTGAATATGGCGACTGGTTCGGTGTGATCCCAGGACAGGCAAATGGGGAATAGCAAGCACAGCAGCTGGTATTCTGGTTGTGTCTAGAGTAAAGAAGCTGATCAGATTTGTTGCAGAAAAATGAACTTAATGGGATATTCTAAAAAAAAATCCTGTCATATACTCCAAGTATAGACTCAAAGCTATTTTATGATGATGGAGAAGGAATGCCTTTGAACTGAAATGGTTATGATTGCTGTAGGGTTTGTAAGTAGTATAGGGAGTGAAATCATAGTGGAGTAAATCCATTTTTAAATGGGGCATTGTGGTAACTATATTATTTTTGTTCAACTGAACAGCTCTTGCAATGATGTGAGAGATTTTTGGCAAAGACTGTGGCTGCAATATTAGGAAGTTACAGGTTGAGAAAAAGGTATTTTAAGAGTGAAGGCAATTGTGGATCAATTTTATTCATTAAGGGTAGGCCAGCATTGTGTATTTTGCACTGAAACTTCCTAATTCTCTAGAGCCTTTCTATCACTTGTAAAATATATCCAGATGTGAAGAAATGCTGTCCACTAGACTGAATGAGTGAAGCTGTGCATTCAAGAAACTCAACATTCAGGAAAGGGCAGTAGCTTGATGCCCCCCCCCCCCCCATTTGCCAGCTTACTGTATGTATTAATTTCCCTCAATGCTATAAGGTGGCTGCGGTTTTTACATTTACAAAGATTGTAGACATTGTAAGTAGGGTAGATGTAAACACTATTTTGCAAAGTGATATCAATAGTTAAAGCAAGTGGTCAAGTAGATTCTAACATAGACAAACAAATCATGTAGTTTGTTCACAAGGAATGCAGTACTTCATAAATGAAGAGACAGTGGAGGTCCAAATATTCTTAGTGATTCACATGCATGGATTGTTAAAACGTCATAAACAGTCCAGAAAATGATCAAGGAAGGTTAATGGAATACTAATTCTCTTGTACCTGGATACCACATCCTGCAGCAAATGCAGATTTACCAGAAAAATACATGATTGGAAGGGTTAATTTTTCAGGAGGAAATTATGTTCCCTGGAGTTCAGATGGTTAAGGGGTGATTCGATTAAAATTATTGAGATTATAAGGAGAAATGATAATCTTTAGCAGCTGTGTAATGTAGGGCTAAGGCCACAGACTAAAAACGCAAAGCATGTGTTCAGGGATGAAATTTGAAAATTCTTCCATACTCAAGGGAATTGCAGAAATTTAGAGTTCTCCTTGACAAAAGTAATTTTGATGCTGAACCTGAGACTTAAGGTATCAAGAATATTTGACAAATGAAGCATGAAAAAACTGGGTGGAATCAGTTATGCTTCAAGTTGGTCAAGATCACATTGAATGGCATGACATGTTAGGGGGCTAATCAAAGTAGATCTTGTTCCAATAGTAGTTAGAATCATGGGTCAAAGATTGCATTGGGATGGCAAATTTCTTTTTCCAACAATTGAAAACATTTAGATGGAGAGCAATAGACAGGAGAAACTCTTCCCTTTTGTTTCACTTGGTTTGGGTCACTGAAAGATGATGGATATGCAGTTATTGAGGAGGCATTCAATGATGAATAAGACCAAGGAACTTATCCAGGTCCTCCACAGCTTAGTAATGGCTGCCTGGTCTGAATCCTGTACATTAGAGTGAGCATTGGGACTCTAGTACAGGTTTGCTGGCTGCTGTGGGTCTACAGGCATCTTCTTGCACACCAGCTTTATTTATCACATGAAACATACAGTGAAATGCATTGTTTGTGCAAATGCCCAACACAACCCAAATGTGTTGGGGCAGCCTGCAGGTGTGGCCATGCTTCCAGCACCAATATAGCATGTCCACACCACTAACCCTAAGCCGTACATCTTTTGGAATGTAGGAGGGAGCCAGAGGAAACTTCTGTGTTTATGGGGAGAACATACAATGGTGGGAATTGACCTCAATCTTTCTATTTTATTTAGAGATGCAGCACAGAACAGGCCCTTCCGGCCTAATGCGCCGCACTGCCTAGCAGCTCACTTATTTAACCCTAGACGTACAAACAAGCTGGATGAACTCAGCAGGTTGGGCAGCATCCGGTGAAATGAGCAGTCAACGTTCCGGGCCGAGATCCTTCATCAGGACTGAAGAAGGAGGGGGGAGTGTGGAAGGTGCCAGGTGAAAAACCAATCAGAGGAAAGATCAAGGGGTGGGGGAGGGGAAGCAGGGAGGGGATGGGCCAGAGAGGTGAAGAAGGAATGAAAGGGGGAAGCACTATGGGTAGTAGAAGAAGGCAGAATCATGAGAGAGATGATAGGCAGCTTGAAGAGGAGGCAGAATGAAAGTGGGATGGTGGAAAGGAGAGGGAGGGAATTACAGGAAGTTGGAGAATTCGATGTTCATGCCAAGGGACTGGAGACTACCCTGACGGTATATGAGGTGTTGCTCCTCCAACCTGAGTTTGGCCTCATCATGGCTGTAGAGGAGGCCATGTAGGGACATATCCGAATGAGAATGTGAAGGAGAGTTGAAGTGGGTGGCAACCAGGAGATCCTGTCTGTTGTGGCGGACGGAGCGGAGGTGCTCGACCAATCTGCGTCGGATCTCACCGATGTAGAGGAGGCCGCACCGGGAGCACTGTATGCAATAGATGACCCCAACAGACTCACAAGTGAAGTGTTGCCTCACCTAGAAGGACTGTTTGGGGCCCTGAATGGTGGTAAGAGAGGAGGTGTAGGGACAGGTGTAGCACTTACGCTTGCAGGGATAAGTGCCGGGTGGGAGATCTGTGGGGAGGGACGTGTAGACCAGGCAGTCACAGAGGGAACGATTCCTGCGAAAGCAGAGAGGGGTAGAGAGGGAAAGAAGTGCTTAGTGGAGGGGTCCTGTTGAAGGTGGCGGAAGTTACAGAGGATAATATACTGGATCCGGAGGCTGGTGGGGTGATAGGTGAGGACAAGTGGAACACAGTCCCTGTTGTGGTGACGGGAGGATGGAGTGAGGGCCGAAGTGCGGGAAATGGAGGAGATGTGGGTGAGAGCATCATTGATGACAGCAGAAAGGAAACCACGATTCTTAAAGAAAGAGTACATTTGAGATGTCCTGGAATGGAAAGCCTCATCCTGGGAGCAGATGCGGCGGAGATGGAGGAACTGGGAATAGGGAATAGCATTTTTACATTTGGCAGGGTGGGAAGAGGTATAGTCGAGGTAGTTATGGGAGTCAGTGGGTTTATAGAAGATGTCAGTGGACAGTCTGTCTCTAGAGATGGAGACCGAGAGATCAAGAAAGGGGAGAGAAGTGTTCGAGATGGTCCAAGTGAATTTGAGGGCTGGGTGAAAGTTAGAGGCAAAGTCGATGAAATTGACGAGCTCAGCATGGGTGCAGGAAGCAGCACCAATGTAGTTGTCAGTGTAGCGAAGGAAAAGTTGGGGAGCAGTACCAGTATAGATTTGGAGCATAGGCTGTTCCACATAATCCACGAAGAGACAGGCATAGCTGGGGTCCACGTGAGTGCCTATAGCTACACCCTTGGTCTGAAGAAAGTGGGAGGAGCCGAAAGAGAAGTTATTAAGTGTGAGTACCAGTTCAGTCAACTGGAGGAGTGTGGTGGTGTTGGGGAACTGGTCAGGTCTATTGTCAAGAAAGTAGCGGAGGGCTAGGAGGCCTTTCAAGAAAATAGCGGAGGGCTTGATCATGGGACAATTTTCAATGACTAATTAGCCGACTAACTGGTACATCTTTGGAATGTGGGAGGAAACCCATCCACTCACTGGAAGGGTGTACAAACCTCTTACAGACAACATCGGAATTAAACTCCAAACTCCAACATCCCGAGCAATAATAGTGTAGCACTAACCACTATTCTACTGCAGCGCCCCTTTATGATGCTGCCCTTTCTGCTGCCTGGGAGCTCAGTTTGTGGCACACTTCTGATACGTGAATTGTTTGGTTTTATCCACCGTTAAATACATTTTGAAGCAGAATGATTGTCAGTATTTTTATTTGTACTGGGCAGAATGACTTTTTTGCCCTCAATTTTACAGGGAATTATTAACAAATCTGTCAGAATTTATTGACATTCTCCCAAGAAAAGTGACACTAACCTGTGCATGAAAACACAGAATCATTGATATTACCGATAGTAGTTCACTATTACCAACTGACTGCACTGCAATACTGGACTGCTGTTGGGAGTTTGGGGTGGGAGGGGAAAGTTTTGAAGAACCCCCACCAGATGAGTAGCAGAATTCCCATCCATAATGATGGTGTGTTTGGTTGGAGATGACGAATGGATAGCTTTCACATTCATTTGAAAGGAGGGAATGGTTGGAAAGGTCTGCAATAAATTTTTGCTCATTTAGATTTTTGCATATAATTTAGAGTGTTTTAAGGTGTTCTTCAGTAATTGAGATTTTTAATACAGTATGGCTGTTTTATATGCTGAGGTCCCACTTCTTTTGCTTCTTTGGGGAGGGGGGGAGAAAAGGAAAAGGAATGTTAAGATGGATAATGGTAAGTATGGGAATTCCTGATAAACTTTTAAAGTTGCCTTGCATTCCAATGTATTTTGCCTTGTGCTTTTATTTTCCTGATCACTATCTTATTTGTTCAGCTAGGATTATGCATTAGTAGAGCTTCTGCTTCAGTCCTGAATCTGAACTGCAGTCTTGTCCTGCTGCCCATGTGTCACACTTTACTGGCATTTCTGCGAGGGTCCCAGAAGGTGAGTAGGTTTCTTTTTTTTAATTTTTAGACTAATGAAGAATTTGAGTCATGCTTACTGACAAAGATCCATAGTTTTTTTTTGCTGATTTGCCCAACACTTTTCTAAGCATCTGCTGCTTTATACAAATTTTACAAAATCCTGGTTGGAGGACTGTGAATAGCTCTAATATCTGTAGTGTCTGGGCTCTTTGTGTAACCTTGTGTTTGATAAGCTAGACATACTCAGAAACTGTACCACAGCATAATCATTTATCTAAGAACCTCACTGGACAGGGTGATTTGGCCCCTGCAGATAATTACTACAGTCTTAAGTGTAGTCAATCACAAGCCGTAGCCTTAAAGCTGCAGTCATCCTTTGATAGTCAATACTAAATGCACAGGTAACTTTAGCAAAAATAGATTGACTTTGGAGAAATGCAACACAGATGTACTTGTTTCCCTAAGATTAAATTATAAAAATGGATTATAAGACCTGGGTTTGTATACTTTGAATTTAAAAGTTAAGGGTGATTTGATCAAAGCTTACAAAGTATTGAGGGAAATTGATGAAGAAGATGGAGAGAAACCAGTTCCTCTGGTTGGGAAGTCCATAACTCAGAACCGGAATTATCACTGGCGTATGTCATGCAGTTTTTGTTTTGTGGTAGTGGAACATTGCAATACCTAATTTAAAAAAAAACCTATAATTTACGATAAGATATATGCAATTAAATAAGTAGTGCAAAAGGAGAACAAAATCATAAAGTGAGGTCATGTACAATTGTCCATTCATTGTCCATTCAGAACTCTGATGGCAGAGGGGAAGAAGCTGTTCCTAAAACATTGAGTGTGTGTCTTCGGCTCCTGCACCTCCTGCTTAATGGTAGCCGCAAGAGGAGGAAATTCCCTGGATGATGCAGGTCCTTAAGGATGGTTACCACCTTTTTGAGGCATTTCCTTTTGAATGTGTCCTTGATGTTGGGGAGGCTAGTGCCTGTGATGTAGCTGGCTGAGTTTTTAACTTCCTGCAGTTTTTTTCTGATTGTATGTAGTGTCCCAATTTGAATGCTCTCCAGGGTACATCTGTAGAAATTTGCGAGTGAGTCTTTGTTGACATACCAAGTCTCCTCTAAGTACTAATGAAATATAGCCGTTGTCATGCCTTCTCTGTAATTGCATCAATATGTTGGGCCAAGGATAGATCTTCAGAGATGTTGACACCCAGGAACTTGAAACTACTTACCCTTTCCACCGCTGATCTCTTGATGAGGACTGGTGTGTGTTCCCTCAATTTCCCCATCCTGAAGTCCACAATCAATTCCTTGGTCTTACTGACACTGAGTGCCAGGTTGTTGTTGCACCACTAAATCAGCTGATCAGTCTCACTCCTATCTTCTTCCTTGTCATCGTCTGAAATTCTGACAATGGTTGTTGTATCATCAGCAAATTTACAGATGGTGTTTGAACTATGTCTCGCCACACAGTCATAGGTGTAGAGAGAGTAGAGCAGTGGGCTAAGCATGTACCTTAAACATAGATTTCTCGAACTTCCAGTTATGCCCCCCCCCCTCCCTTCACTATGGTCCATTCCCATTTCTGTCTCTCTATCTCCTTACCTGCCTATCACCTCCCTCTGTGCTCTTCCCCCTTTTCTTTCTTCCATGGCCTTCTGTCTTCTGCTATCAGATTCCACCTTCTCCAGCCCTTTACCTTTTTCACCTATCAATTTTCCAGCAGTTTACTTCACCCCTTCTGGTTTCATCTATCACCTTCTGGTCCTCTCCCCCCACTTTCTCACTCTGATTCCTCATCATCTTTTTTTTCCCCATCTTGATGAAGCGTCTTGACCCAAAACGTCAACTGTACTCTTTTCCATAGATACTGCCTGGCCTGCTGAGTTGCTTTGGAAGTTAGTGTGTGTTGAAGTGCACCAGTGTTGATTATCGGTGAAGAAGAGATGTTATTTCCAATCACCACTGGCTGTGGTCTCCCGATGAGGGAGTCAAGGATCCAGAGAGGGGTACAGAGGGACAGGGTTTGGAGCTTGTTGATAATACTGAGGGTATAATGGTGTTGAATGCTGAGCTCTAATCAACAAACGGCAATCTGATGTAGGTGTTGCTGTGGTTCAGGTGATCCAAGGTTGAGCGGAGTACCAGTGAGACTGCATTCAATATAGACCTATTGTGGCGATAGGTAAATTGCAACAGGTGCTTGCATAGGCAGGAGTTGATTCTGGCCAGGATCATCCTCTTAAAGCATTTCATCACAGTAGATGTGAATGCAACTTGGTGATTGTTTTTGAGGCAGCTCTCCCTCTTCTTGGGCACCGGTATGATTGATGTCCTTTTCAAGCAGGAGGGAACTTCTGAATCAGCAGTGAGATTGAAGGTGTTGTTGGACATTGCTTCCAGTTGGTTGGCATAGGTTTGCAGTGCCCTACCAGGTACACCATCAGGGCCTGAGGCCTTGCGAGGGTTCACCCTCATAAGAGATGTCTGATTTCGGCCTCCCTGACGGATATCACAGGGTCATCAGATGCAGCAGGGATCCACACAGCTTTATTCTCCCTTTCCAAGTGTGCATATGAAGGTGTTGAGCTCATCTGGGAGTGAACCATCACAGCCAGTCCTGTTGCTGAGTTTCACCTTGAAGGAAGTAATGGCCTGCAAACCCTTCCAAAGCTGAAGTGCATCTGATTCTGTCCCTAACCTCAATCTGAATTACTTATTGACTCTTAAGATAGCCTTCCATGGGTTGCACCTGGTCTTTTGTATACTTCTGGATCACTAGTCTTGAGTGTCACAGATCTAGCACTCAGCAGACTATGAATCTCCTGGTTCATCCCTGACTTTCGCTTTGGGTATATCTGGTATGTTCTCAAAGGAATACATTCACCCATGCAGGTTTTAATGAATCAGTGTCCATTGTGGCATATTCATTCAGACTCGAAGATAAATCCCTGTATAACGTCCAGTCCGCCAACGATAAGTGCTCCTCCGCCTCCCATGACCATACTTTCTTGGCCCTCACAACTGGTGCTGAGGTCTTTCATCTCTATCTGTAAACTGGGAGTAGAGGTACTGCGGCTGATTGGACTTTTCAAATTGCAGGCTTAGAATGACACAGTAAGCCTTCTTGATGGTGGTTTAACAGTGGTATAGTGTGTTGGCTCCTCTGGTTCCACAGGTGATATGTTGGTGGTAGTTGTTCAGAGACTTCTTCAAGCTCACCTAGTTGAAATCCACTGCAATGATAGGGAAGACATCAGGATGTGCTGTTTTGCGACTGCTGATGACCCTGCGCAGCTTCATCAGTGCCTGCCGGATGTTGATCAGAGTTGGAATGTACACGGCTACCAGGGCGACGGCAGAAAACTCCCTCAGCAGATAAAATGGATGACACTTAACAGCTGGATGTTCCAGGTCGAGTGAGCAGGACTGAGATAAATTAATCAGAAAGGGGTTGAGGGAGATAATAAATCAGCCATAATGGAATGGCAGAGCAGACTCGATGAGCTGAGTGGCCTAATTCTACTCCTATGTCTTATGGTCTTATCATGTCTGTGCAGCATGATGAGTTAATCACGAAGCATAATTCATCTCCTCACCTTCAAGGGACTCACCTGGCCTGTCTTCACAGTGAATGGTGAAGCCCTTGGGCTGCAGCGCTGTATCTGAAATGGCTAGTGGGTGAGGCATATTTCTGTGAGCTAAGTACACAGCAGTTCCTGATGTCCCTCTGGTACTGCAATCTTACCTGAGGTCATCAGTTTTATTTTCCAGAGACTGTTCATTCGCCAGCAGGATTTCCGGAAGTGGGGTTCTAAGGTCTCTGCATTTCAATCATACCTGCAAACTTGCCCACATTCCTGCTTCTTTTACTTGAGGGGAGCTGCACTCATGACTAGAGTCTGCTGTCCGGGTTCTACCAATTTTAAGGATCAATAGATGTTTTTGGAAAGGCCTTATTGAAGTACCCATGACTGTGACTGTGGATTTCAGCTATAGTAATCTTAAATGGGAATATTTGATGCTTCCCATCGGAGCTGCATGGAAGGAGTCACCACCTATCTGTGCCATCTTGTAACTTTGACTCGAGGGCATATTTGAAGGGTTAAGTGATTCTTTTACGAGTGAGATTAGGAAACCACTCCAAACAAATGGGTGGACATTTAGAAATTTCCTCAAGCGTTAATTGTAAAATTGGGAAAATGGGATTAATCTATTTTTGTTAACTCTAGAAATTGATATGTGAGGAAAAAAAACACCCAGACATATAAACTTAAAATAGCTGCTGTCCAGCTGAACAAGTTTCAGGGGCTAATGAATATGTTCTTCTATGTCCGCATGTTCTTAATCATCTTATCGGGGGAAGAAAGTTGTAATATTTATGATACATTTATTAATGATCAGAACACTAAGTCTGCAACAACTATAATGAAGCAACTAACGCTGCCAGTAATAATGAGCATTGAATGAACATATTTACATTAACTTTAATTCTTTTGACCAATTTTTGTCTGATAAAAAAAAATGGAGATGACATTTTAAGTTGCAAACCATTGTTAAACCTGAGACAGAAACAGGAAACATTTCTATTTGATGGCAACAACCCACATTACTAGCTTACTGGACCAACATTTTGTGTTGAGCCTGAGGATAAATTCTTAATAAAAGATAAGTGCCAATTCTGTATTCTAAAGACAGCTGTTTCTCTGGTCTAGCTACTGGTATAGCCTGTAGTCAAATCAATAGCAAGAAAATAACTTGCCAAACACTACTCCCATCTGCTCACTGCTTTTTTTGTTGTTCAGCTTTAACTATTGATAATCTTTGTCATGATTTGGATTGTCCTAAAACAGATGGTCGATGGGGACAGACTAAAGATAGATTCCAGAAGAATTATTAGAGGTTTAGCTAGACCAGAAGTTGGTGCTGCTTTAGTTTTTCTCTGAGAGTCACAGAGTCATGCAGTCTGGAAGCAGGCTGTGTAGCCCAGTTGCCCCATGTTGACCAAAATGTCCTGGTTAGCTGCCATACATCATCAAATCTACAGCTTGGGCTGGCTGTATTTTAAGTTAACTTACCTATGTGCTGGGTGTGAGGCAGGATGGTGATATGTGTGGGTGCCAGCCACATATCTAAGTAAGTGACTTTAATCCAGTCACAGCATTAATGTATCATTACTGGGATTTCTGCTTTGTGTGGTTATGACTCATTTACAAATTGTAACGTACCCCGTAACTGGGTGTCTGACCAGCAGAGAAAGAAGAATCCGTTGGAGTCTGGTGGTACCAAACTAAAGGTGTTTATTAGTAAACTACACAATACAACATCAAAAATGCAAATTTACATATAAAACAAGTTGGCAGTAATAAACCTAAAAGTGTAGGAATAATAACAAGCAATAATAAACAAGCTCTATCGATGTCTAGTGGTAAATGAATTGTCATAGGAAAGTATAGAGTTCAGTTCATAAATGCTGAGGTGGTTATGGTTGTTGTGTTGAAATCGTTGGGGGGAGAGAGAGAGCGAGCGAGATGTAACAGCAACAGTTGCGGCAGGCAAACCTTTTTGTGGCTTTCTTAATTCGTTGTGTTTTTGTGGCCATTCAGTTATAACCCCTCTGGTCTTCAGCTAGACCGTTCTTCTGTGATGGATTCGTCACTCTGGCATGAGTGGACACACACACACAAGTCCCCACCGGCCCTGCTGTAACACTGTGAGCTTTACTGACTGATCTCCTGGTTCGGTCTTCGAAGCCCCCACCTTCCCGTGGGTTCCCAACACTCAGTGTCCACTGGTGTGTTGAAGGTTGTCTCTCCAGACCTGTCTTTTATTCCCACTCATGGGATCTCAGCTATCCATCAACTCTGAATGACCGTGTCCATCTAATCAGGCCACTCCTGCTATCTCCTGAGGAATGTTAATGAGCAAAGTAAAGTCCTTGTAGTGGAAGGTGAATAATCCAGGAAGAGTCAAAATACAGTAAGTCAACAGTCTCTCTCCCCTCTTAACTGTAGCAGATGTTATTGCCTGTGTTTCATCTCTGTCTCTCATGAGCAGCATTGCAACAGCAATAGTTTGTAGTTCTCAGGAGGGGGGTTGGGAATGGTTAACTCTGCACCCCATTGACCATCATGTCTGTTCATCACTCATACCAAAATGCATAGTTCAAAATCACATTGTAAGATGACCCAACACTAGGAGGTGTTGTGAATTTTGAGGAGGATAGTAATAGATTTCGAGACACCATAGATAGGCTGGTGGGTTATGTGGTAAGTGTCTGCTGTTAGTAGAAAGAACGAGAAGAGGCAATATAAACTAGAGAGGACAATTCTAATAGGATACAAGAACAGAAAGACCTAGGGGATACGCCTCCATAGAACAAATGTTCAGAGTTCTAGGGAAACTGCAGGACAGTGTGATTAACTGGATTAACTGCATGTAGAGCCAGTGCAGACTTCTTTGAGTCCAGTAGCATTCTTACAATTGCATTTGATAGAATCTGCTGATGGGCTGTGACTTGGCTGAATAACAGAGAGGAAATAGACAGTGTGATGACCTAAGGCGTTAGGTCTTGGGTTGCAACGCATCCTAAGATTCAGTAATGCGTTGTCTGATGTTACACTGTAAGGAAAGAAAGATTTGACTGCAGTTGACCCCTGAAGCAGCAGTCAGAATGTGATTGCCCAACTGATGAACTTGATGCCTAAGGTACTTTAATAACCTATCAAATTGGGGAAAGTGAGCGTCGCACCTTAATGGTATTATTGCTACCCGTTCAGTCAGTCCCCTAAATTCCAGTGCGCACTTGGCACCCTACTGTGGGTCACTACGCTAACTTAACGCAATGCTAGGAGTTTGCAGCTCAATTCCAGCACCATCTGTAAGGAGTTTGTAGGTTCTGCCCATGGCTGTGTGGGTTTCCTCTGGGTACTTCACTTTCCTCCCACAGCCCAAAGTAGGTTAATTTATCATTGTAAATTGTCCTGTGATTAGGCTAGTTGTAAATACGTGAGTTGTTAGGCAGCACAGATCTTTGGGCCAGAAGGACCTTTTCTGCGCTGTATCTCTGAATAAATAAAACATTATTCCTCTCGTGCACCTTACAAGTACACTCATCCACTTGTGTGCACTTCCTTACATTGCCATCCACTCATCAGATACTCAGTTTTATGGTTCAAAGGTCCAATTTGGTTTATCAAAGATATTCTTCAATGTTCCTCATTAAATAATCTGCAATCTGCAGAAAAGGTGGCCCTTGGCTAACTGGCAGATGGAATACACAGATATTGCAGATAGAGAGATGGAGGACGTACTGCTACTTGGTGACAGAATTCCATCTCACCCAGTGATAATTGCACCCAGCTTTAAGTCATTTGGACTTTGAAGAGGCAGCAATGTGCTTGTAAACTATTCTCTGGGGAAAACCCCAAGGTTGTTCATTTAGTAGGTAGAAAAGAAAAATGTTTTTAAATTGTATATCATTGTCTGTGATCCCTTACATCATTCAGCAGTTCACCATCTCAGATGTTTTCAAAAACTTTCGACAGAGGGGCTGACTTCCTGGATTTCTCTCCTGATACCATCTCTTGTATGTAGCTGCAGATGCAGATGGGCAAACCTGTTACAGCTTCAGAATCTTTTGGTTGTACTTTGGTGTTCTAGCTTGGTTTACGGAATATTGCTTCATTAGCAGCACCGTTGATTTGTGGGGAAATTGTCTAGTGTCAATGTATTGAAACTAAACAGCAGCAGTCCCTGAAATACTACAAAAACTTTCTGCACAAATTTCCTAAAAAAAAATCAAAATAATTCCTAAAGCTTTTCAGAGTTTGTTGAGGATGCATTACCAATTACCAGATTTATTTATGTATTTATCAGCCCTAACACAGTCCTGCAATGGCCTTTCTGTGATTTCACTGTAGTTTTCCAGGAAGCTTTGGAGGCTGAATTAACTTTTAACATTCTTGTTAAGGTAGTTCCCAATGAACATTTAACAGATTTGAACAAACAATCCAGCCCTCCTGAGAAGCATTCAAATACTTGGGATACATTCAGAAAATGGTAGGTTAATCGGAGCAACACACACAAAATGCTGGAGGAACTCAGCAGGCTAGGCAGCATCTATGGAAGAAAGTACTTTTTCCATAGATGCTGCCTTGCCTGCTGAGTTTCTCCAGCATTTTGTGTGTGTTGCTTGGATTTCCAGCATCTACAGATTTTCCCTTGTTTGTGAATGGTTTCTCCTAAACATATTTTCCATTAGTTTTAAACTCTCCTCACTAAGTAAAGCTCAAAGAGTAAGATAGATTAATATCTTAAGCATCCCTTGCTGCACTTAAATTAGGATATCTTAATGTTATTATTCAATAGGGTGTATATACAGTCGGCCCTCCCTATCCACGGGTTTTGCACGCGTGGATTCAACCAACCGCGGAATCGGGAAAACCTGGAAGTTCTCTCTCCAGCACTCATTGTTTGAGCATGTACAGACATTTTTCTTGTCATTATTCCCTAAACAAAATAGTATAATAACGATTTACATAGCATTTACATTGTATTAGGTATTATAAGTAATCTAGAGATGATCTAAAAGTACAAGCAGTCCCCAGGTTATGAATGAGTTCCGTTCCTGAGTCTGTCTTTAAGTCAGATTTGAAGTCAGAACAGGTACATCAGGTATTATTTAGCACCAGTTAGTCAAACGTTTGTCTTAGTATATGGTATATTTTACCTTTCTATGCATATAAAACACTTAAGAAATGTATGTATTTCAATAACTAAACCACTGCGTTGTTTAGTAATAATTGTAGCTTTCATCGGGGCAGGGCCTTTCACATGCTCCTTTAAAATTGTTCCGATCATTGACCGACTGTAGCCTAACACTTTTCCAATAACCAATGGCGTTTCACCTCTTTCCAATCTCTTTATTACTACCACTTTATTTTCAATCGTGATCGTGATTATTTTCGTGAACAGAAACACTGCGGATTCAGAGCTGTGCTGTGTCTTAAAGTCCACCGCACTGCGATAGGTTAATTAAAATCCGGGGTTCAGCTGGGTCCTAAAGACCACCTCACTGAGGCAGGTTAAGTAAGGGACTTGAGCAGCCGTGTTTTTTGGTATCCGCAGGGGGTCCCGGAACCAATCCCCCGCGGATAAGGAGGGCCGATTGTAGTCTATAGATGTGTTAGTTTCTACCTGTCATCATTTAGAACTTCGGTAAAGTCTTTCTGAACCAAATTTATCACTTCCTCATTTTCAAATATTTGTAATGATTTATAATTTTTTTCACAGATTATGAGTAGAAAAGCAAGAAGATTGCTGGATAAGAGTAAAACTTTTCATATTACATGTGGTTTTACGATATGTCTGTTTTCAGGTAAGAAAGCCCTGCATTGCTGAAGTAAAATGCAATAATTGTGCATTATGTATCAGAATCAGAATCGGGTTTAATTTCACTGACATGAAATTTGTTAACATTAATTCAGCCTGTTATTGTTCCTGAAGAAACAATTGCAGTTGGGGTTGTTCTCTAGACACGAAGTTGTTGGAATTCAGTGGAAATCTGAAAAAAAAACAGCAGATGCTAGAAAAACTACATAACAGGCTACAAAAATTCAGCAGGGAAGAGAAATGGAGTCAATGAAGCATCTTGATCTGAAATGTTAACTCTGTTTTTCTTCCCACAGATGTGACCTGACCTGCTATGTATTTCCAGCATTTTCAGTTTGTATTTTGTTTGAGTTCACATTGGTTTGTTTCTGTCATTCTACTTAACTCCCCTGTTGTGATGGACATAAATCTTTTTGTTTTCCCTGTTGTGCCTTCAAAGTCAAATAATATTTCTGTGCCCAATTTATTGTTCCTCTGTGGAGGTGGGGAGATGTGGAAAGATATTGGAAAACCCCATGACTTTTTAAAAATATCAACATTTTATAAGAGATTTAATAAACGTGTACCACTGGAGGAAAATGTGGAATTTAGATAATGGACTTAAAGCAATTTGTTACACTAAATAGGTGTCAGGTATATTGTAAACCCAAATCAGAATTCACAAAAATATTGTGAAATTTGAATATCCTTACTTTAAGTAGCTTACCTTTTATAGGAGATGTTACTGCTGCTGCTGGATCAACTTGTTTTACCTCAGCAACTATTGTTTTTTTGTTAATACACATGGAAAATATTAAAAGGATACCTCCAAGACAGCCTCAAGTTTGAGGAGATTTATGGCACAAGAGCCCTGAGCAATGGAATATCCTGATGGGGCTAGTGGACTGTGGGGTCAGAGCTGCAGGTTAGGGACAGGGATGAATGCTGTCTAGGGCAGGAGTTGACTATAGTGATGGGGCATGGAGTGCAAGGGACGATGGTCAGAGCATGCATGATCATGAACCTAGAATGCAACCTTGGTGCATTTTGCAGACATATTTCATATTTAAAAAATCTCAGAAGAAGCTATATCATACAGGGTTCATTACTTTGAACCTGATGTGTTTGTCATTTCATAGCAAGTGAATTCTGCAGATTAGAGCTTACAAACTTTTGATTCATTTTCTCTCCTTAGAAAGGCTCTATCCAAATTGCTATATAAGCATCAAAAAATCATGCTGAGCCAGACAAATTATAGAAAAGTAATGTTTACTTCCATTAAGGTCTGTCAAAGTCAGTGAGCGTGTTTGTTTTGGGGGAAAAATCACATTTTCATATTCTATTCAGTTCAAAACTATTAAACTATGTGTTTGGAAATTTGTACCTTGACATATATTGTTGTTTTTTGTTAAAACACATCACTGGGTGCAAAACAGTTTATTGCTCCATTTTGGGGAACTTATTAGTTTGGTCTTGGGTCTGGTAGAGAAACAGGTTATGATTCAATGGATAAGCAACAGGCTGCAGATATGGCAAAGACACAGGCTGGAGATCATGAGGTGAGTCTGAGGTGGAGGCTAGAGACCTAGGGATTGAATCAGAACCAGAATTACAATTCTCTTTAATATCACCAGCATACGTCATGAAATTTGTCATTTAGCAGCAGCAGTAAGAAAAATTATAAATTGCTGTAAGAAGTGTGTATGTGTGTGTGTGTGTGTGTATATATAAAAAAAAAGTAGCGGCAAAAGAAAGGGGAAAATGCCAAGGAAGTGTTCATGGTTTCATTGTCCATTCAGAAATCTGATGGCGGAGGGGAAGAAATGTGAAGTGTGTGTCTTCAGGCTCAGGTACCTCCTGTTTGATAGGTAGCACTCAGAAGAGGGCATGTTCCAGGTGATGTATCTCCATAATGATAATGCTGCCTTTTGAGGTATCACCTTTAGGCTGAGATGAAGGCCAGAAACCCTTAAATGGAAGCAGGATGGTGGCTCTGGCTCAACAGATACTGTGGAACTTACAATCTTTGCAGTATCACAATTTAGTTTTAGATTTGGAATTAAGTAACTGAAACAAGCTTCTTATGCAGAATGCATTATCATGCGTGGGAACTAAAATGTACAAATAACATCTGTACACAGGTGCAATATGACCAGGGGAAAGCACAAATACTCAATAGCACAGAGTTTTACTTTTTCTGCATGATTCACAAATAAAAATGGGCACAGATGTCTTAATTGTTAGTTGTGTGTAAATTTTAGATTATTAAGCAACTATTGACTTGTAGGTGCAATGTGTTTTTAAAATTAGATGGCTGGGTATATTCTGTGAAATCTCTTGGTCCAATCATGAACTCTTTTGGTCCAGCATTCTCTGTGCATTTCCTTATTTAGTTGACTTTTCCTAAAAATTGGATTTGTTTTGTTCTGCATGTGTTTGTCTATAAATACCAGGTGGTGATGAAAAGTGAAAGAGGACTAAAATTCGGAATCTATGGATGTTTAATTTAATTTAATATTGTTAGGATAAATGAACTTTTTGTTTCATCCTTTTGTTATTTTCTCACCATTGAGCATGCCCAGTCTTTGTTTGTATGGGATTTAATTTGAATTCATTGTTTTTCATTGTACCAATGTTTCCAGCTTTTACTGTACTTCAAAAATGTGTCCATGGTTTGACCACAAAGATCATTTATTCACTTGAATGGAATGAATTTAAGAGAGAAAATACAAATGCACAGTATACAATGTGCTGACATATCTATATCGTGCATTTAAATACCATCTACTGTGGATAATTTTCTTGGCACACGTTTCTGACTTGGAGTCCAGCAAACACTGCTGCCTAACTAAGGAAGAATTTTTAGGCTGGCTCATTGTCAAATGTAACCATAAGGGTAAATTTATTACTTTCTGTCTGTTTCTAGTACCTTCAAACAAAGAAAACCAAACAAAATATACGACTATCCTAAGACAATACTGCAGTTTGGATCATACCACAGAGCTGAATGTAGCCTTTTGCATTTCAAAAGTTCATTAGCTTGAGTCTGTACCTTGCCTGTGCTTGCCCTTGTAAAAACAAAAGTGATAGGCAAGAAGATATTGAAGTTTGTATGAAAGTGCTGTGGGGTCTGTGACAGTTTTTTAAATGCCGTTAGCTGAGGTTTTAAGAGGAGCATTTGGTGGACCGATATGTTGAAAAGTGGAGTTTGTTTCCTTGCCCTGTCTTGATGTATCAAGCAGTGTAGCAAGTGGTGTGATGTGTGAAGAGTTACTTAGGTTCATCCAAAGCATTATAATTGCTCCTAACATATAGTCTAAGTCCCTGGCTTATGTTTAGTCTCCATGTTTACAATTGTCCAAGTGTAATTTTCCAGTATTATTGGAAACTGACTTTGGTGAGGATGGCAGTTCCTTTTCAGGCTTGTGTGTACAATATGAAACCATGGAAAATTACCAACAACCATCACTCAACACACACAAAATGCTGGAGGAACACAACAGGCCAGGCAACATCATGGAAAAAAGTACAGTTGATATTTCGGGCCAAAACATGGTGAGACATGACATAGATTGGGAGACCACTTTGCCGAGCCAGAACAAGCGAGATCACCAAGTGGCCACCCATTTTAATATTACTTCCCATTCCCATTCCAATATGTCCATCCATGGCTTCCTTCACTGTTGGAATAAGGCACACGTAGGTTGGAGGAACAACACCTTGTATTCCATTTGGGTAGCCTCCAACCTGATGGCATGAACGTCGATTTCTCAAGCTTCCAGTAATGCCTCCCCCTGCCCCTTACCATTTCCCATCCCCATGTCCCTCTCTCATGTTATCTCTTTGTCTGTCCATCGCTGCCCTCTGGTGCTTCTCTTTCCCCCCCCCCCCCCCCCACCTTTTCCTTCTTTCTTCCATGGCCTTCTGTCTCTTTCAGCAATCAACTTCCTAGCTCTTTGCTTAATCTCTCCCTCTCCAAGTTTCACCTATCGCCAGGCATTTCTCTCTCCCCTCCCCCCACCTTTCAAATCTACTCTGCTTTTTTCTCCAGTCCTGCTGAACGTTGACTGTACTTTTTTCCATAGATGCTACTTGGCCTGCTGAGTTCCTCCAGCATTTTGCGTGTGTTGCTCGGATTTCCAGTATCTGCAGGTTTTCTCTTGCTTGTGATTTGAAAGATCATTACTCCCTGTGGAACCGAAAATTGTCTCCCAGATGATAAAATTTGGAGAAGGTTAAAGAAAAAAATGGAGAATGCGTAATTTAAAAACCATTTTACTTGATTACTGGATATTTAGTTTCTGATATAACCCAGGGAGAGTGAAGAGTAGGTCACAGTCCATAGTAATTGGTATCTTTCAGAATTCCAAATGCTGACCTTTACATGTGGGATCATGTAGGATCTGGCATATAATATTTTCCTTCAGGTACTTGACTTTGTGCTTTAACTTGCATAAGTATGAGCTGGTAATAGGATAGCATGGGACTAACTTTGTACCTCCTTAGCCAATGAGGTTTAATGATTGAAAAAGAAACTTTGTAACAATGGAGAATGACAAAGTCAAATTAAATCAGATATAGAGAAAAGGGGAAAGTTAAAAATGTGAAAATAATAACAAATCAAAGGTTACTTTTTATTTAAACTTGATTTTTTTTTAGGTTTTCCTTCTTATAAAATAAGTTTGAGTGGCATAAGATTTTGCTTTCTGAGCCAGAGGACTTCATTGATATTGCATTAACAATTATCACATCATTAAACAGGAACTGAACTGTTAAGGACCAGCAGTGAGTTTAATAGGCAATTATACCTTAAAAACAGCAATATTTTAACATCACCAGGGTGGCTTAGAATAAGATGCCATTAGTATGAAGCAACCAGTGTATTAACATGAATGATACATGCAGCAGGCTTTGGAGATTCATAACTCAAGATTGTTTAGTACTATTTTGAGTATACAAGTGTAAAGGGGAATGAGATAATAGTTACTCTGGATCCGATCAAATATAAAAACAAACAAAAGAATTTGTAAGTTCAATTTTCTAGTGAATTTATCTATTACTAGCAGTGTTTGTTAACATGCTGTTACTTTTCCAACCATGATTGTTAGGGATTTACAATTACGTTGCTGTTTGTGGAGGTTGACATCTATGATTCTTGTATGGTCATTCTTTCTTGCACTGGATAAAAAGGACATTTTCCCAATAGCTATTCACGCCTTTGAATCCACCATGCATGTATGAAAACTTTGCTCTCATTTCCGTTTTGGAAGCTGTCTGGACTTCTCATCATCCTTTCCTTAGTTGTTAAAGAAGCACAAGGCACCAAACTGTTGAAGGCAGTGGTGGATTTATTTTTAGTGGGAATAGTATGGAGAAGTAATGGGATAATGTAGAATAGGATTTCCTGACTCTTTATTCCAAGGAATTGCACAGGTGCAAAGATAAAGTTGAAATGATGTTATTTTTGGCAGTCACATCAGGAGAAAAATATTGGTAACTATTAAACTATGTAGCTGTGGAAATATGATAAAAGCAATATTCTTTGACTGTTTTTCAATTTCTTGAGAGATGACCTGTTGGATAGAGAGGAAGCCAATGGATTCCCACTGATTAGAAAAGCATCGGCATAGGTTGAAGGTCAAGTGCAAATTTTTTTTTGGCATTTGCTTCTTTAAGTCCAGATATCTTTACTATAGTTCGCGTAGATTTGGAAGATGTACATGTAGGATCCCAGGCATAGCTGCAGGCTGATGTGTGTTTAAATTTTCTGTTTCTTCCAACACTGCTAGACCTGGTTTTGAGGTTGATGATAGCGTCATTGGATCCTTGTAGAATCAGCCCACTTGGCTAAAATAATACTGCTCTGTACTGGAGCAGAAGAGATGACAGAGAACTATTACAAGTTAATTGGAATGATGAAGATAATTCAGTCTACAAGTATCCTTGCCTAGAAAGTTGGACCCATTTGCACTTGTTTTTTTTTTCCCCAGGCTGAAAAAGATTCCCTTGGAGAATGGCCCAAGCATATCTACTCACACATGCATGTAATAACAAAACATGCACAGCACATGTGTTGTCCACTGATGGTAGAAATTGGAGCTTCTAGTGAAACCTGTGGTCATTGCTCTTCATTAGCAAAATATACAACAGAGAACAGCACAGCACAGTACAGGCCCTTTGCACTATGATGTTATGCTGACCAATATAAACTTACTCCACGATCAATCTGAGCCTTCCCTCCTACATAGCCCATAACCTATAATTTTTCTTACATCTGTGTGCCTTGCATCCATCTGTAGAATGAACAGAGTTACCATTCCAGGTTGAAGACACTTTCTGATCCTCTGTCAGAACTGACCTGCTTAGCATTTATATAATTTTCTACTTGTATTTCAGATTTCTGAGATTTATTTTTCATTTTCATAAATGAAAAGGGCACCACGATAGTGTAATGGTCAGTGTAACCCAATAAAAATAATATAAATCTCAGAGGATTTGGTATAATGTTTAGAAATGAAACCAGAACTTTCAATATTGTTGATTGGACAAATTAATTCTATTAAAATTTATATATCTTTTTCAGGCTTTACCCATTTTTATTCCTAAATTCTCTTTTGACTCTCTTGATTCTATTTTATCTTCTTATATATGGAAAAATAAACATCCTCATTTAAATAAAGTTCATCTTCAAAAATCTAATAAGTCTGGAGGTTTAGCCTTACCTAATCTTAGTTCTGTGCAGTTCATATACAATATCTTGCATTTTGGCTATATTATATTAATTGTGTAGACTGTTCGGTATGGGTTTCTTTAGAAGCTAACTGTTAATAAATTTTCTATTATTTCTCTTCTTGGATCCTTACTTCCTTTATTTGTAAGTAAACTAACTGCTAATTTAATAGTTAAACATACTCTGAGGATTTAGAAAACAATTTTTATTGAGATTTTCCCTTTCAAGTCCCATTTATTCTAATTTTTTTTAAATCCATGACTGATTTAGATTTTAAAGAATGGGACAGGTTGGGTATTAAATGTTTTTGGGATTTGCTTGTTGGGGGAAACCTTTTTTCATTTGAGCAATTGTCAGCTAAATATAGCTTACTCAAAACTCACTTTTTTAGATATTTACAAATCAGAGACTTTTTAAGATCTCAATTATGCACATTTCTTATAAGCTCAGATAAGAACATACCAGACGTAATTTCTAGTTTGATACCTTTTCATAATGGTTCAATATCTAATATTTATGGTATGTTCCTGGAGACAAGGAATGTTCCTTTAGAGAAAATTAAGAATCTCTGGGAACAAGTTTTACAAACATCAATATCTGAGGAAACTTGGAATGAAATTTTCAAACTGGTTAATACTTCATCGCTATGTGCTCGTCATTCCCTCATACAATTTAAGGTGGTACATAGCGCTCATATGACTAAGGATAAGCTATCTTGTTTTTATTCAGATATATCTCCCTACTGTGACAGATGTAATAATAGAGAAGCTTCATTAATTCATATGTTTTGGACTTGTCTGAATCGTGAAAAATATTGGAAGGAAGCTTTTGGAACTTTTTCTTTTTAAAGTAAATTTTTCTTGTAATTTATTTTTTTTATTGAAGTTCATCATCAAACAAACATTTCCATAAGATGTATTTCAGACATTGTACATATATATCATATAATCATATATATCAGAAATCTCCACAAAGTATTTATCTGAAATATACACTTACAAATAATGAGAAAACAGGAGAACTAAATGCGTAAAGGTGGAATATTGTTTTTTTTGAACAACCTCACTGAAGTAAATAATTGTTGAATCAATTGACCTTGTCTATTCCTTCAAAAAACTTAATAACATCTTACTTGCTGCAGTTATGCTTAGTTCTAAGCTGCTTTTAAAATTCTTGAACAGAAATATAAATAATATGAAAGACATTGAGGTCACTGGTATCCCATTACGAGGTTCTGTTTTGGCAACAGCTTATGCTCTCCACACCTTTTCCACATAACAATGAGCTTTGTTTTATAATAGTAATGACTAAAGCCAGATCTAATATCAAATATGTCCTGCACTTGTGCAAATTATTCCCATTTTCTTTTTTAATAAAATGTTATGCATGACCACACACGGTTAAAAATTGGTAGACCTATGCCGTTATGTTTCTTACAGTGGAGGTTTGCATTCATCCTTGCTATTTGCCATCTTGTGCAAAATTATTACAAACAGTTGTGTACTTTGTTTTTGAGATTACCTATAGTAATGTCAGCGTGAATTTAGTTAACTGTGTTTATGAATTTGTATCAAACTCTTTCTTTGATATGTGAACATGTCTGATGTAATATAACCTTTTGTTCACTTCTAATTTCAGTAGTCCATGTTGCAGCTCATATGGTCAATGCCCTAAACTTCTCTCTGCATTACAGTGAAGAATTTCCAGCCCTCAATGTTGCTCGTTACCGGGATGAGGTCCGTATTTTGTGTGTTCATTATATTTTTACATGCTGAAGGATCACTTTAGAACTAACTATTAAGTTTGTTGCATTGATGCAGTCAAAAATTAAATAATCACCATTGTCATTGTGGAAAGATATTACTGCCCAAGGCTAATTTAAATTCTCTGTTACGTGAGATAATCTTGCCTGATCTGGTACAAATGACCATACCTGGAATATTTAAATAATATGCATCTCTTGTTGAAATATTCTATTTACAAATCCTGTTTGTTGCTTTAGCAGCGATTTAAAGTATACCCTGGGAAATATTCCATAACATTTTTCTGGGCAGGGGCTCATATTAGATTTTGGAATTTGATATGTTGAAGGACAGCTTGGATGGTATTTATAAGATATAGATATTAAAATAGGGTAGAAGGAACCTGAAGAGAAACATTAGAATTTTCTGGAGGTTTTTACCTTAGACCATAGTCATTTAAGTTTATGTGAAGATGATATTGAGGTGTTCGGTTTCTCAGTGGGATGATTGGGCAGGGTTTTTGCTGTAGCCCAAGGAATATTGTTCCCATAGATTGAGCTGGCAAGAGCAAATATAAAGACTTCCAATTTTGAATTTAGGAGCAGCTTTTCTTTGTTGAATTTTTTTTTTGTAACTAGCCTTTTTGTTCTAAGCATGAATTATGAAAAATATTCAGATCCCATTACTACTGTTTGTTGGGTTAAATAAATAATTTTCAGGTTGCAAGTGAGATGGCATTTAGATCACTAATGCACTTCAAAATTTATACCAGCTAATTTGAAGAAGGTACCAAACATTTGTTAAAACCAAGTTTGCTGATGACACAGGGAACAAGTTGTGAGGAGAACAGAGACTCTGCAAAGGGACATAGCTTAGGTGTATAGGCAAAACTTGGCATAAGGGGAATGTGATGTTATCTACATTGGGAGGAAACCAGAAAAGCAGAGTTTTATTTGAAGAGATATTTTGAGGTGCAAGAATACTAATGTTCTAGATATCTTCATACATGAATCCCAGGATTCCCATGGGCATGCAATGAATTATTTGGAGAGCGAAAAGATGAGATGGAGTACAGCTGTGGCGATATTTTGCAAATAGTGTCAGTGTACACTGCCTCCTTATTTATGGAAGGATATACTTATAGTGCAGGCAGTTTGGAAATTGTTCTTTGGGATAAAGGGAATGTCTAATGAGGCAGATTGGGGCTTCGAAATAATGGAGGTAATTCACTGAAACATTTAAGATTATAAGAGGGCAGTGATTATGATGTGTTTTCATTTGCGAGTAATCTAGAGACAAAGGGTATTATTTCAGCATAAAGGATCATATATTTAAGATAGAGATGAGGAGGAATTTCATCTCTTCCAGCTTGTGAATTGTTTGGAATTTTCTATCCCATCAAGCTGCAGAGGTTAAATTGTTTACTTTATCCAAGGCTATATTTTTTGGTCAGGAAGGAAGCTGAAGCTTAAACATACTGGCAAGTGGAGCAGAGGCTTAGATTAGGTCAGCCATCATTTAACTGAATGGCAGATCAGGTTCAAGACACCATCTTCTGGTCCTAATTTTTTTTTAATGTTTTTAGCAAACTACCGTCTATTACCAATGAAAGATGCTGCCTTCAGTCTGTTGTGCCACCCTGATCAGCTTTACTCTTAACACACTCCTTTAAGAATAAAGTTGGAAAAAGTGCAATCTGTTTAAACTAGTTGGATATTTTGAAGCCAAATCCAATGCTCTACAGTGTTTGAAAATGTTAAAGTTGTGTTTTTATTGCATGGGATTCTGTGATTTTAACAGTGTTCTGTGGATTTAGTCTATGGCCATATGTTTATATTTAGAGCAGCTGTGTTATAGTGATCACCTGAGAGGCCAAAGTCTCCACACATGATTTGGGAATTGCATTTTGCAATGGTGTCCATTTCTCTTTGTGGATTCATTTACTGGGAATTAAGAGAAAAAGCTAGCTAAGAATGATGATTTGAAGAAAAGAAAAGTACAAGTTATTGCACCCATGGCCATATTCTTATGAAGTGCTGATGTACAAATTGTCAAGCTAAATTTTCTAATGGTATTTTTGTACAGTAGCATTGTTATTTCTGTTTTGTTTCAGTATACATATGTTCATTTTCTTTTCCACCAGCTCACCAGCTGCTTCCTTTCATCCTGTCACCTAAATTAAATACATATTAGAAATCTGAACATGCAGCATAAATTGTGTGAATGAGCAGAAGGTTTAAAAATACCGAACAAGTTAAAATGTTCACAAAAATGTTTCCAACACCTAAACTGACTAATTGGGCCTCTGAATTTCCCAGCCTCCCTAGCAAATGCATCCCTCAGGAAAACAGAACTGAATTCTTTGCCAATTTCACTAAAAAGGAAATTATTTTTTCTCTAGGAAATAGAGTTGAAAATTAGGATATTCAGTTACTTATTTTCATTAGGAGTTACTGGTTTTCTGCCCTTGCATGTTCTGCTCTTTGCTTTGCAGGCATATCACTTTCATTAAGGTGTTGTGTTGCTGTAAGGTTCCAAGATTGAAAGAGCATCATGCTAACTTCTCTATTGTGTACTTTGTATCAGATTTTCTTAAGGATGAATCAGGTTCTGTTAAATTTGGACATTGCATAAACTTGCCTTCTTTTTTGAACACAAATACTTAACTTTAAATATTTATTAAATCTCTGAGTAATTGTGCCCTTTGATGTGGCCATTCTTTCCTCTGTCACATCATTGCAGGAGGTGAGACAGGACATTTTCTGTTTCTTTTACAAACTTTGAGTCAGATTTCTTTTTGATTTAAATTTCTTTTTCAGTGAAGATCACAGAATTTCAAACTTCGAGATCAAGTACACCATAAAAAGACTTGTGCGTTCAATCTCTTTACAACAATAGATTGAAGGAACACAAGATCCTTACCTTTAAGTAGAGAAATAAAACCCAGTGATTCCACTAATTAATAGATAATGGATTTCATTCCTACTGAATGGGATCAATAGTCTTCGATTCTTGGTGCTGGGATGATTTTCTGGAGGGTAAAATATAACTGGAGAAAAGAATAGCTGCGATTCAAAAGTACTACAGATTCTGCAAACCAGAAACAAAATGGAACTTACTGGAAATACACATTAGGCCAGGCAACATCAAAGAGCAGAGAAACAAGTAAATGCATCAGCTCAATTCCAACGTAGTTTAAGTGAAATGCGATGGTGTCTGTCTCTACAGATTTTGCTAAATCTGCTCTGCTGAGTATTTCCAGTAATTCAGTTTTACCTTTAAATTTGTACTTTAGGGTTCTGAGCACTTCTTATAAAAAATACACAATGAATCCTCATAGTAACTGCCAGAAAATATCTGGAAGTATTTTTTACTTGTGTAGGAAATTAACCTGATTATTTTTCACCCATGGAATGAAACAAGCCTAGTGCAAAGTTTCTATCAAAACTGTCATGTTTGCACGTTGTTTTCAATATCAGTGGCCTGTACGAGATCACCTGCCATAATGTCCATAAGTTCTATTGTGTAGTTGTGCACTAAGCAAGTATTAAAGGTGGGGCTACCAACAAACTTCCTCTGTTGAAAGTAAGCATCTCTAATCTAACACTTGTGGCTTTTTATATTTTAATAATAAAAGTCATACCACGCAGTATATTTACAGTCTATATGTGGCTACCCATAAGCAAGCAAATCTCAAGTTATATAATTTATACATTTGTTGATGATAGATGTACTTTGAATCTTGGACCTTTACCTACCTCAAGTTGAACAATAGAGTTTTCATCTGTTCTCTGGCAAAACTGAGGTTTATACGGACCTTCTAAGGCCTGATAGTCCTATCACCTGGGGTGAGAAATCTGTAGCATGATTCAATTTAACTCTTACCTGAGCACTTCTAATTGTACAACTCTTTCATTTTTCAGGATCCCAGGAAAATTCTCTTCACAACAGGTGTGTGTTATGTTGCAAAATCATTTATTTTGGAAAAAAACTAATGACTGTGCAATCATATTCCCCTCAGCAATGACGGACAAAACAAAAATCTCAAATTTGAATAAAGTCTGGCATCATTTTAAGAAAGTGTGCTTTCTCTTCTCATTGGTGGCTAGTAAAAATAAATAATTTCAAACTTCTGGTTTAGTGCAACTGTTACACCAAGGTTTGTGTAGTCCACATACATCATAAGTTGTGCTTATCTGTAATTCAGAAGGTATTTATATCCTGGCCCTGAAATCACACTTTATAATTAGAGTCATAGAGTAATATAGCACTGAAACAGGCCCTTTAGCCCAACTGTACGTCGCTAACCATTGTATCCTCCCTGTGCTAGTCCCAGTTGTCTGCATTTGGCCCATAACCCTCCATGTATCCAAATGCCTTTTAAATGTTATAACTCTACCCCCCCCCCGACCAATTCCTAAATGTACAAACCTACTTCCTTTGCTGAACATAAATGAAATGTGTTGGACTGAGAAAGAACCTTTAATTTAATAAACAGCTTGTTCAGCATGCTTTCAAATTAGTGATAAATAAAATCCAATATATTGGGACTTAGTGGTCAGGATGCATTCCCAGGAATGAGAGCGCTAATGGAATTGTCATTAAAATGAGTCATAGTATTATATACAGAGGCTTGCAATACCAACATCGCTGCAAATGAATGGTAATAACATTATGTAGAGAGTAATGTGTTACCAACAGCACTGTTGTGCTGGAAGCCTGGTGTGAATTGAAGCTCTCCCCACCACTGAAGAGATTATAGGGGAGTCTACAGGCTGTGTCAACACATGAAGCAGATGCTGCTGTCCCCTGCCTACACCCCGCGTCAGCTAAGCTGCAGCCTTGAGGCGCACATTGTAGTGCTGCTAGTTGTACTGCTTACTTCACAGCTCCCAGCACCAGCCTTTAGTCTTTCCACACTGAGCTGTGGGCAATTCTTTGCTAGTGAGGTAAAGGGGTATGCACCGGGGTCCAAACACAGTGGCATACGGCCTGACCAGTGCCTGTGAGTGCTTAGACAGAATGAACCAGAATGCCATAATGAATCTTCTGTCTGTTGGGTAATGTTACATAGAGTGCCAGTATATACAACCAACTATTCTATTTATTGAATTTGTTATTAAGCTATTGCCTTTTAAAAATTAATTATGAAAGCCTTTGAGATATTTTGCTAATTTTGGAATTTGACAATACTCAGATTCTGCTTCTCAATGCCTTGTGCTTAAGATAATGGAAAGTCTTCTGATTAAAATATTTTTCGGATGCTGTAGTTCTGAGAGGGTCACATGTTGGAGCACCTCAGGCACAGACACCTCAGCATTGGTTGTCGATAGTTATTGCTGGAGTACTGTTTGTTCTCAATGCTTAGTTTTCTTCAGTGGCAGAAAATGGATATTTCAAATATTTGGCTTTTGTAAGTCTAAACAAATGTGGTAGGTGGAGTGGGTTATTTCTTTTCCTTTGGCATTTTGAATGATCTCTAATTTCTCTGAACAGTTTTGTTTGTGAGGAGATCTGTGTTTATGTTTCCCATTCTTCTCAGTAGAACAAGGAGACCAATGTTCTAAGCAGGGAGGAACTACAAATGTTGGGAATTGGAAATTCAAACATGCTGGATATACTCCATATGTCAGGCAACGTCTAGGGAGAGTTCAACAAAATTTAACAATTCCAGTTGATGTCTCAGTTTTAGAGCTCTGGAATGGAGTTCTGAAGTAGGGTTATTAACCTGAAAAGTTAACTCTGCTTCTCTCAACACACGCAAACTGCTGGAGGAACTTAGCAGGCTAGGCAGTATCTATGGAAAAAAAGTAAAAGATGTCTGGCCTGCTGAGTTTATTTTGTGTTATGTTGCCTTGGATTTCCAGCATCTGTAGATTTTCGTGTGTTCAGTTTCTCTCAAGCTGGCTTCAATATCCCACAAGATCTGATCATTGGCCTCGGCTCCACTCTCTTGCCCAATCCACTGATTGAATTGCAGTGTATTAATCTGTCAATCTGAGGTTTGAAGATACATAATCACTTAGCAGCCATAGCTCTCTGGGGGAAAAACATACCAAGAATTCCAAAGGCTCAAAATCCTGAAAGATAAGAAACTTTTTCTTGTCTCAGCATTAATCAGGCATTGCCCATTCTGAGACTCATTCCATGTTCCACACTAGAATCTTGTATTTTTTTTATGAAAATCACTTTTCATTATTTTAATCTTGGAAGGGTTTGGAGCAACCTAAATAATCTTTCCTCATCAGGTAACTACTAAGAAATAGTCTGGCGAATCTTCTTTCATTGCCTTGAAAGGAAATATATGATTATTAAACAAGGAGATCAAAGATGTAAACAGCATTCAAAAGCACAAGATATTCTACGGATGCTGGAAATCCAGATTAATACACATAAAATGCTGGATAAATTAAGCAGGTTAGGCAGGACTTATGGAAATGACTAAACAGTCGACATTTCAGGTTAGGAACCTGCATTAGGACTGGAAAGGAAAGGGGAAAGGCTCAGAATAAGAAAGTGGGGGGAGGAAAAGGAGTACAAGCTAGAAGGTGATAGGTGAAACCAGGTAGGTGGTGAAACAGTAAGAAGCAAGGAGATGATAGGTGGAAAGGTAAAGGGCTGGAAAAGAAGGTATCTGAAGGGAATAGGAGAAACAGAGGGGGGAGGATATAGGCAAGAGAGGAGAAAAGGAGAAGTGAGTGGGCGATGAGGGAAGGGGAGGGGAAAATGACCAAAATTTAGGGAAATCGATGCTTGTGCTATCAGGTTGAGGCTACCAAGACAGAATATGAGGTGTTGCTCATCCAACGTGACAGAGATCTTGTCATGACAGAAGAGGAGGGCTTGGATCAACATGTTGGAATGGAATGGGGATTGGAACTAAGATGGTTGGCTACTGGGAATTCCTGCTTTTTGTGGATGAAGTAAAGGTGCTTGACAGGGGGGTCTCCCAATCCATGTTGGACCTCACCAGTGTAGAGGAGGTCACATCAGGAGCATTGGATATAGTAGGTAACCCCAAAAGATTTGTTGGTGATGTGTTGTCTCACCTGGAAGGACTGTTTGAGAACTGTCTGTCATCCTTCTCAAAAATCTGGGGTTTCCCTTCCTCTACCAACAAAGCAGGCCTCAAACATATTCCCTGGACAACTGCCCACACTCCATCTTCCTGCTGCCTTAACAGGGACAGATTTCCTTTTGTCCTCACCAGCTACTCATGAACCTCTACATGCAGCACATCATTTTCTGCAACTTCCACCATCTTCAACAGGATTGTAAAACCAAGCACATCTTTATCTCTCCCCACTCTCTGCTTTCTGCAGGGATCCCTCCCTCCATAATTCCCTTCTCCATTATATTCCTCCCCACTAATCTTCCTGGCACATCCCTGCAAGCAGAAAAAGTGCTACACATGCTCTTCCCTCACCTCCATGTAGGCCCCAAACAGTGCTTCCAGGTTAGGCAACACTTCACCTACAAATATATTAGGGTTGTCTATTGTATCTGGTGCGCCTGATGTGGCCTCCTCTACATTGGTGAGACCTGATACAGATTGGGAGAGCAACACCTCATGTTCTATCTGTGTAGCCTCCAACCTGGTGTTATGATCATTAATTTCTCTAACTTCTAGTAATGTTTCTCACTTCTTCCATCCCCTATTCTGGCTGCCCTCTCACCTTTCCTCTTCTCCTTACCAGGGGCCCCTCCTCCTTCCCTTTCTCCCATGGCCCACTTTCTTCTCCTATCTGATTCCTTCTTCTCCAGTCCTTTTCCTTTTCCATCTATCACCTCCCTGCTGCTTATCTCCTCCCCCAACCACTTGGCTTCACCTATCACCTTCTAGTTTGTACTCCATCCTCTCTACCTTTTTATTCTGGTGTCTTCCCCCTTCCATTCCAGGCAATTGTTAATTATTTTCCTAGATGCAGCCTGACCTGATGAGTTCCTCCAGCATTTTGTGTGTGTTAGTCAAAGCTCTGTACAGTTATCACTTGTCTACTTAATTCACTCTGCAATGAAGGCCATTTCTTCAATTTTTGAAAGTCTTTAACTTCACGGTTGCAAAAGCTGATAATTTGTAATACTGCTGTTGATAAAAAATCTTGTTATTTAGTTCCAGGTGTAACTGGCTTCCTCATGGTATTGGTGCTTTTTTTAATGTGTACATCTTCATCATATTCTCTAAGGTAAGAACAAACTCCGGCAATATTTTCTGAATCACCAAGTTAAAATATGTGGATTTTATTTATTATTAATATTATTATTTCTCTTTGTATTTGCACAGTTTTTTGGTACACTGGTTGTCTGTCTTATTGGGAGTAGTCTTTCATTGATTCTATTATGTTTCTTATATTTACTGTGACTGCACACAAGAAAATGGATCTCAGGGTTGTGCATTGATAGTAAATTTACTTTGAGCTTTGAATAATATTGATGAAGGCTTTTTTTTCTTTCTCTATGGGTTGGGTGCTATTACTGTGTACTGATTTCCCTTATGATTTGCAGGTACTCAAACTATGACATCTTTTGGTATACACACAACCTCTTCATTGTCTTCTATATTTTACTTCTGCTTCACGTGACTGGGTAAGTTATTTGAAGTAAGATTTTTTTCCAAGAAATTTTTCAGCAAACATACAATATCTTACTGTGCTTTATCATTATGAAACTTACAGATACTTAAGATTTCAAAATCTAGAAATTGTTCTGTCTTTGATTTTGCTGTTGAGACAATTACTTAAAGAGCAAGAATTTCACCAATGTAATTAGCTTTCCCATTGTTACAGTGCAGCTGAAATTCAGTTCATTGTCAATTAATGGTGCACATTTATATTGCCAAATGAAACAATGTTCCTTTACAAGTTGCAAGTTTGTCAGCATCTTGCTCAGCAATTCTGCTCTTTGTGACCAGCAAGGACATACCAGCAAGAAGACAACACACTTTTAGCACAAATAAATCCTGGTGCAAGATGACTGGTTGCTCTGAAGGTGGGAGGGAGTGGGAATTGCTCCCAAAGAGTTGGAGAACGGACAGATTTGTATAGAAGTGTCTGCAGTGGTATGTTCTTTGTACAGAGACCTTGTGGTGCTACAGCCAGACCAATCTTACAGGGGATTGCCAGGCAGAGTCCATTGAGATACAGTGTTATGAGAGCATAGTCTTTGAATTGAGGGGTAATCAAATTCTGTGTTCTTGTGTATCCGCTCTTATGCTAAAGGAGGTGTGTGTTCTTTTCTTGAAATATGAGGTTTAGATGATCTGTCTAAAACAGCAACAAACAGAAACTTTCTGATGAGGCAGACATTTGAAGCTGCAAACATGAGGAAATCTGCAGATGCTGGAAATTCAAACAACAGACACAAAATGCTGGTGGAACACAGCAGGCCAGGCAGCATCTATAGGGAGAAGCACTGTTGACGTTTCAGGCCGAGACCCTTCGTCAGGACTAACTGAAAGGAAAGATACTAAGAGATTTGAAAGTAGGAGGGGGAGGGGAAATGCAAAATGATAGGAGAAGACCGGAGGGGGTGAGATGAAGCTAGGAGCTGGAAAGGTCATTGGCAAAAGTGATACAGAGCTGGAGAAGGGAAAGGATTATGGGAAGGGAGGCCTAGGGAGAAAGAAAGGGGGAGGGGAGCACCAGAGGGAGATGGAGAACAGGCAGAGTGATGGACAGAGGGAGAGAAAAAAACAAACAACTAAATATGTCAGGGATGGGGTAAGACAGGGAGGAGGGGCATTAACGGAAGTTAGAGAAGTCAATGTTCATGCCATCAGGTTGGAAATATGATCAAGGGGTAAATAAGAGGAGGTATCAGAGAGTTGTCACTGTGCCTCGGCCAGGTAGAGGTCAGTACGCCAGACAACAACAGCTCCCCCCTTAACATGATCAAGAGGTAAATAAGAGGAGGTGTCAGAGTTGTTTCTGTGCCTTGGTCAGGTAGAGGTAGAGGTTTTGAAGCTGCAGCGTGGAATGATGTTGAAGCGTATTTCCATAGCTTCTAAAGTTAAATTGGAGCTTACAGAAGATCAACAATCTTAGTGATATGATTTGAAAGTTGGTGCTTTAAGTGACACTGTTTCTGGGAATTTTATTAACCTAAATACATGAGTAACTATGACTTTTTCATTCAATGAGATTGATAAGATCAAAGGCAATAAATAGCAGGACAGTTTTGTAGTTACAATATATTTACATTGATTACATATAGTTTTCAGACACTTCCATCTTCACACCAATACTCTACACACACAAAATGAATGTTAATCAGCATTGTCTGGTTTGCAATCAACTCTAGTGCACAGCTCTTGGAAAACTATTGTTCAGGGCTGATTTTCAGTTCAATCTACAATTCATGATCATGTCTGAAGATTGGTTGCTGGTGAAGTAAATATTTGCTATACACCCTAACAGTTGATAGCATTATGTGAAATTTAATACTGGGTAAACGTACTAGGACAAATTAAATTCCCACCAACAATTGATGAGATGAGTTTCCTACTGTCCACTAAGGCACCCAGGAATATGTACTGAAGGTAAACTGATTTTCAATAGTGTAACACATTTTTCAGAGTTGTGAAAATAAATTCCTACCCCAAGCCTTTAGTGCAATTTTGCTAACTGCAGAATCAACAAATAAAATGAAAAGTGTTTGTGTATTCATCAGAAACTGGGATGCTGAATGAAGCTTCTTGCAAATAGTTGGCATTAACTAACAAAACTGTGGAATGTGCTCCTTTAGTAGTCTGCTCATGAAGTTTTAGATTGATAGTTCACATTTAGCGTTCTCCTCATCATGTACACATCGATTTTTTTAGTAGTTGAGGGCAATGGCAAATGAACGTTGTATTACAGATTAAGCACCCTTTTTCCAACAGTCCAAAATCTGAAAACCTCCAAAATCTGAAATATTTTTGAGTGCTGACTTGATGTCACAAAAGGGAAATTCCAGAATGTGCTGGAAAGGTTCTCGGGCAATGTGCAGGTCTCTGTGCACCACAGACAGATCTGAGAAGTGACCTCACAAATGTAACAAACAGAAGTTAATGAAAATTAGAAAAAGACTGCAGAAAGTGAAACATGAAGATCCTGAATGTGTATTAAAGAATGGATTTGCAATGTCAGAGGGAACATGTGTTGATCATGACATAAGCACAGATCTTTCACAACAAACTAAGAATTGAAGTTAACTGTAAATATTTAACAGGCTGGTTGCAGAAATTTAAAGAAAAAGCATGGCATTTTATTTAGAAATAGAAACATAGAAAACTTACAGCACAATGCAGGCCCTTCGGCCCACAAAGTCCCTACCGTATAAATTACTAGGCTTACCCATAGCCCTCTATTTTTTCTGAGCTCCATGTACCCATCCAAAAGTCTCTTGAAAGACCCTATCGTACCAGCCTCCACCACCGTTGCCTGCAGACCATTCCACGCAGTAAAGATTTGTGGGGATGAAGTGTCTGCTGATCACAAGGCTGCAGAGAAATTCACTGATGGGTTTGTGTAGATTGTCACTGATGAAAAGCTAACACACAGCACTGTATATATGTGTGATGAACAAATGTAAGACAAATATTGTTAACCAGTAGCACATTAATTTAGTCCGGAATGATGACAATGCTGAACAGCCACTGACTGTCAACTAGGGCAGCCACGACAGTTATAACTTACTTTCTGATGGTTCAATTATTGTTTCCTACACAAAAATATTTAAAATATTATATAAAACTCCCATCAGGGTATATGCATAAGCTGTATATGTAATGTAAATAGGTTTCGTGTTTAGACTTGGGCCCTATCCCCAAGGTTTCTCATTATAAAGATGCAAATATTCTGAAATCTGAAAAACACTGAAATCCGAAACACTTCCCGCCCCAAACATTTTGTATAAGGGGTGGTCAATCTGTGATTGGTCTTCAGCCATTCACAGACTTCTTGTTGTCCTTTGCATGCCAATTTGTTATCAAATATTCAGCAGAGTATTAAAATCGAAAATTTATTGTTGATGGAACTGATATTAACATACAGAAAATGCTGAATAGCCGTGGTAGTTTCTGTGGAGGCACTTTGACCTGTAAAGAACTAACTGTATTTCTTTTTTTTGTAGATGCTATCTGACTTGCTGAATGCTTTCACTCTCTTTCTCTTTTTAATTCAGTAGAGTGTAGTGCCTCAAGAGGACACTAGGGAATTGGGTAAACAGGGTAAAAAATTAATATTTTATCAGTAAATATGTTGAAGATATTTGAATAAGTAAGAACAAAAATACTTAATTCTTCCTATTTTTTGTAATTTGCTGTTCTCCATTCAAATTAATATTCTTGCTGTTCCTGTGAAATTGTCTACAGGTTTAAGAGGCAAGTTTGGCTGTGTAAGTGCTGAGAAATTCAGAAATGTTGTATTCTCTTATTGGATCCCTTACAGGGTCCAACATGCAGATAGGAAGGCATTAGCAGAAGCTGGCTTACAACTTTGGGATTTTCAGAATTACAATGAAATTCCAAGGTTCCAGTGATGTGATGAATGCTGAAGGTTCATTATAAAACTACCAGCATGTGTAGCCCTTCTCTGGTCCTTTGTTCTATTGAAAGCCGAAGTGATTTGCCTTGTTTCCAGTGTGTACAGGCATAAATATGTTGCAGAAGAGAGAATGGAAATTGCTTAGAAGGAAATACTAGTCAGACAAACTGTTTCTGCACTTGCCATGCAATCTGTCAGTGTGGTTAATAGAGGAAATGTTAAAATCCTGAACTGCACTATCTTCAGTCCTTTTAGTTGTATTTACTTACTATGTTGAGCTTGCTGCTTCTCTTCCCCATTGTTTGGAAACTATTTTTCTGTCAACTGTAAATTCTTGCATCAAGGATTTGACTGCCTTTTATACCACTGATTCAATTATTGGTAAAGTGATTAATCTTACATTGGTAATAATGAAGTATTCCAGGCAACATCCTGTTGAATCCTTTCCCTTGCATGACATAGGTCTCCCTGTGTCCTTAGACAATCACCTTTACTATCTATAACTTACTTATCAGCCTACAGACATTCTTATTCAAGACATTTATATACTTGACAAACAACAAAAGATCTCTGGACCAGTCTCTGCAGTACGCCACTTTTTACAGACTTAGTCAGAAAAGCAACCCTGCATCACTTCCCTTTGCTTCATGTCACCAAGTCAGTTATGGATCCACCCAAAACATCTTGGATTACATGTGCTCTCACTTTCTGGACCAGATTACTTTGTGGGTCCTTGCCAAAAGCCTTGCTAATATTTTTGTAAACCACATTTTTTGCACTGCATTGATCAGTTTTCCTTGTGAATCGCTCAGATTTGAAATGCAGGAATTTCCCATACAAAGTGCCATCTAATCAGTATCCACTTCTCAAAGAGATCACATATCCTATACCTGTTCATAGTGGTGGAGGTTATCAAGAGTGCCGCATGTACAGATGGATGAAGGAAGGAGAAATAGGGAGAAGTTAGCTCTTTGGTAGACAAGCAGGCTGAAAAGACAGACTGACTGGGGCACTCCTGTTTGTAGTTTATTGAGACGAGCTCAGAAGAGGCTGGGGAATTAGGTGGCTGGAGGCGTTGGAGGAAATGAGGTCAGTGACTGTCTGGAAAACAAAACCATCATGTTATTTATGTGTCAGCCCTGGTGCCGTAATTCTGAGTCAGAACCATGGGATCAGCTCTCACTCTTAAAACTAAAGCAAACTATCTAGACATTTCACTGCTGATGGAGTGCTAGATAGTTGTAGATGCCATCATTCAAATGAAACTTTAAATCAAGATTCTGTCTTTCCACAGGTTCCATGGCATTATTCCAAGATGAACTAAATATGCCTCTGTGGTATCCTCCACTTGAATTAGTTATTTATGTAATATCACAATGTATTCTATGATCCCTTGCTCTGCCTGTATTTGTTGAGCCTTGATTTCTATGCCCATATAATAATGTTTCATTGCCTTTAAAGTATTTTGAAATAGTGCTGCGATTATGGATCTAAATTCAAAGATTTGCCCTTTTTCCCTTAGCCTTCTAATATTGAAAATGGATTGAGTTATTAATTTCAAGACTTATTTTGGAAATTGGTCAAAATGAATAGAACCAGTGGGGCTGTTCAGAAGGACAGGGAAAGATAAATTTGGGTCAGTCTGTGCTGTTGCACATAGAGAATGCTTCATAATTGTCTAAATGGCATTTCCAGTACTTGTTCAAAGAGTGTTACAAATAGGAATCTTTTAGAACAGAACCATCCTGATAATGGAGAAATTTTAAAATGGCTATGTGTTAGTTGTCTTGAGATACAACCTCTGTAAAGCTATCATGGATGCCAAGAGACAATAAAAGTCCAAAATCAAGTCCCAGATCAACCATCATTTGTGGCAGGGCTTACATTCTATAATGGGCTACAGAACAAAACTGTGCAGCATCACCAACAACAGTGCATCCCTTCCTCAATGCATTCTGTACACACTTTGAACAGAAGGAGATTGGAATGTTACCACTGGACAGCCATCAATGCACCTGACATACAGTCACTGTTTAGATGTCTTCCAGGGAGTGGAACATCTAGCCCAGATGGTGTCTTTGGCTGTGTTCTTTGATCCTGCGCAGATCTACTGGCGGGTTATTTGCAGACATGTTTAACCTCTCCCTGCTTTCCCCAAGAATCCCATCTGCTTTAAGAAAATCGCTATCATCCCAGTACCTATAATAAACAAAGTAATGATCTTTATGCCTACTGCCCAGAGGCCCTGTCATCTACCATCATGACATGCTTCAAGAAGCTTGTCACGACACATATTAATTTTCTTCTCCCAGACAACCTGACCCACTGCAATTCACATGTCACTGAACCAGATCCTGAGCTGCTACTTCTTCAAAGAAATTCAGCATGTCCCCCTTGAACTTCACCAAATTTTATTGAAGCCCCATTAAAATCGTATCCAGATACACCATGGCTTGGTTTGCAACTGCTCTGCCCCTGACCACAGGACCTGCAGAGAATTGTGGACATCGCTCAGCACATCATGAAAACTAGCCCCCCCCTCCATGGATTCTGTCTACATTTCTCACAGCCTTGGTATAGAAGCCAAAGTAACCACAGACCCCACCACCTCAGACATTCTTTCTTCTCCCCCATACCCCCCCCCCCCCCAAATCAGGAAACAGATACAAAAGCCTAAAAACAAACTATCAGGCACAAAGACAGCTCCCATCCCACTGTTTCAAGACTATTGAGAGGACCTCTTGTATAAGATGGACTCTTGACCTTACAATCTACCTCATTATGTCCTTGTACCTTATTCCCTGCCTTCACTAGACTTCCACTGTCAGATTTTATTCTGCCTTTCATTATTGTTTTCACTTGTACTGCCTGAATGCACTGTTGGAATGAAATGATCTGTACGGATGGCATGCAAAACAAGTTCTTTACTGTATCTGGGTACATATGGCAATAATAAAGCTACTTACCAATTCACTTTATTAATGTCTCCAATAATATTTACTGAATGTCTGCAGAGTATGAAGAGCCTTTCTTAAAAGCAATGGCCTGTGGTTTGTTTTACAGCAGTTTAAGCCTGTGAATTACTTTGGAGTTGGGTTTGATCTCTTCCCCTCCCCCTTTCTCTCTCTCTCTCTCTATCGCCTGTCCTCTCTCTCCTCTCTCTGACCTATTTGGCCTATGTAGTATTGGTTGTAAAAAAGAGGTGGTTGTTTGCAGGGAGTTATCCAATATTGTCTTGGAAGATCCTTTGGAACAAAAGAAACAGTTTTGAACAAACAAACCAGCACCAAAATGGAGCCCATTGTAATAGTCTCCAGGTTCAGGGACCTGATCATAGCAGTACTTGTGTAGGACTTTTAAAGTAGCATGACATCATTTGATCTGTTGTATCAGTACTATCAAATAAATCTGAAACAGAGCGACTTGAAATTTTAATCAAAGCTCAGTCAAAAAGGTTGGTTCTAAGGAAGGAAAGAACAGTGAAAGAGAAAGCTTTAAACTAGAGCATATGCTTTGACAGTTAAAAGTACAATGGTGTATGTAAATTCAGGAATGCTCGAGAAACACAAATTAGAATCTTTGAGTCTGAAGCATTGTAGAACTGGAGAAGATTAGAGAGTTAGAAAGCTACATTAAGAAGAAACAATATGAAAACAATTTTAAACAGAAGTTTGTTTAACTGGGCACCTGTGTAAATTAGCAGGACAATAGTGATGCTTGAACAGGATTTAATGTGAGTTAGGACAGAAATAGTAAAGTTTTGTATTAATGTCATTTTGCATTATGACTTTTGGAGATGGAATAAACTGCAGAAGAATATTCTCTAATTTTCAAGTTGATTAGCATAGCTACTTATTACTGAGAGAAAACAACAATCATCTGTGTGGAGAGATACGGGGCAACCAGGCCAGCATGAAGAAGGCTTTGAACAACTAGCGCCAATGTATTACTTCTGAAACCAGAGGACCCAACACACTTTACCTTTGTTACACCACCATTATAAATGTTTAACATGCCATCCCACGCCTACACTTAAAGTTTGAACATCTGACTTTTCCTTTACTCTCAGCATATAAAACCTGTGCCAACAAACTGGCAGAGGTGCTCAAGGACATCTTCAATCTCTCACTACTGCAGTCAGGTTCCCAGCTGCTTCAAAAGGACAACAGTTATACCAGTGGCCAAGAAGAGCAGGGTTAACTGTCTCAACCGACTGTCATCCAGTGGTATTCACATCTACTGTGATGAAATACTTTGAGAGGTTGGTCGTGGCTAGAATCAACTCCGACCTAAACAAGGACTTGGTCCTGCTGCACACATTTTATCACCACATTTGGTCTATAGCAGGTGCAAACTCACTCGCTCTCCATTTGGTCTTGGATTGCCTGGACAATAGTAATACCCATGTCAGGCTGCTGACAATTTGTTCTGCTCAGTGTTCATCATTATACCCTCAGTTCTAATCAGCAAGCTTCAAAATGTGAGCCTCTGTACCTCCCTCTGCAACTGGATTCTTAAGTAAGGGCTCCATGGACCCCAGGTTGGGAAACCCATGACTGTGTTGCTAGGCACAGCTCAAACACCGTCTATAAATTTGCTGATGACACAATTGTTGTTGGCAGGACCTCTATGGTGATGAGGAGTTCCAAAGAGAGAGAGATCAGCTAACTGAGTGGTGTTACAGCAGCAACCTTGCACTCAGCATCAGTGAGACCAAGGAATTACTTATGAACTTCAGAAAATGGACAGAAGTGGAAAGGGTGAGGATTTTCAAGTTGCTGGGTGTCGACATCGCTGAGGATCTATCGGGACCGAACATATTGATGCAATTACAAAGAAGGCATGACAGCAGTTATATTTCATTAGGAGTTTGAGGAGAATTGATCTGTTAACAAAGACACTGTGGACAGCATTCTAACTGGCTGCATCACCATCTGGTATGGAGGGGTCTCTGCAGGATTCGAAAAAGCTGCAGAGAGTTGTAAACACAGTCAGCTCCATCATGGGCACTAGCCTCCCCAACATCCAGGACACCTTCAAAAGCCGATGCCTCAGAAAGGCAGCATCTATTAATAGGGAGACTCACCACTCAGGTCATGCCCTCTTCTCATCAAGAAGGAGGTACAGAAGCCTGAAGACACACATTCACTATGTCAGGATTAACTTCTTCCCCTCTGCTATCGATTTCTGAATAGACAATGAACACATGAACACTACGCGTATTTTCCCTCTCTTTGCACATTTAATTTTCTTATATAGTATATACCAGGGGTCAGCAACCTTTACCACTGAAAGAGCCACTTGGACCCGTTTCCCACAGAAAAGAAAACACTGGGAGCCGCAAAACCCGTTTGACATTTAAAATGAAATAACACTGCATACAACGTTTTTTTTGCCTTTATGCTATGTATAAACAAACTATAATGTGTTGCATTTATGAAATTGATGAACTCCTGCAGAGAAAACGAAATTACATTTCTGCATGCAACAAAAACATTTTGAACTCCGAAAAAAAGACGTTGGGTTGAAGGTTACTTTTAAGTAAAATACTCAACGTCTATTTGAGTCCTTCTTGTATTTATGAAAAACGCCAAACTTAAATTTGCCGCCAGCAGCAAACCAAAAATAACATCAGCCAGCTGTCAGCCTGAAAAATAAAAGGACTATTTCACTGAACAATGAAAAAATATGAATATACATAAAATAATAGGCAATTAAAATATTTATCATACTTGGTTAATGGGATTTCTGCTCCTGGACCTCAGCGCACAGCGTCTGCACATCAGGGCTGTATGACGTCACCTTCATCTTTACACAGGATCGCAAGCTGTCATCTGTGAGGCGTGCGCGATGTTTGTTTTTAATAAAGTTCATGTTGGAGAACACCTGCTCACATACATATGTGGATCCAAAGATCGACAGGACTCCAAGCGCATACTTTTTCATGTTTACATAAATGTCGGGCATAGCATTCCATGTTTCGAACACAAGTTTGTCCGGTTTTGGAAGGTTTTCAATATCACTCCATTTGTGATTCTGAGCAAGAACGGCCTTCTGACGGGCAACATCTTCAAGGTCTGCTGTCAAGCGTCTAAACTTGGACACCCATATGTCTTTGTCGGCTATGTCGGCCAGTTCCATCTCAAGATCAGGTTGACTCACACCTGCCAATGCAGTCGTATTCAGTAGGGAAGGATCGATGCTTAAGGGAGTGACCGGGAAGGATAATGTGTTTTTTTCCTCTCTGAACTCACAGAAGCGTTTCCCAAATGATGTTTGCATTGCGATGATTGCAGAATGTAAATACTCCGAAATTATCATGTCGTGACCTTGTTTGAACTCTCTCAAATTGGGGAAGTGAGACAAAGTGCCTTTCTGTAAATCTCTGGCAAGCACTGTCAACTTGCGCTCGAATGCCAAAACATCCTCCAACATGTGCAGGGCTGTGCGTCCTTTCCCCTGAAGAGCTGTGTTCAGCGTGTTCAGGTGCGCTGTCATGTCTACCATGAAGTGTAGCTTTTCCAGCCACTCTGGCTGTTCCAGCTCAGGAAAGGTGAGCCCTTTGCTGCCCAGGAAAGTTTTCACTTCTTCCAGACACGCGACAAAGCGTTTCAGCACCTCCCCTTTGGACAGCCACCGGACTTTGTTGTGCAGCAGGAGATCAGAATATGCGCTTTCCATCTCGTCCAGTAACAAACGGAATTGACGGTGATTTAAACTTTTTGCCATTATTTTATTGACAATCTGAATGACAACATCCATTACTTCTGTGCATTCCGGAGGAAATGTTTGAGCGCACAGTGCCTCTTGGTGCAAGATGCAGTGAAAAGTCAGCAGCTTTCTGTCCAGCGACTTCTGCAGTAAAGCCACAAATCCCTTGTGCGTTCCCGTCATATTCGGAGCCCCATCAGTAGCTACTGACACCAGATGGGTGGTCTTTATTCCTTTGGCTCTTAAACAATTCAAGACAGCCTCACAGATGTCCTCCCCCCGTGTTTGGTCTTTTAGAGGTATCAACTCAATCAGTTCTTCCTGTGGCCCGGCAGAGTTTACATACCGGCAGAACAACGCTATTTGTTCAATATCACCTTTGTCTTTAGACTCGTCACAGGCAATCGAGTAGGCCACAGCTGAATTGATGTCTTTAATTTGCTGTCTTGTGATGTCTTCTACCATTTTTATGGTTCTGTCTTTGACAGTCTTTGCAGAGAGGGGCATATCCCTGATTTTCTGCACAATTTCACTCTTGTTTTTAAAGTCCATGAATAGATGTTCTGAAATCTTAATGAAAGATTCTTTTATATATTCACCATCTGTAAACTGCTTCCCGTGCCTGACTATTTCCTGAGCGGCAATATAACTGGCGTATGTCGTTGATTTTCCAGACTTCATCCATTTCTGGAAATGATTTTTGCTCAGATCAACCTTCCGCATCAGTTCCGAAACGGCTTTTTTTCTCTCATCTCCATCCGGATATTTTTGAGCAAAGGCTGCGTGTTTACTCTGGAAATGCCTTGCGACATTTGACTTTTTGTTGTTTGCTAGTTTCTCATTGCATATTAAGCATACCGGTAAACCAGTCTCGTCAACAGTGAAAGCAAATGAATCTGTCCACGTATCATTAAACGTTCTGTTTTCTTCAGTCACTTTTCTTTTTTTAGAATTCTCCATAGTTGGCTTACCTTGGATCGAAAAATTAAAGAAATCGCGCACTGGCGGGTGTCAGGTATTGGCAGTGGTGACGTATATTAATAGCGATAAAAACACGTTGTAGCGGTGTGCTCACGCAGTCAGTAAACTGCAGTCGAATAACTTTATTCGAACTAAACAGCCTTGCTTTTAAGCCTCCCTCAACCCAGCCCCCATGGATGCAGATGCTGCAAAAGACGCGTACTCACAAACCCCCGTAGGCTATCTCCCTTAGCCGGAATGCTGGCTAATAGTGAGCCGTTTCGGATGTGCCAGGAAATGTGTCGCCACACTTAGATTGTACAAGATCACCATAATCTTCAAATTTAGAATTACATTTCAAAAGCTAACAAACTAACATAAAATACATTTTAATTAAATACTGACCAATTATTTCCCAAAGCCACAGGGAGCCGCAGCACAGAGGTGAAAGAGCCACAAATGGCTCGGGAGCCGCAGGTTGCCGACCCCCGGTATATACTTATTGTAATTAATAGTTTTTATTACTATGTTTTGCAATGTACTGCTACTGCAAAGCACCAGGTTTCATGACATATGCTAGTGTGATTAAACATGATTCTGATTGTGACCTGGTTAATTTACGGGTTGGGTCAGTGGTAAGGAAGGCAAATGCAATGTTAGCATTGTTTTCAAGAGGACTAGAATCTAAAAGTGGGTGTAATGCTGATACTTTATAAGGCATTGGCCAGACTGTAGTTGAAATATGGTGAGCAGTTCTCAGCCCCTTATCTAAGAAAGGATGTGCTGGCTTTGGAGAGAGTCCAGCGAATGTTCATGAGAGTGATCCTGGAAATGAAAAGGTTAACATTTGAGGTGTGTTTGATGGCTCTGGGCCTGTATTCACTGGCGTTTAGAAGAATGAGAGTGGGGGGGGGGGGGTGGTTGGGATCTTATTGAAACCTATCGAGTATTGAAAGACCTAGAAAGAGTGAATATGGAGAGGGTGTTTTCTTTAGTGGGATAGTCGATGGCCAGACGGCCCAGGCTCGGAATTCAAGGACGTCCCTTTGGAAAAGAGATAAGGAGGATTTTCTTTAGCCAGAGAGTGGTGAATCTGTAGAATTCATTGATACAGATGGCGGCAGAGGCCAATTCAATGGATATGTTTAAAGTGGGGTTTGATAGGGTCTTCATTTGTAACGTTATCAAAGGTAATGGGGAGAAGGCAGGAGAATGGGCTAGAGGAGGATAATAAATCAGCCATAATCAAATGACAGAGCAGACACGATAGGCTGAATGGTCTAATTCTGCTCCTATATCTTATGGCCTTCTTTGAATATCTTCACTGTGCAAGCAGAAAAAGCCATTAAAGGATTATAATATGGTCTTTGTGAGCTTGCTTGTGGTAATATTCAATCACTTTGCTTTCTTTTTGGACACACTGGAGTTTTTTTTAAAGAATCTACAACACTGTTGTATATTTTTAATGTAAAAGTAGGAATGCCTTGCTGAGAATTTGTATTTCTAAACATCTTTGGTAAAAATCACCTGAGTAGAAGCTTGATAAAGACGATTATTTCTCTGTATGTTTGACTAACTGGATGGCATGGTTCTGTAAAGTGTGGCATCGGAACAGCATATTTGTTAATGGTCCAGCAATTGTGAGATTGTTATACAGAACAATATCAAAAGATAAGAATAACTGGTATTTTTAACTGATAATATTCAAATTGCTTTCAACTTGTACAATTATTGCTTTTATATGCAAACATGGAAGTAACATTGACAGATTGTGAAAGATTCAAAATAGCCTTGAGTTTTCAATACAGGTATTTTTCTCAACATAATTAGAACAAACAGTTTGAGATTCTAACTGGATTTTGTAACAACAATGTCGTAGAATTATGACATTTGAAACAAAGCTCAAATAATTTGTATGTTCTGATTCTGTTGGGAATTAAACAATATGCATACAGATGAAGGGTCTCAACCCAAAATGTCAGCTGTTTTACTCATTTCCATAGTTGCTGTCTGGCCTGCTGAGTTCCTCCAGAATTTTGTGTGTTTTACTTTGGATTTCCGGCATCTGTAGATTTTCTTGTGTTTGCATATAGACTGGCTGTTTTGAATATTATTAAACAATTATTAACTGAGAATGTGCTTATAAAGGAAGGGATGGACATTTGTTTATGTGTTCCTTATAAGGTTGAACCCAGAAGCAATAATTTCTGGATGATTTGCATAAAGTGTGAAGTATACTACATGTTTTAGGATAAAAAGAAACTTTTATATCAATTTCTTTCAGGGGCATGTTGAAATATCAGACGAATTTGAATGAACACACCCCTGGCTGCATTGATCTGAATAAAACATTAATTGATGATATCCCTATATCTGAATATCCACCAGAAAGCAATGTTGAGCCAAAGCCTGGGTTGGAAAACAACTTCCAGAGGATCTGTACTGAAGCCCCAAAATTTCAGTCTAATTTACAAGAGGTATGTAAGATTTGGGTATTTATACTAGAACATTCATAACCTAATTTTGCCTTATGATGAAAAATGTACAGCATAGCAATGACCATGAAGCCTACTCATTTTTTGAATCACTTCCCATTCTGCCTCATCTATTTTACAGCATAACTTGCTGTTTTCCTTTTGGACCCCAGTTCATTGAGCTAGTTTTAGCCATTTAGTCTGGGGGAAAATATAACAGGACAGAAACAGAATTAGAATCGGGATCAGGTTTAATATCACTGATGTATTACCTATGATTTTTCAGTTATTTTTGTTTTGGTTCAGTTTCAAAAATACTATTTCCCCTTCTAATTTGTTTTAAAAAGTTGTATGCATGCCACTTCTTTCAAGAAATTGTACATGCCAAAGATTATTTCTGTTGTTTGATACTTAGTGTTAAAACACCTTTAAGTTCAAAGGTCTAATTTAATGTCAGAAATGTATACAGTATGCATCCTGAAATGCTTTTCCTTCACCAACATCCATGAAAACAGAGAAGTGCCACAAAGAATGAATGACAGTTAAATGCAAGAACCCCAAAGTCCCTCCAGCTCTCCTCCCTCCCACATGTCAGCAGCAGTGAGGAACAATCCCCCCTCCCCCCCCACCAGCAAAATAAAGCCAGCATTGGCACCGCCACCAAGCACTCAAGCGTGAGCGAAGCAATAGCAAAGACACAGACTTGCAGTTACCCCAAAGACTTCACATTTCACCCGGCATTCGGCATACCTCAGGTTCTCTCTCCCGCTAATAAGGGAGAAAGAGGTGGCTCCATTTTCCCAGCGAGCGGGAAGACATAACAAACAACTCGCATGCTTATGAAGTTAGAAGTCTGTTACATTGCTTTTCTCGAGCTCTGTGCCTGAAGATCGCAAAGATCCCGGGTCTTCGGGCACACAGCAATAGATTTTCCAACTCCCCATGACACCGATCCTTGATCTACAATCCCAGAGACCCGAGATCTTAAGCTTCCAAATCTGAGCCAGACTCTCAGGCTGAACCCTTGGCGTGCTGACCAAACAGCCAGTCCTGAAGCTCCGAGAATGGGTCCATTCCCGCAAAGAACCGAAGTCAGTGTGTAAGTCCATGTCAGGGTCTTCAAAAGAGCCCTGAAAGGGAAAAATAGAGATTGAAGATGGAAATAGAACCAATTCTGAAAATGCAGGCAAAGGTGTTGCCGGTTAGCACCATTTTAACTTCAACTCTGCCTCCAGTGATCTACCTTCCACAACCCATCAGGGCAGGAAATTCCAGAGATTCATCACCTTTTATGAGAAGAAATTCATGTACAAATCAGTTTTAAATGGCTGCTCTTCCCTCTTATCTTGATTGCTAATTCAAGGGTCCTTTTTTCCTGTGGAGGCAAAGGGTTGGTTGTCATTTTGGGTCAGAACTAAGAGAACAGAAGGAAGATAAGTCACTATAAAGGTGAGAGGGAAGGGTGTTTCAGAAGCTATTAGGTGATAGAGCAGGTGGGACCAGGTAAGGTAGGAGATGATGTGTTTTGAGTACAATAAGATATGCACAATCTCTACATTTCGTATTTCCTTGCAATATTTCAGCCCATATAGACTATGTTGACCCAGGAGAGCAATCCCGTTCTTCATTAACTTTCCATGTAAACTATACAGCACTCATTCCCATTAACTCCACTCACATTCTGCTGCTCACCTGGGGAAATTTTGCAAAGGTTAATTAACCAAGCAACCTGCAAGTCTATGGATCAAAGGGGGGGGGGGGGGGGGGAACTGGAGTTCCTAGTGGAAGCTTGTGCAGCCTCATTGATAGTATGTAAAATCCGTACAAACAATTCTGGAGGTCTGGATAAATTGAGGGACTTAAACTGTGAGGCAGCAACTTTACCTGCTGTGCATTGTACCACTTAAAGTTTCCATAATTAGCTTAACATTAGCAGAGAATGTGCTTCATCTTTCAACACTCCAAACTTAAAATTCAATCAATGTTTTGAGTCCACAACAGATGTGCAACTTTTATAATGAAATGCATTTGATATTCAATGTTACAACTTAGATACTGATCACATAAATATCTCTAAAATTGACTAAGAATAATTTTTGTTATTGTGATTGCCATTCAAGAAGGCACCTTTTTTGTTCACCAAAAGCAATACGTACTTGTAATAATGACGAATATAAGTTTTGCCACTTTCCACTTAAATTATGAAAAATGCTCAACCTTGCTCAGATTTGACCAGAAGCTCATCACTGTTTAGGTGGAACTATGTTTTTGGGATGTAGATTTTTTAAAGCTCATGTTTGTAGCTGAAACTAACAATGAAATAATTGGATGAACTGATCTCCACACCTGGCTTGTCATTTTTTTCTAATCAGAATATTTTCTTTATTTTGAAGACATGGTTTTGGGTGTCTGGTCCTCTCTGTCTCTATTGTGCAGAAAGGCTGTATCGATATATTCGGAGCAATAAACCAGTAACCATCATCTCAGTGAATTCTCATCCCTGTGATGTGATAGAGGTACGAATGGTGAAAGATAATTTCACAGCAAGGCCAGGTCAGGTAAGTTCAAGTAACAAATGAGTCATCATTTCTAAATACTTGCTGTTGTACAGACTTGTAAGATAATGGGGCTGAAAGAGTAATAGGCACAAATGAAAGGTATCAATCTGTATTGTTGTGGGACATGCTTTGGACACCAAATTTTCCTTCTTTTGAATGTAGTCAATATCATGCCTTGTTTTAAAATAATAGAGAGAAAGCTGTATAGTTCAGACTTGTCAGGAGATTTAAATTAATGTTATACTCAAATAAACTCCCAATAGAAGGAAAACTAATGGTCATTTAATCTCCGAAATATTCACTGCAGAATTTTTCCAATGACCTGAATAAATCTTTTTGGAATACCACATGGACTACAAATTTTACCGAGCAGGAAAAGATGTGTTAAAATAATGCTGAACTGGAGGAACCTGGCATGGAGCCTCAGAGAGAACTAGCACTGAAATTTTGCTTCCCACAAAGAGCCAGACATTGTGTGTAATGGAATAGACCTTGTATACTTTGTGCAAAGACTTCATATTGGCCGAACAAACTGGCGAAATCAGATTGATTGTGGGATATTTGCAGAAAGGGGTCAGAGAGGACTGTACCTAGCATTGTGGGCCTGGAGCATTGGAAACATCAGAAATCAATGTTCTGGAGCAATGATGGTTTATGGGGGAGTGTGTGAGAATTCTCGTGTAGGACGTGAATGAGAACTTGGGCTGTCTTGACACATAGGAGATTGTGGGAGCTGGGCATGGGGTAAGAGTTGCTTTAGCTGAGTGATTTTGGGGTCAGCAACAGACAGGAAGCCATTTATTGAGTGAGTCAGAAACTGTTGGAATGTTAACGGATGTAAAACCGACTCTAAAAGAAGCTGAAACCTAATCCGAATGTTTAAATCACAAGGAGCTGTGTTTCAGAATTTGCAGAAAATTACAAGGTTTTCAGATCATTGCAACAGAAATATCGAGTGTCAAATTTCCAAAGGACAACCAATAAAAAATGGATGGAAAAATAGTGGCTCCAGTATAAACAGGATATAAAATCAGCTACAAATTATTCAATCAGAAAACAAAATTATGCCAAATTATTGTAAATGAAGACAGCCAATTAAAACTCGGATTAGTGAAATGTAATCTGTCAAGTGCTGTAACATTTCACTGGGAAATGTAGTAGTTGATTATGTTTTGGTTTCCACAAGGAATTAATTTCAAAATTTAAATGCGATGAGTAAGAATAAAAAAAAAGTCTAATTGTCCTCATCTTTCTGGCAAGAGGTAGAAGACTAGGCTTGTGTTCAAATGGTTCTGGCTGATTCAGTCTGATTTGAGTGTTTAAGATGATTAATAGAAATAAAATGAATCTATTACCATTAATGTAGAAGTGGAGAAACATGGGAAGAGAGGGTATAGCATAAACATTTGCAAAGTTCTGTCAAAAGAGAATATGCAACAGGGGTAGTAGAAATTTATAACTCGTTGCCCAATAAGATGTTGGAGCAAAATCAAAAGTAAATGTGAAAAATAAGGGTGATACATTTTATTGAGGCTGTTGTATTAAGAGTTTGCAGATATGCAGGAAACTGAAAATAACATACAGATTTAGCAAGATCTAATTGGAGAATGAAAGAGGATCAAGAATTTTAAGTCTTCACGATACTTGTCATATGGCCATGCCTTGGCTTTCTACACTTAAAGTGAATTGCAAGATTTGAATGTGATATTTAAGAAAGAAAAATCCAATTTTGTCCTAGTATTCCTCATAAACATCAATTATTTTTGGATTAACTAATTCTTTCTCTCCTTGCATTTTATTTAGTACATTGTTCTGCACTGTCCAAGTGTGTCAGCGTTTGAGAGCCATCCATTCACTCTCACAATGGTAAGTTCAATCCTTCCCGTTACACTTTTTAAAGTCAGATTTTAAAGAAGCACCCTTGCTTTTGAATTGTTAAAAATGCACATCTTTCTGATCATCCAAACTAGAATTTAAATTTTGAGTATCTTGCTAGTGAAAACTTTACTGCATCTTGAAGGATATTCTAATTCAAATTAGCCTTCAGCTGACATTAGTTGCAAGAACACTTTGTGACCGGAGTAAAAAATGGTGCTGCTGATTTGAAATATTTTTAGAACTTAACGGCTCCCTGTCTTCCAAATGAATAGTAGCAATGCAAGTCATCCCAGAGTTGTGAACATAGATGGCTTTACTACATTGCCTTTATTGATTCTGAAAGAGAGCCATTTATGGATGGCCATACATATAAACAAGATCCCACAGGTCTAAATTCAAAACTCTGCTGTACATTCATTCATACAAATGACAGAATTGTTTTCTTCTCTCTACATTTAATAATTGTACTTTCTTATCAGCTTTATGTGCCTTGAATGCCATTCATTACAATAATGGTTAGGTATGGTTACCATAGCCAGTGATTTTTGTGTGCTTTTGACGAATGGAAATAATCAATTTTTGAAAAAGAGACCTGTTTGCTGCAAAGAACAGTTGAATTTTGAAGATCGTTTGAAGTTAACATTTCATTAGTTCTGATTAAGCATTGTGATCGAGCATATTCACCTTTCTTTGCTCTCCATAGATACTGCCAAACTGGTTGAATATTTCCAGTATTTTCTATTTTTATTACAAATACCTGACTATTATAAGACACTTAGTAGTATTCTAGTCGATGCGCCAGAAGGCTATATAGGTTTAAGTCCCACAGCAGAAACTTGAGCATTAACTCCCATTCTGAAACTACAAATTAGTACCAAGGGTGTATTGTAAGGGTTGAATGAGGCACTACCATCCCAGTTTATGTAAAAGCTGCCATTTTAAAAAAAGGGTAATTATCAGTGTTATGGTACATAGTTTTTCCCCACAATCAACATGGCAACCATATAGATTATCTGGTCATGTTATTGCTGTTTATGGGTGCTTCCTTTTCTGAAATTGATTGAAATTTTCTACAGTAATATCTGCACTTCAAAATAATGCCTTGACAGTGAAGAGCTCTAAGATGACCTGAGGCTTTAGAAACCTAAATTGTCTTTTTAATATAGTATTGAAAAGCATTATTTCATGTCTTTGATCCAGGATATATTTTGTGACTGAACTTTTGAATACATGTTTACAAATCTGTCAGAATGAGTGTAAGTCAGTCTCTTGTTTCAGGGATAATGTGACATTTATATTTGCAGAGAGCACTAATGGTAGTTTTGTCAAATCATCACCAAAGAATAGGAGAACTTGAGTGTTATGTAAAAGCCTGTGTGTCATTTAAGTATGAATTGTTTCATCCTTTCTGTTAAAAATAATTTCTCAGTTTATCTGCACTATGATTCTACTGAAAAATGCAAGCAAAGTCTGAGATCAAAAAATTGACAAAACACCGATAAATGTCTGTCATTTCTAGTGAAGCCCCAAATTAGTATATTGTTCAAGTATGTAGTGATTTGAAACAAAACCAAGGATTTTTAAACCATTTGGAAACACTCAATTAGAAGTGAAAACAAGTGAATTATTAAGCTATATCCTATGAGGGATGATTGATAAGTTTATGGCCTAAGGTAGAAGTGGTCCAATTCTAGAAAACCTAGCACATTTTAGAAAAGCTAGCACATTTATTTTTCAACATAGTCCCTTCCTACATGTACACACTTAGTCCAGCGGTTGTGGAGCATATGGATCCCTTCTTTGTAGAAGTGGTCCACAGTGGGGTGATTCATAAGTTCGTGGCCTAAGGTAGAAGGAGATGAGTTATTAACGTCAAACTTTCTGCATTATCACTCAAAGAGTTTAACTGCACGTGCATGTACGAGAGCTGTATAACTCACCTCCTTTTACCTCAGGCCATGAATTTCTCAATCACCCCTGATGAGGACCACCTGGAGGTCCAAGACACTCTCATTACATGCACATGCAGTTCAACTCTTTGAGTGATAAATGCAGAAAGTTTGAAGTTAATAACCCACCTGCTTCTACCTTAGGCCACGAACATATCATTCACCCCTGCTGTGGACCACTTCTGGAGGTCCAAGACACTGACTTCTACAAAGAAGGGATCTATATGCGCCACGACCGCTGGACTAAATGTGTAAATGTAGGAAAAATAAATGTGTTAGGTACCAGGCCACAAACTTATCAATCACCTCTTGTATTTGTATCCCAGTGGAATGATATTTGTTGAATTGTGAACATACAGTATAAAGCATAAGTAAATGGTCTTTTGTGCCTCAAAACGTCTCTCCATGATGTTTCTCAACGCAAATATTCCTTCTCTTATTCCTGAGCTTTTACGAAAACCAAACTGTTTCTCCAATTTCATCGCTGATTGTACCTTTCATTCTGCTCAACACTATTTTCAACAGTAACTTGATGCAGTGAGACATTATGCTTATCGTCTTGTGTTCGTTGCATTTTATCGTCTTGGCTTTATTGGTAAGGCGATAAATACTGATTTGAGGAAGTCCTCCGGAAGATTTCCTGTCATATAACTGTTGTTTAGTATCGCTAAAAGGTTCGTTTTTCCCTTCGGACCAAGTGATTTCAGAATTTCAGTGGAAATCTTATCTTCACTGGCTGCCTTTCTGACTTTTAGACTCCAAGTCGCACTTTCCATCTCTGATGACCAACTACTTATGCTTTATTGACATGAAAATGCTTTTGATAAAGTAAGACACGAGAAAGTAATAGAGGTGCTGAACAAGTACGATCTGGGATGGGAGAATGTGCAAATAATAAGGAACTTGTATTGGAATCAGAAAGTGGCGGTCAGGGTAGAAAATTAACTATCACCATGGGCATGTATTAAGCGAGGCATGAGGCAAGGTTGTGTTGGCTTGCTGGATTTATTCAACTTTTACGGAGAATGGATTTTTCAGGAATGTGACCATCAGGGGACAGGTATTCCAATCGGAGGCTGGAAGGTAGATACCATCAGGTATGCGGATGACACCGCGTTGTTAGCTGACAGCGAATGTGAACTGCGAATCATGCTGAATGAAGTGAATGAGAAAAGCCTTGAATACAGACTAAAAATCAACCCTAAGAAAACAAAATCGATAGTGGTAATCAAAACAAACACTAAAGACTCATTTATGATGGTATCGTTACAAGTGAATGGACAAGACATTGAACAGGTGTGAAAGTTTGGTTATCTTGACAGTTGTCTGACAGATGATGGGAGATGTGAAGTTGAGATCAGAAGGAGAATAGGTATGGCTAAGACCCAGTTCATGAAGTTAAAAGATCTACTATGCAATCGGAAGGTAGATATCCACAGTATAATCCGCTTCCTCGAGTGTTACGTCTGGTCATTGCTGAGGTATGGACCAGAAACATGGACCCTGATGAAGGATGACATTAAATGAATTAATGCTTTTGAAATGTGGTGCTGTTGACGAATGTTGAAGATCAGCTAGGCAGAGAAAGTCTCAAATGAGAGGGTTTTGTCCGAAGTTGATAGACCACGGATACTGCTGGAGAAGATCGTAAAGTTGAAAGTTGCTTATTGTGCACACGTTATGCAGAGAGATGACATCTTGTCAGACTTGCTATATGGAAAGGTGGAGGGAAAGAAAGGAGGAAGAAGGCAAAGAACAACGTGGCTGGATAACATCAAGGATTGGACCAAGCTGGACAAGACCAGGAATGTTGTAGACAAGTGTTGGGACAGAGCAGCGTGGAGGGAAATCGTCCGCCAACTGGAAATCCCAGATGCGACCTAATGACAATGATGAACATACAGTATAGACCAGGGGTTGGCAACCATTACCACCGAAAGAGCCATATGGACCCATTTCCCACAGAAAAGAAAACACTGGGAGCCACAAAACCCGTTTGACATTTAAAATGAAATAACACTGCATACAACGTTTTTTTTGCCTTTATGCTATGTATAAACAAACTATAATGTGTTGCATTTATGAAATTGATGAACTCCTCCTGCAGAGAAAACGAAATTACATTTCTGCATGCAACAAAAACATTTTGAACTCCGAAAAAAAGACATTGGGTTGAAGGTTACTCGATTGAAAAATTAAAAGAAATCGTGCACTGGTGGGTGTCAGGGATTGGCAGTGGTGACGTATATTAATAGCGATAAAAAACACGTTGTGGCGATGTGCTACACGCAGCGCTAAAATAACGACATTGCAGTCAAAGATAACTTTATTCGAACTAAACAGCCTTGCTTTAAAGCCTCCCTCAACCCGCCCCCCGTGGGATGCTCCAAAAGACACGTTCTCACAAACCCCCGTAGGCTATCTCCCTTAGCCGGAATGGTGGCTAATTGTGAGCCGGTTCGGATGTGCCAGGAAATGGGGTCGCCACAACTTTTTATTTAGATTTTACAAGATCACCATAATCTTCAAATTTCGAATTACATTTCAAAAACTAACAAACCACGGGGAGCCACAGCACAGAGATGAAAGAAAAGCATGCGGCTCCGGAGCCGCGGGTTGCCGACCCCTGGTATAGACAAACATACAGTATAGATGTGGCAATTCATATGTTCAGTAATTTGACCTAGCTGTTCTATAATTGTCACTTTTACCTTTTAATATTGCAGCCAAATATGTATGCAAACAAAATCTGGCTTTGCTTCAGTGGATGTGGTGACTCGATATAATTTTATTCTTTACAAGCTATATCTGTAGTTTTACAATGCATGTCTAAATATAGGTTCTGACATTTTGAACACAGTAACCTGGATTTTTTTTACGTTGGTCAAGAAGAACTGCAACTGACTAGTTATAGTTTTGAAATAAAATGGGCTGGAGAGAAATCTGTAACACAAAATGTCATCCTATATTAATGTGCATGAGATATCATTTTGACAAAGGAAGATAATCATAGGTATGCATGTGCCCTCATTTTGTCTGTCATCGTCTTCATTATATACAATGTCATATGACAGAGGTGACCATGTTTCATGACCAATTTTGTTCTTGGCAAATTTTTCTACAGAAATGGTTTTCCATTGCTGCTTTCTGGGCAGTGTCTTTACAAGACTGGTGACACCAGCCATTATCAATACTCTTCAGAGATTGTCCACCTGGGGTCAGTGTTCGCAAAACCAGGAATTGTGATAGGCACCAGCTGCTCATACAACTATCCACCACCTGCTCCCATGGCTTCACGTGACCATCATCAGGGGCTAAGCAGGTGCCTCACCTTGCCTAAGGGTGACTTGCATGCTAGTGGAGGGAGCAAGTGCTTTGTACCTCCTTTGGTAGAGATGTATCTCCACCCCGCCACCTACATTTTGCATATATAGGTATCAAAAGGGTATTGTTCAATACTACTGTATATTTAGTGGTAAATTCTAACCTAGTAAGCTTTCACAAGCTGAAGAACAGCTACTGAAAAAGAAACACTCAATGACTTGTGATCAAAGGCCAACATTTCCTATGGTTTCTTAATAGATTAGATTACAGATCTAGATATATGAATGAATTTGAGTGAGCTGACTTAAACATAGTATCTGTAATGCTGGACCAAGCTGGACCTAAGATGCTGCTGAAATTCTGGTATGTTCTACTTGTACTAACAGTTAACAAGGTTTAGAAACTTCAAATGGGTGTTTACTTTATTCTTATAGTAAGCAATTCCCTGATGTGCTGTATCGACACACATGGCAATATCATTATAACCATTAGCTTCTTTAAACTATGAGTTCATTTCTGAGATACTGTAACTTCCAAAGAGAATCAAGTACCTTTGAAACTACTTCATCAGAGATCCATTGCTGGATCTTGTATTTGATTATTGATCTGATTATAGAGGATTTCAGTTAAATGGGCCATCGGTTCATCGGTACAGCCACTTACCGTAAATTCCGGACTATAAGCCGCTACTTTTTTCCCACGCTTTGAACACTGCAGCAACACTGCGGCCTATACTATGGTGCGGCTAATGCATGTTTTTTTTCATGCCGCCAAAAACATTTTGCCTCGTAACAGTAGACTGTTATGAATCCTGTAACTGGAGAACTTACCAGCAAAGATAGAGAGGTCCGTTGAAGTCTGATGTCACTATTTTCAAACGTTTTATTTATAAAGGGACACAAAAGTAGGGTTAATACATACATTCAGATAGTGCACATTGTCAACATTCAATCTAAAGTGCAGGTATAGTAATACTCATCATTAAGTGAGCTCTGTTGTTGTCTAGGGGTTAATAGATTGTCCGTTGGAAATATAAAAGTCTCTCAGAAGGCTGCCGGCCTCAGCCCTTTGAAAATCACTGGGTTTCACGTGGGGCGACCGAGAGAGAGAGATTGGGGGAGAAGAGAAAGAACTTGCCGAGTCTTGATGAAGCTTACGTGAAATTGGGGGAGCGTTGGTTTCCTCTCCCCAATGTTAGTTAAAAGCGGTTTCCTGTGATTCCAGCCACAAATTCCAATCCCGGAATCTAACGCACGTGGCTTCCTTCAGAATGGCATCCCACTGCTGCGGGACCACTCTCTCATGTCTTCTGGGTGTGTCTGAGGGGCTGTCCCCCTGAGACTCTCCTTTATACTTCCTCACGGGGTCGCAGGAGTCGATCAGGTTGGGATGATGCAATCTCTCTCTCAACCAGCCCACCTTGCCCGAGGGCTTTTCACGTGGTCTCCATGAGACAATAGTCGCTGTCGCCTTATTCTGTATCCCGGGTGGAACGTGCAATTTGTATTGTTATGATCCCAGCCCCCTCCTTTGTGAGAATCGCAAGAGCATCCATCGAAAGGTGGGGGGGGGGGGGGGGGTCAGTAGACCCAGTCGGAGAGAGAGAGAGAAATGTGCCAATTGCAGGTCCCACCAGGGATACAGAATAACAACAGCGACTATTGTCTCTGAATGTTTGTATTAACCCTACTTTTGTGTCCCTTTATGAATAAAACGTTTGAAAATAGTGACATCAGACTTCAACAGACCTCTCTATCTTTGCTGGTAAGTTCTCCAGTTACGGGATTCGTACCAGCACGTTTCTCTCTCTCTCTCTCCGACTGGGTCTACTGACCCCCCCCCCCCCCCCCCACCGGACGGGTGCTCTTGCGATTCTCACAAAGGAGGGGGCTGGGATCATAGCAAGACCAATAAAATTGATGAGTAGTTCACGGAGGTCCAATGAAATTGTACGATAAATCAAGCGCACTTTCACAATTAAATTATTGTAAATCAGTCATTTGTACTCACCCTCATCAACATGGAAAACACTCGAAGAAAAGCATATGATGCAGCTTTTAAGTTAAAGGCGATCAATAACTTTTCCTGGTAGGCTGCAGTATATATATTTTTTTACCAGTCGTTAGGAGATATTGGAATGTTGTTCGTGCACTGTTCAGTAAAAAAGTATACGCAATGTAATTTGTGTGTTACCGATACGTAGGTATATTTAAAAGTAGCTGTGTTACAGGCACTGTTCAAAAAAAAGCATTTGCAGTATGTATTTGTTTATGTTACCATACGGATTTAATTAAAAGTTAAAAAATCCTCACGTGTAATATCTTTCTGTGTAAATATCTCATATTACAACATGGGACACCTGCGGCTTAAAATCCGGTGCGGCTTGTACAAGTACAAAATTGATTTTCTTTCTAAAATTAGAGCGTGCGGCTTTTAATCAGGTACGCTCTGTAGTCCGGCATCTACGGTACTTGGATCAACTCTTAAAGAACAAAAACTAATTGAGAAAATAGCTGGGGTTCCCTTCGTTTGTTTAGGACACTATGCCACTTAGTGGGAGCAGGAGACTGTTGCTGAATAGTTTCTAACGTGTACTTGTTTGGCCATTAGACACTACACCGTGCTGAGAATAAACATTTCTTAAATACCATCAGTTGCATATATGTTCAAAAAGCCGTGATTTTTGTCACTGATAGCTGGCAAGAAATAAGCAGAAAGACAATTCAGAGCTCTTCTGCACGCTGCATTTTCAAGCATCCAGGCTTAGAGATGCCAGAAACAACCAGGAGTGAAAATAAAATGATTTCACTACTTCAACAAATTAGAAACTACAAGGAATTTGAAGCTAACAACAATCATCTTGAATGTTACAATGAAAATGAAGATTTGAAGAATGCAATCTTGAATAGCATTGTATGAAGTCATTCTGTTATCTGCAGTAGGAGTTTACACTGATTTTGTTCATTTACAGTCAATTAAAAGAATACGGCAGTGCACACTGAATTAATTTCTCTGATAATTATTAGGAACTAACATACAGTTTTATAGTACTGTAATAGTATTGATAGTGATAGAATTTGTTTTGTGTTTCATTTAAATACATAATTTGTTACTCAGTTAAATGGTAGCTTGTCTTTTTATACCTTTATAACTATTTCTATGAAACCAGCTAATTGGTTTTAATTGGGCCAAAATATACTGGTCCCAATGTGTCCCAATGAACTGGAATCTACTGTACTTAAATCTTCCCATCCATTGATGCTTTTTTAAATCTCAGTGGTAGACTTCATTCATGATAATATATATTATCTTGACCCAACTCTGCTCCTCTCTTTGTAATAGTGGAAGGACCATAGACTGTTGTCTTTCCTCACAGAACTTCAGCATTGGTTACACTGAGTGCATCTCTCAGCACATACTACTGCAGCCTGGAGACTCTGCCAGTCTGTAGTATTCTGTTACAGATATCTTCCTGTGCTGGATGACCAGCAAGATTTGGGCAGACCAATGGGTATCTTTCATTGAGTTGATGACCTTCCATTGGTGCTTGATATCTGTCTTGGTGTGTCCCATAGATCAAAGAGTTCTCTGTTACCCATTTGCTGGGGATGAACTGGGACACAAATCATTGTATCCATTTCCACACTCTCTTAGCAAATCATCATTCTGCAAAGAGGTGGGTGACTTTTTCTTCCCCAATGCAGCCACCCCAAGGGCAGGGTACATTCATTGGGTACATATGTTGTCTGAGAAGGAAAGCATTGACTAAGGGGGTACCTCTTACCAGCCAAGTGAGATCTTGGTGCATGTTGGTTAGATCTGGTCATGGGGTTTGAACCATTTGAAATTGCTTTTCGTTTCCTTGAAATACTGCTTTCCACTTCAAGTATTCTTCTTTCTCTTCTAAGTTAGGTTGTCCTTTGACTGTAGGCTATTATAGTTTGTGTGGTACAGGAAAGAATTCCCATCATTCTCAATATTGCCTCCCCCCCCCCCCCCCCCCACCATGAAACCAGAAATGCAACACTGATTGTGTCTAACAGCTTTGATGAAATTGTTTCTTATGCACAGGTGAATTTATCTTTTTTTGCATAATCCCCAAACCCTTGAGAATTATAATACCTTGATATGCCTCTGAGCTCTATGATATAATCATTTTCTCAATTTCTCAGTTTTTGATTCTGAGTGTTGAATTTATAATTCTCCATTTACTCAAGCGGATATGGGTTAGAGCGTTATTCAACTTCTGAACTACTGTATCTCTACCAATGGGATATCTGTAGCTTTCATCAGATATAGTAAAATAGTGCTGCAGTACACTTTGGAGTTAGTTTTGATGAATTATACTCTCTCTCTTTCACAGATTGCAGCATTCAATGCTCTTCATTGTTAGTATTGTCCTCCACAATAAGATTAGCAATGGCTTTGAAAAAACTATCTTCATTCTCTCTCTGTAGAATGTGAATGATTCTAAAATTTTGTTTTAGAACACAAGGCTGCTGAAGAAACCTATTTGTGCTTGACCTGCCATTTTCTTCCATTTCTGCCGACTGATTTTGCAGTATCAAACCTCCCATGTGTTTGTGCTTCTACCACTTGTATTAAATTGCAGACATAAAGTTACTTCAACTTTATTAGAAAACATCTGGTGCAGTTTCAAGAATAGCTGCTGCTTTGAAGGTGGCTTTTTGTATTTATCCTTATCCTCAAACATCAGGCTGATAGGTAACAAATGAAATGTATGTATGTGAATCTGTAGTCAAGAGGCTGAATCTTAAGAGCCCAATTTCAGTTATCTAGAAGTTTTTCTGTGCCATTTTGCAGAGTTTATGGGGTATGAAGATAGGTCTAAAGACAAAACAATTTAATTTTTATATTCTGATCACCAATCTTATTGCATCCTAAGGTTGAACACTGGCAGGTTCTACTTATCAGAGGCATCAAGTAAGAGTAATCTTAGCAAGGAACTCCCTACATACACATGGCTAGCATCTTGTGTACTATTACGTATTATTGTATTGATGAGATGTGTGTAGTTAATGTAGTCTGTGTATTTCAGTATAGTCTTTGTAATGGGAGATTAGTTGGACTGTAAGATGACAAGAATGAAAGACAATTTAGCAACTTGGATCTGAAATTAGTTTGATGATAGGAGGTAGAGGGCAATGTTCCCTCTAGGGGGGGGGGGGGGGGGGGGGTGTGTGTGTGTGTGTGTGTGTGTGTGTGTGTGTGTGTGTGTGTGTGTGTGTGTGTGTGTGTGTGTGTGTGTGTGTGTGTGTGTGTGTGTGTGTGTGTGTGTGTGTGTGTGTGTGTGGAATTTAAACCACACACAAAAGGTTGTCACCCTCTACCTCATTAGCATGTTGAATATATTTCATGATTGTTCACAATCACATTTCTTTTTCTGGTTTCTAATGTGGATGGTGTTGACGATGTGAAGTTTGAGACAATTTGTCTGCTGGTTTTTAGAACTGCCTTATTTATAGTTTTTATTGAAGACATTATTGATTCACTTCATCGATTCCCAAAGGAGCAAAGGGCATGAAGTGCAGAAGAACTGCTAATTCATTTAAAGTGGAATGGCTTAATGAAACAGTAGAAACTGCTATACCGAAAACTCATGAGGACAGGAATGTGCAGCTACGAGAAATATTTCTGTACAATACAGAAACTGGTGTTACCTGTGCATATTGTGGCGATGCAAAAGTTGCTGGAGAATTTGCAAGTGGGAGTGATATTTGGAAATTTTACTTTTTAAAGCATCATTTAGCAAGCAAATCACGTATGGATGGTGTGCTAAAGCTCCGGTGAGAAAATCCTTCATTAGCTGCTACAGGCCTGTTACGTATGTTTTGTGAGAGTGCAGATAAATGACAGTGAAAATGATTGAACGCAGAGGAGTTCAAAGTGTTTTGCTAGCTGTTAAAATGATTACCTCAATATATAAAATTCAGTGTGTACATGTTGCTGTCATTGGGCAAAAAATTGCACAGCACAAGATTTTGGCACACTCTGGTCATTACAAATTAGAGGGAATGTTGGTAAAGAGTGAGGGTTGATTTTTTTTGTTTCATGATCAGAGGTCTATGAACAGTGGTACACAGACACTTTACTAGGATGTATGAATGGATGTGAATGTAAAGGTGTGATTGTAAAGATAAGTTTGCAAATGATACTTGGTGATGTTGATAATCTTCAGGTATGATAATGGTGAATTTGTAAGGTGGACAGCAAAATGGCAGATAGAATATAGTCTTGTGGAATGTGAGGTGATGCATTTTAGAGGGCCAATAAGGTGAAGGTATACAAAATGAGTGGGAGAATCCCAAGAAGAACTGAGAAACAGAGGATCGTCAGTGTTAAGGATCCTTGACAGCTGCAGTCCAGGTAGACACTGTAACATGATTTAAAAAGGCATGCACAAACTTGACTTCAGCAGTAAATTATTCCTACATATTAAACATTAGCTAGGTGATATCTGGAGTTGAGTGCTGTTGTAGGTGCCAGAATGTAGGAAGGGTGTGATTGCATTGGGGGAGTACAGTGGAGATTTATTCGGGTATTGTTAGGGATGGAGGATTAATTAGGTTGGGTTCAATTTCCTTTGGCTGGAGAAGGTTGAGGGTGCCTGGTTGTGGAATATAAAATGATGAGGGGCATAGGTAGTGTAGACATCCCTTACCAAAGATGTCTAAAGCCAGAGGGTATATCTTTAACTTGAAGGAGATTTAGAGTGGATATCTTTCAGAATTTTTTCACCCAAGTGGTCGTTGAAACATAGAATTTATCACCTCAGAGAATCTCCCCACATTTTAAAAAAGAAAGTGTTTAATAGGCACTTCTTTCAGGTGCTCATCTGCAAGTCAAGTTCTAGAAAATGGGAATAGTAGAGGCAGGTATCTGATCACTGGCAGAGTTACAGGGATTAAAGGGTCAGATTCTGTGCTGTATGACTGGACTCTAAAATGTTAGGTGTCACCTTAAATAAAGAATTCAGTGAACAGAGAGACTGAAAAATCAAATAAATTAATGGCTAGTTGCATTTGCAACTGCATATTTATGTAAATAGTTAGCTAATTACATAATTGAATGTATAGTTGTATTTTTAAATTGAGAAAAATCACATCATGTAATCATCCAATTGCAGAAAATGAAAGAACTTTGACTTAGTAACAGAAAATGGAGAGTAGGTACTAAAGGATCGTTCTCTGGTTGACAAAATAATGAGCAGTTGCCAGAGGAATCGGAGCTGTGGCCTCATCTGTGTATAATTTATATGAATATCTTGGATATCATATATCTTGGAAATCTGCTGATGGTACATTATAGAAGAGGAAATTGTGAAGAAGATACAAAAGGAAATAGGTGTGTTAGCAGAGATCTCAGAAATGGAATATATTGAATTGTTAATTATCACAAAAAATGAATCATATTATCTGAATGGTATAATATTGCAGAGCCCTGAGGTCCAGGTGGATTTGGGTTCCCTCATGCATGGAGAATGAGGGACACTTGTGGAGTTTGAAGAATTGAACATGTGAGGCTTTTACTTGTTGGAGTTTGGAAGAACGATATACAACACACTTGACCACTGCTACATTACCATCATGCCTAGTGTTTCAGCTCTTGACCTCATTTCGGGAAATCTGATAATTTAGCTGCATAGCTCCTTCTAACTGCATAGAAATGGAGGCTAAAGAGTAAGGCACTAGAGGTAAGGACAACAAATTGCTATTCACAGGAGCTGGAGGAGTGGCTGTGGGAGTGCTTCGAGTCAGTGGACTGGGCTCTGTTCATAGACTCCTGCATTAAGGTCACCATATATTACCCTGAGATTAATTTTCTTGCAGATATTTAAATGAAAATAAAGAAATACAAAAGTTGTCAGGATCAGAGATGTCTCAGGTCAGGGCCTCGACATTCTAAAGGGTGAAGGTGAGCAGCCAGAAGTCTTGGTACATATTGGCACCAATGACATGCATAGGAAAGGTGAGGAGGTTCTGAAGAGATATTTTAGGGAACTAGGTAGAAAGCTGATAAGCAGAACCAACAGGGCAGTAGTCTCTGGATTGCTGTCTGTGCCACACTCCAGTGAGGGTAAGATTAAGATGATTTGACAAATGATTGTGAGGCTGAGAAACTGGTTCAGGGGAAGGAGTTGAGATTTCTGGAACATTGGGATCTCTTCTAAGGAAAGTATGACCTGTACAAAAGGGATAGGTTACATCTGAACCCGAGGAAGGCCACTAGCAAGGAGATGCTGATGATAGGGCAAAATTGCAGTCAACAGGATGATTTGCAATGTAAAAGAAAGGGGTGATGAATACTGGACTGAAGGTGTTATGTTTGAATGCATGCATTAAAAAAGTAAGGTAAATGAATTTGTAGCAGAGTTACAGATTGGCAAGTATGATGAACATCACTGAATCATGTCTGAAAGAAGATTATAGCTGGGAGCTTAATGGCTAAGGATACACATTGTATTGAAGGTACAGACAGGGAAGCAGAGAGGGTGACATGGCTTTGTTGGTAGAAAATGAAATCAAATCATTAGAAAGAGCGGACATAGGATTGGAAAGTGTGGGATCATTCAGGGTCGAGTTAAGAAACTGCAAGTGTAAAAAGATGCAAATAGGAGTTATATACAGACCCCCAAACAGTAGTAAAGTGGTCTACACAAATTACAAAGGCAGATAGAAAATGCATGGGCAATGTTGCGGTAGTCATGGGGGATTTCAGTGTACGGGAGTTTTGGAAAATCAGGTTGGTGCTGGATCCCAGGAGGGAGTTTGCAGAATGCCATCAAGATGGCTTTTTAGAGGAGCTTGTGGTAGAGCCCACGAGGGAGCAGGTATTCTGGGCTGCGTGTTGTGCAACAAACCAGAATTGATTTGAGAGCTTTAGGTAAAGGACACCTTAGGAGACAGTGATCATAATATGGTAGAATTCACAAGAGAACTCATAGCCAACATATATGCCCTCTGTTTGGCATTTATTAGAGCAAAAATTAGTGGTAAGTTAAAGGATTCATAAGCTTTTAAAAACCAACAGAAAGCAACTAAAAAGTTATAAAGAAAGAACAGATGGAATATGAATGTAAGCTAGCCAATAACATTAAAGAGGATTCCAAAAGTTTTTTCAGATATATACAGTGTAAAAGAGAGGAGAGAGTAGATATTGGACCTCTGGAAAATGAAGCTGGAAAGGTAGTAATGGGGGACAAGGAAATGACAGATGAACTGAATAAGCATTTTTTTTCATCCGTTTTCACTGTGGAAGACACTAGCAGTTTGCCAGTAGTGTGAGAGTATCATGTGGCGGAAGTGAGTAAAGTTGCCGCTACGAGGGAGAAGATGCTTGGGAAACTGAAAGGTTTGAAGGTAGATAAGTCACCTGGACCAGATGGTCTGCACCCCAGGGTTCTGAAAGAGATGCCTGAAGAAATTGTGGAGGCATTAGGAAGGATCTTTCATGAATCACTAGATTCTTGAATGGTTCTGGAGGACTAGAAAATTGCAAATCCACTCTTCAAGAAGGGAGAGCAGCAGCAGAAAGAGGATTATAGGCCAATTAGTCTGACCTCAGTGGTTGGGAAGACATTGGAATCAATTGTTAAAGATGTAGTTTCTGGGTACTTGGAGGCTCATGTTAAAATAGACTGTAGTCAGCATGGTTTCCTTAAGGGAAAATCTTGTCTGACAAATCTGTTGGAATCCTTTGAGGAAACAACAAGCACGATAGACAAAGGAGAATTGGTGGATGCTTTATTTTATTTTTTAATTTTATAATGTATGGTGTAGAATAGTCCCTTCTGGTCCTTCGAAATGCCCCACCCAGTAACCCCCCTGATTTTATTTAAACCTAACCTAATCATGGGACAATTTACAATGACCAATTAAGCAACCGGTATGTCTTTGGACTGTGTGGGAAAAAAAACATAGCACACGCAGTCACAGGGAGAATGTACAAACTCCTTACTGGCAGTTGCAGGAACTGAACCCGGATTGCTGGTACAGGAAAGCATTGTGCTAACCACTATGTTACTGTGCAACCCAATGCTCCCATATTGCATACTTGGATTTTCAGAAGGTCTTTGACAAGATGCTGTATGTGAGACTGCTTAACAAGGTAAGAGCCCATGGTATTACAGGAAAGGTACTAGCATGGATAGAGCACTGGCTGATTGGCAGGAAGCAAAGAGTGGGAATAGAGAGAGTCCTTTCTGACTGGCTGCCATTGACTAGTATTGTTCTACATGGGTCTGTGTTGGGACTGTGGAAGGGCAGATTATGTTGCAGAAGCAAAGAGGCTACAGATGGACCTAATTTTCATAATTATGAAAATGGGCAGAGAAGTGGCTTAAGGAATTCAATGCTGGGAAATGTATGATGATGCACTTTGGTAAAGGAGAGACTGGTTTCTAAATGGATTCCCTGAAGTTTCATTTGCAGGCTGAGTTAGTGGTGAGGAAGGCAAATGCAATGTCAGCATTCATTTCGAGAGTACTAGAAGATAAAAGCAAGGATGTAGTGTTAAGTCTTTATTAGGCAGTGGTGATATCTGACTTGGAGTATTGTGAGCAGTTTTAGGCCCCTTATTTAAGAAAGGATGTGTTAACATTGGAGAGGATTCACAGAAATGAAAGGCTTATCATATGAGGAGCTTTTGATGGTTCTGGGCCTGAACTCAGAAGAATGCGAAGGGATCTCTTTGAAACCTATTGAATGTTGAAAGGCCTTGACTGAGTAGATGTGGAAAGGATGTTTCCAGTGGGTGTGGGAGTCTAAGACCAGTGAACACAACCCCAGAATAGAGGGGACATACATTTAGAATGGAAATGAGGAGAAAATTCTTTAGCCAGAGAGTGGTGAATCTGTGGAAATCATGGCCACAGGTGACTGTGGAGACCAAGTTACTGGGTATATTTAAGGCAAAATGTTAGATTCTTGATTAGTCAGGGCATGAGGGATATGGAATGAAGGCAGGAGATTGATGCTGAGAGGGAAACGGATCAGCCATGATGAAATAGCAGAGTAGAGCCGATGGGCCAAGTGGCCTAATTCTGCTCCTATATCTTATGATTTTATAGTGTTATTTCAAGAAAAACTATATACATAAACAAAAACTGACAAACCAACTATGTGCACAAGAAGGCAAATCAATAATGAAATAAAAATAAGTAGATAAATAATACTGAGAACATGAGTTTAGAGTTCTTGAAAGTAAATCTATAAATTGGAGAATCAGGTCTGCATAGTGAAATTACCTACACTGGTTCATATGCCTGATGGTTGAAGGGTAGTAGCTGCTCCTGAACCTGGTGGTGTGTATTTCCTACCCGACGGTAGAAGCAAGAAGACAGCATGACTTTGATGATAGAGGTCTTGATGATGGATTATGCTTTCTTGTGGCAATACTCCTTGTGGGGAGGGCTTTGCCTGTGATGGACTGGTCTGTATCTGCCACTTTTTGTAGGCTTTTCCATTTAAGGGAATTGATATTTCCATACCAGCCTGTGAATTGAACAGTTAGGATATTCTCCGTTGTGTATCTATAGAAGTTAGTGGGCCAGGCAACATCTATAGAGGAAAGTGGACAGTTGATGGTTCGGGTTGAGATCCTTCATCTGGACTGAAAGACAGCCAGCATAAGAAGGTGGGGGAAGGGGTCTAACAAGAGCTGGCTTTTACCCTTCGAAGAATATGTTGTCCTGGAATTTGTTTTTCCTCTGAATGCTTCCCACTGCGTAGAGTTTTTCTACAAGTCAGTGGTCACAATCTACAATTGCAAGGTCTTTCCATATATTAATAAAATGGCCCCTTCCCCAGTTTAAGACTTTTATTACTCACCCATCCCTATCATTCTCCATAAGGGCTTTAAAGTGGGCACTATCTCCATAAAAGGTCCTCCACTGATGCTCCATCTTGTCTACCTACATTCTTCGAAATAAGGGCCAGTAATGCTCCTTTCTTCTTTTTTCTTTGTACTTATTGCATCAAAAAGCTCTTCTGGAGACACCTCAAAATGTCAATCCCTCTGAGCCTTTAATGCTGAGGAAATCCCTGTTAATATTTAGGAAGCTGAAATTGTTCAATAATAACAACCCTAGTTTTATTGCACCCCTCTGATATCAGCTGATATATGTATTCCCCTATCTCCTGTTTATTATTCAGAGGTCTGTAATGGACACCCAGAAATTGATAACACTCTTTATTTCCAATCACCCTGTAGCCTCATTTGGGGAGCCTTCTAAGATATTCTCCTTCAATACTGGAGTAATACAGCCTTTGACTAGCAGAGTAGTACCTCTCCCCTTTTCCTCCTTCTCCTGTCTTGCCTGAAATTTCTATGTCTTGGGGTAGTCCTGTCCAACTCTCAACTAGATCTCATTGATAACAACACTATTATAAACCCCTGTATTAATTAAAGCTTCAGTTCATCTACTTCACTAGGTATACTGGTTGCATTAAAATAGAATTCAAATCCCTTTGATGTTTACTAAATTGCTTACTGTCCCTTTTGGATGTGTTATTTCTCCTCTGTGATTGTACCTTTCAATCTGAAAACCTACTCAGAAAGCCCTTACCATTTCATGTTTAAGCCATCCCCTTCAGCTCCAGCTAATTTCCCAGAAATAAATGTTGGCCCCACACATTTCATCCTGCCTGTGAAGTTCGTAACTCCCCAGAAATGTTCAGAAATCCAGGAACAGAAAGCCCAGTCTCCTTCAACAGCCTCACATTTATCCAACCTATCCATATCTATAGTCATTAGGTCAAGGATGAACTTAGTAAAGTTAAATTGCATTTTGGCTGTACGCTAAAGAAATTTAATGTATCCCAGATGCACAGTTCTTTGTTGCTGCCTGCAACTTTGCATAGGGAAGCTGATGAATTCACTACTGCAGGTTAATATCCCTTATCTGAAATTCCAAAATATGAGATCTTGTAATGGTGTGCTACATGCAGCGCTAAAATTACGACATGGAGTCGGTAACTGCAGTCAAAGAAAAACTTCATTCGAAATACCCAGCCTTGCTTTTAAGCCTCCCTCAACCTGCCCCCCCCAACCCCCCCTGAGGCGCAGAGGCTCCAAAGCTCTGTGCTTGCAAACACCAGTAGGCTATCTCCCTTAGCCGGAACGCTGGCTAATTGTGAGCCGGTTCGGATGCGCCAGGAAATGGGTCGCCACATAACCACCCCCCCCAGAACCGGCGATACACCCCCCAATATCCACAGTCTGGGTCGGAACCTGTTTGGGAGGTTGGCCTCTGCGCAGCGGTGCCGGAAACTCGACCGGTTGCACCACGTCCACATGGGCCGGTTTGAGTCGGTCCACTGTGAAAACCTCCTCTCTCCCCCCGATGTCCAGCACGAACGTGGACCCGTTGTTCCGGAGCACCGTAAACGGCCCCTCGTATGGCCGCTGCAGCGGTGGCCGATGCCCGCCCCTTCGTACAAACACAAACTTACAGTTCTGTAGGTCTTTGGGTACGCAGGTCGGGTTCCGCCCATGCTGCGAAGTGGGTATGGGGGCCAGGTCACCGAGCCTCTCGCGTAGTCTGCCCAGGACTGATGCGGGTTCTTCCTCTTGCCCCCTTGGGGCTGGTATGAACTCCCTGGGGATGACCAGGGGTGCGTCATACACAAACTCGGCCGACGAGGTGTGCAGATCGTCTTTGGGCGTCGTACGGATGCCAAGTAGGACCCAGGGAAGCTCGTCCGCCCAGTTGGCTCCTCGCAGGCGGGCCATGAGAGCCGACTTCAGGTGACAGTGGAAACGCTCCACCAGTCCGTTCGACTGTGGGTGGTAGGCAGTGGTGTGGTGCAGCTGAGTCCCCAAAAGCCTGGCCATAGCTGACCACAGGCTGGAAGTGAACTGGGCGCCTCTGTCGGAGGTAATGTGGGCCGGCACACCAAAGCGAGATATCCAGGTGGCGATCAGTGCCTGGGCGCAAGATTCGGAGGTGGTGTCGGTGAGCGGGACCGCCTCCGGCCATCCTGTGAACTGGTCCATGATAGTCAGGAGGTGCTGTGCTCCTCGCGACACTGGCAGGGGGCCCACGATATCCACATGAATGTGGTCGAAACGCCGGTGGGTGGGGTGGAACTGCTGCGGTGGGGCTTTGGTGTGCCGCTGCACCTTGGCCGTCTGGCAGTGCATACATGCTTTGGCCCATTCACTGCTTGACCTGCTTGCAGAGTCTGTGCCAAACGAACCTGCTGGAAACCATCCGGACAGTTGTCCAGATGGAGGGGTGCGCTAAGTTATGAATGGAGTCGAAAACACGTCGCCGCCAGGCTGTCGGGACGACGGGACGGGGCTGGCCGGTGGCGACGTCACAGAGTAGGGTCCTCTCACCTGGGCCTATGGGGAGGTCCTGGAGCTGCAAACCGGAGACTGCGGTTCTGTAACTCGGAATCCCCTCATCTGCCTGCTGTGCCTCTGCCAGTGCCTCAAAGTCTACTCCTTGGGAAAGGGCATGAACGGTAGGGCGAGAGAGCGCGTCTGCCACGACATTCTCCTTACCCGAGACATGCCGGACATCCGTCGTGTATTCAGAGATGTAGGACAGGTGGCGTTGCTGGCGGGACGACCAGGGGTCGGACGCTTTCGTAAACGCAAAGGTAAGCGGTTTGTGGTCCGTGAACGCGGTGAAGGGCCGACCTTCTAGGAAGTACCTGAAATGCCGGATTGCCAGGTAGAGCGCCAACAGTTCCCGGTCGAAAGCACTGTACTTGAGCTCGGGTGGCCGCAGGTGTTTGCTGAAAAACGCCAGGGGTTGCCAGCGACCTGCGAAGAGTTGCTTCAGTACCCCACCGACTGCCGTGTTAGATGCGTCCACTGTGAGGGCGGTAGGGGCGTCCATTCTGGGATGTACTAGCATTGCGGCGTCAGCCAAAGCTTCCTTCGTTTGAACGAAAGCGGCGGCGGACTCCTCGTCCCAGGTAATGTCCTTGCCCGGACCGGACAGCAGGGCGAACAGGGGGCGCATGATCCGGGCAGCTGAAGGGAGGAAACTGTGGTAGAAATTGACCATACGTACGAATTCCTGAAGGCCTTCGATCTTGGTGGGTTGGGGGAAGTGGCGGACCGCATCTACCTTAGCGGGCAGAGGGGTTGCCCCGTCTTTAGTAATCCTGTGGTCCAGGAAGTCAATGGTATCGAGTCCGAACTGGCATTTGGCGGGGTTGATTGTTAGACTGTACTCACTCAGTCGGGCGCAGAGTTGACGGAGGTGGGACAGATGCTCCTGACGACTGCTGCTGGCTATGAGGATGTCGTCCAAATAGATGAACGCGAAGTCCAGGTCCCGTCCCACCATGTCCATTAACCGCTGGAACGTCTGTGCGGCATTCTTCAGGCCGAACGGCATGCGGAGGAACTCGAAAAGGCCAAACGGGGTGATGAGAGCCGTTTTGGGGATGTCGTCAGGATGCATCGGGATTTGATAGTACTCTCAGACGAGGTCTACCTTGGAGAAGATCCGTGCACCGTGCAGGTTTGCTGCAAAGTCCTGAATGTGCGGCACAGGGTAGCGGTCTGGTGTGGTAGCCTCGTTCAGCCTGCGGTAGTCGCCGCACGGTCTCCAGCCTCCTGTTGCTTTGGGCACCATGTGCAGGGGGGAGGCTGATGGGCTGTCAGACTGCCGGATGATCACCAATTCCTCCATCCTCTTGAACTCCTCCTTCGCCAGTCGGAGCTTGTCCGGGGAAAGCCGTCGAGCGCGGGCGTGGAGGGGTGGTCTCTGGGTCGGGATGTGGTGCTGTACGCCGTGTCGGGGCATGGCCGCTGTGAACTGCAGTGCCAGAACCGATGGGAAATCCGCTAGGACCCTGGTGAAGTCGTTGTCGGACAGCGTGATGGAGCCGAGGTGAGGGGCTGGCAACATCTGAAAGGTCTCGGCGTGTACCAGTCTCTTCCTGGGCAGGTTGACCAGTAGGCTGTGAGCTGCAAAAAATCCGCACCCAGAAGCAGTTGGGCTACGGCGGCCAGTGTGAAGTCCCACGTGAACTGGCTGGAGCCGAACTGTAGCTGCACCTGACGGGTGCCATAGGTCCTTACTGTGCTGCCATTCACGTCCCTCAGGGGGGGACCCGGTGCCCTGCTGTGGGTGTTGTAACTCGTCGGAGGTAAAACGCTGATCTCGGCACTGGTGTCGACCAAAAAAACGGCGTCCCAACCGCTGGTCCCACACATACAGGAGGCTATCCGATGGCCAGCCGCCATAGCCATCAGCGGCGGCTGGCGCTGGCATTTCCCGGGAACTTGCAGGGCGGGCGACAACGGCGGGCTTCTGTGCCCCACCGCTGGTGGTAGAAGCACCAGTGTTCGTTGGGCCCCCCACCCCTGCCCCTCGGGTTGGCGGGTTCTGCGGCCGGGCCTGGACTGGTTTGCTGCTGGGAGCGTGGCTGGGAGATCTGTGCGATGGACGCCCCGCTCACCTTTTTGGCGTTCCACAGCAAGTCCGTCCAGGCTGCCACCTTCCGGGGGTCACTGAAATCCGCGTCGGACAGCAAAAGGCGTATGTCCTCGGGCGGCTGCTCCAGGAATGCCTGCTCAAACATGAGGCAGGGTGTGTGTCCGTTGGCCAGAGACAACATCTCATTCATTAAAGCCGATGGAGGTCTGTCTCCCAAGCCATCCAGGTGCAGTAAACGGGCAGCCCGCTCGCGCCGTGAGAGTCCGAAAGTCCTGAGGAGCAGGGCTTTGAATTCCGTGTACTTGCCGTCTGCCGGGGGCGACTGTACGAACTCCGCGACCTGGGCCGCTGTGTCCTGGTCGAGGGAGCTCACCACGTAGTAGTAGCGGGTGGCTTCTGAGGTGATCTGCCGAACGTGGAATTGGGCTTCAGCTTGCTGGAACCATAGGTTTGGTCGCTGTGTCCAGAAACCCGGCAGTTTCAACGAAACCGCATGAACAGAGGCGGCGTTGGTCATTTCTGGTCCAAAAATCGTTTGGACCGTCGGGGTCACCAATTGTAGCGGTGTGCTACATGCAGCGCTAAAATTACGACACGGAGTCGGTAACTGCAGTCGAAGAAAAACTTTATTCGAAATACCCTGCCTTGCTTTTAAGCCTCCCTCAACCTGCCCCCCTGTGGCGCAGAGGCTCCAAAGCTCTGTGCTCGCAAATACTCGTAGGCTATCTCCCTTAGCCGGAACGCTGGCTAATTGTGAGCCGGTTCGGATGTGCCAGGAAATGGGTCGTCACAATCTGAATATCGTTGAGTGCTGACATGACATCACAAATGGAAAATTCCACAAGACACTGGGAAGGATCTCTGCACACCACACAGTTCTCAGAAGTGACCACATATATGTAATGAAGTTAATAAAAAATGGATAAAAAAACACTGCACAAAGCACAAAACAAAGATCTCGAACATATATTGAAAGAATGGATTCATCAGCGCCAGAGTGAACATATGCTGCTTTAATGGTATGCTTGATGCAAGCAAAGATCTATCACGACAAACTATAAATTGAAGGTAATTGTGAATGTTCAGTAGGCTGGTTGCAGAAATTTAAGAAAAGGTTTAGCATTAAAATTTTAAAGCATTTGCTGATCAGGAAAATCTAACACCAGAACAAGTCTACGATGCTGACTGTTTTTATGGCTTACATACCCATAAATTTTTAAAGCACTGTTGATGAAAAGCTAACACAAAAATAAGTGAATAATGCTGATTATTTTTATACTTTACATAAAACCTTAAAAGGTAAAATACAAATACAGTGTACTGTAGCCTTTTAATCAAACCACGGCATTACTGGTGAAGACTGAAAGCCTGCCGTTGTTGTTCAACAGCCGCTCTTCTAATGCTGCTCTGCAGCTTTGTTACCCTGCACACATAATAATTCCATTATATTAATGGTATGTAATAATTTGTACTGTTAAGTACATTTGTGTGATGAACAAATGTAAGACAAAGACTGTTTACTGGTAACATATATATTCAGAGTCTGAAATAATGGCACTCCCAAGCTGTCCTTATTATATATTCCAAAATCCAAAATACTGCCAGCTCCATGTGTATTGGATAAGGGTACTCAACCTCTATTAGAAAATTAGATTTATATTATGATTAAATCTAGGAGTGAAAGGCACGGTTGTGTGAAAAATGTTAATTATCTTCAGAGCTAACCTAGTCCCAACATATAGATGAAGGTATAAAGAAGGCAAGACAGCAGCTATACTTCATTAGGAATTTGAAGAGATTTGGCATGCCAGCAAATACACTCAAAAGCTTCTATAGTTGTACCGTGAAGAGCATTCTGACAGGCTGCATCACTGTCTGGTATGGGGGGGGGGGGGGGAATGGGGTCTACTGCACAGGACCGAAAGAAGCTGCAGAAGGTTGTAAATCTAGTCAGCTCCATCTTGGGTACTAGCCTACAAAGTACCCAGGACATCTTTTGGAAGCGGTGTCTCAGAAAGGCAGTGTCCATTATTAAGGACTTCCAGCACCCAGGACCTGCCCTTTTCTCGCTGTTATCATTAGGTAGGAGGTACCGAATCCTGAAGGCACACAGTCTGTGATTCAGGAACAGCTTCTTCCCCTCTACCATCTGATTCCTAAATGGACATTGAAGCTTTGGACACTACCTCACTTTTTAAAAAAATATACAGTATTTCTGTTTTTGCACATTTAAAAAAAATCTATTTAATATATAATTGAGTTACTTGTTTATTATTATGTTTTATTTATTATTATTTTTTCTCTTCTAGATTATGTATTTCATTGAATGGCTGCGGCTAAGTTAACAATTGTCACATCACATGCCAGTGATAATAAATCTGATTCTTGATTCTGATTCTGAGCTACCAAGCGAGAGATGCCTTTTTGAAGATGTTGCATTTCTAGTTGCAAGAGTGCAAAATACATCTAATGTGGCCATTTCTATGAATGTTATTCTTCACTAAGCCTTTGTCACAGCTGTGACGGAGATTTATGTGTGAAAATCAAGTACTTCCAGATTGTTCAATTTCAAATAATCAACATCTCCAGCATTTTTAAGTTTTAGATATTCAACATTCAATCCACATTCCTCTAGCAATTTCAGAATTTTTCTCGCCATTCTTTAGTTATTCATTCTTTCCTGCTATCTACTTATCACAGTCGTTTTTTTCTTCTCACTTCCACTATCCTTGCCTTTCTCGGCATCTTAAAACTTTTTCTTCTCTTAGCTTTTCTAAGTTCTAATGCAGGATCATTGATTGGAAATATTTCTTTCATTTCTTTCCTCAAGAGTATTGCATGGTTTGCAACATTGGCACTTACTGTTTATATTTTAGATATTTAGAATCTATAGCATCTGACATTTTTCTTGCAAAGGTCTTTACCTTGACCAAGAAAAGGCATCTAAAAGAAATCTCTCCCACTGATCAGGTATCTTGATTACTTATTTTTGTGGGCTTGAAAGGAAATAAAAGGTGGAAGGGAGAATGAAATACAAATGTTTTGACGTGCAGTCTTACCATAATTTGTGAGAATACAATTTTTTTTATACAATAGCACAATCTCAAAGCGATGAGAACCATATGTAAATCATGCAACATACACAAAATGCTGGAGAAACTCATGGGGGTTTCAGTTAATATTCATGTCAGTTTATTTTTATATAGGGAAAAAAAGACCAAACTTTTTCTAGTCTCTGCAATAGTTTGCTTAACAGCCTCTTGGGAGCTTCATTCACTATGAAAAATGGGATGTAATGGACTTCTGCCAGGCATGATTGTTTCCCATTCAAGAGAACTTTCTCACAGCTTGTTATTACATCTTGTCATCCTTTGATATTTTCTGGTTATGTGCATTGGGTTTTGTGTGTTTCTAATGGGCAATCAAGGAAATGTAGACATTCTAGAGCAGGTTTACTCCCTGAATAGCACATTTACTGCAAGTATGTCTATTTTTCTTGTTTAAATTAAAGCAAATTAGTAGAAATGTACAGTGTTCTGTTCACTGTAGTCATCTCAGGAAATTATTTATTAGCTACTTCTTGTAATAAAAGATATTTTATATTTATGATGAGGAATGAATTATCTTTAGAGGGATATTAGATAACCATTATCAGACTATTTTAAAGCATCTTCAAAAAAAAAGTTGGAAAGAAAAGAGATTGTAGACATTGGAAACTGGAACAACAAATAAGTTGCTGGAGGAACTCAAGTGGTTCATGCAGCAGGTATGGAACAAAACGGATCAGTATTTGGGGTTCGACCCTTTTATCCAAGTTCCTCCAGCAACTTGTTTGTTGCTTTATCTTTAAACAAGAAGTTTTTACATGGAACTATTTACTTCTAAGTACCTTAACCATTATGAGAACAAAAGGAAATGAATCATTAGCTGGCTCTATCACTCATGGTAAAACTGTAATTTATTTCCTAGTCTGGGGAACTGTTAAGTTCAATATTGTGATATATTTGGGTAATAAATCATTTGAGTTATTTGTCAAGTTGTCCAATCAAATTACAACAACAAACTCAAGCTGTGAGATGACTTTAGCAGAAAAGAATTGGTATCTTCAGCATGGTGTTTCAATAAGCAACTTATCCAAGGAAACATACAGTTTCAGATTTCCTAAGTATGCAGCCCCCTTGGGAGTCCCTAGTCTTAGTCTCAGAATGTTTCTTCCTGTGAATTAATTTTTTAAATGTTTGCAGATGGTTTTAGCAGTCCAATTTATTACAAAATGCTGTGAAGCACACACTTTCAGTGTTGATATTATTGCAGCCTTTTTCATACAGTACATCCGATGGGAATATAACTGTACATATAATGTACATTAACTAGGAATAAAAGGAGACTGTAAAATTTGTATCCAGTCTTAGTTTGCCAACTATTTCAAGTCAATTTCCAGGAGGTTACCTTTTTCAATTCCAATGTAATTTCTGATTTCTTAACTAAATTATATAAATCAACCTAAAGATGTGTTTGCAGTGATCTTTCAAATTTGCAAGGGACTCCTTTTCTTTTAGTAAACTGAGCTTGACCTGAATTACGCTGACAGATTGCCTGCTGTACCCTTTTGAACCGCCAGCTATTTGCAAGTAAGAAGCTTCTATGCAACCACTTACAGATGCAGAGGACTAATATTTGCAGAAGTTCTGAGGCTTTGTGGATGGATTAACCATTAGACTACTAACAATAATACCCTAGTATACTGAAAGGATAGATAAAAGAATAATTGCATTTGTTTGAAAGGTGGGAGGGGTAATGTGGGGGTGTGGGAGGTGTACTTTTTCTAAATTGTTAATATTTCAAAATTGGTTTATTTAGTTTGATTTTTTTAAAAATATATTGAAATACTTGAATAGACTTCACTGCTTTTGCCAATAGATATTTAACAATTATAAATCAGTTTTAAGAGCTGTCAAAGATTGTCAGAGCATTCAAGATCCAAGTGCCTGAACGCTGCTCACCCTTTGGAGTCTATTCTCTCTTGCAGATGTTTCTTGGGAGTTGGAAATAGTGTGTATTAGTTAGGCAAAACAGAATTTATGTCCTTATCAGGCTATCACATAAAGTGCATAATATGTATGAAGGGTGATTGATAAGTTCATGGCCTAAGGTAGAAGGAGTCAATTTTAGAAAACCTAGCACATTTAGTCCCCTCCTGCATATACACACTTAGTCCAGCGGTCATGGAGCATATGGATCTTGGACCTCCAGAAAGTGCCCACAGACGGATGATTGATAAATTCATGGCCTAAGGTAGAAGGAGATGAGTTATACAGCTCTCATTACATGCACATGCAGTTCAAATCCTGAGTGATTATGCAGAAAGTTTGAAGTTATTAACTCATCCCCAAGATCTGTATGCTCCACGACCACTGGACTAGATGTGTAAATGTAGGAGGGGACTATATTGAAAAATAAATGTGCCAGAAACAAAATTGACACTGTTCAGAAAGTTAGAGTTAGAGCAAAACTGCAAAGGTACAGTTCCTTTAGCCCAGGGGTCAGCAACCTTTACCACTGAAAGAGCCACTTGGACCCGTTTCCCACAGAAAAGAAAACACTGGGAGCCGCAAAACCCGTTTGACATTTAAAATGAAATAACACTGCATACAACGTTTTGTTTTGCCTTTATGCTATGTATAAACAAACTATAATGTGTTGCATTTATGAAATTGATGAACTCCTGCAGAGAAAACGAAATTACATTTCTGCATGCAACAAAAACATTTTGAACTCCGAAAAAAAGACGTTGGGTTGAAGGTTACTTTTAAGTAAAATACTCAACGTCTATTTGAGTCCTTCTTGTATTTATGAAAAACGCCAAACTTAAATTTGCCGCCAGCAGCAAACCAAAAATAACGTCAGCCAGCTGTCAACCTGAAAAATAAAAGGACTATTTCACTGAACAATGAAAACATATGAATATACATAAAATAATAGGCAATTAAAATATTTATCATACTTGGTCAGGTTGACTCACACCTGACAATGCAGTCGTATTCAGTAGGGATGGATCGATGCTTAGGGGAGTGACCGGGAAGGATAATGTGTTTTTTTCCTCTCTGAACTCACAGAAGCGTTTCCCAAACAATGTTTGCATTGCGATGATTGCAGAATGTAAATACTCTGAATTTATCATGTCATGACCTTGTTTGAACTCTCTCAAATTGGGGAAGTGAGACAATGTGCCTTTCTGTAAATCTCTGGCAAGCACTGTCAACTTGTGCTCGAATGCCAAAACATCCTCCAACATGTGCAAGGCTGTACGTCCTTTCCCCTGAAGAGCTGTGTTCAGCGTGTTCAGGTGCGCTGTCATGTCTACCATGAAGTGTAACTTTTCCAGCCACTCTGGCTGTTCCAGCTCAGGAAAGGTGGGCCCTTTGCTGCCCAGGAAAGTTTTCACTTCTTCCAGACACGCGACAAAGCGTTTCAGCACCTCCCCTCTGGACAGCCAGCGATAAAAACACGTTGTAGCGGTGTGCTACACGCAGTCAGTAAACTGCAGTCAAAGATAGCTTTATTCGAACTAAACAGCCTTGCTTTTAAGCCTCCCTCAACCCGCCCCCCATGGGCGCGGATGCTGCAAAAGACACGTACTCACAAACCCCCGTAGGCTATCTCCCTTAGCCTGAAAGCTGGCTAATTGTGAGCCGGTTCGGATGTGTCAGGAAATGGGTCGCCACAACGTCTTAATTAGGTTGTACAAGATCACCATAATCTTCAAATTTAGAATTACATTTCAAAAACTAACAAACTAACATAAAATACATTTTAATTAAATACTGACCAATTCTTTCCCAAAGCAACAGGGAGCCACAGCACAGACGTAAAAGAGTCATATGTGGCTCCGGAGCCGCGGGTTGCCGACCCCCGCTTTAGCCCAAGAGAGTCCATGCACACAAAGCCATACTGACTCCTCCTAATCAAACTCTGTCTATCCAACTGCTGGATCTACCTTCAGAATTCCGTCCAGTAACTTCTGCATATGTGATGTCAGACTGAGATAGGCCTGAGGTTCAGTTGAACCAGAAAGAGGTCAATATCCTTGCAGGGAAATTTACAAGTGTTACATGGGAAAGTTTAAACTAGATTGGCAGTGGTTGGGATTCTTGTTTTTGTCATCCTTGAACAATAGAACAATATCAGACACCTTTCAGTCACTGGGAACATTACCAGGCTTATGGTGGATGAAGCAAATACTGTATCTCCACATGGGCTTCCACAATTTTTCCTCTACCACTCCACAAAGTCTAAGGATGCACTTGATGAGGCCCTGGATATTCACCCACCTTTCTGCACTGCAGGGATGCAGAGACCTGGTATGAGCATAATCTGAAACATTGCCACTTGTTTGCCTTATCTCTTCAGCAACCATAATTTTCTCCACTGTAAAAATGAAGTAAAATATTTTTTAACAAACTCCTCCATCTTTGTGCGGACTGAGACATAGATGGCCAGGTTAATCTCTAAGGGGACCTACTCTCTCACTGGCCACCATTTAACTCGTAACATAGCTATCAAACCTTTAGGGATTTTCCTTAACCAGCCATAGCCACCTCATGCCCTCCTGATCTCTCTCGTAAAAATATTCTTAATTTTCTTTTATATAATCATTTATCCCTGACTTCCTAACCCCAAATGTATCTATCCTGGAATAGTGAGCTGCTGGTCCAAGCATGTTTCTGTCATGGTAACAACATCCCCGTCTTTAGAACCAATCCATGTTACTGAGTTCACCCCTCTTACCTGTTGAAGCTTGTCCATTGAAGTACATGCAGTTTTACTAGGTACTTCCTCATTGCCTTTACTAGCCTGATTACTAAACCTGATCTCTTTGGCAACTGCTCTATTTCATGACTTGCTCCTGCTCAGGGTCCCAACCACTGCCAATCTAGTTTAAACCCTCCCATGTAACATAATTTCCCTGTAAGGATATTGACCTCTTTCTGGTTCAAATGCAACAGGTATCCCAGAAGAGATACCAATAGCAGAAAACTTTTCTTTAGAGCAAAGGGGGATGAGAGGTAACTTTATACAGGGGTACAAGATGATGATAGGCATAGATAGATTGGGCAGCCAATCTTTTTTTTCCTCAGAGCAGCAATGGCTAATACTTGAGGGCATAAGTTTAAGCTGATTGGAAGAATATATAGTTGTGGGGGGGGGGGGGGGTCAGAGTAAAGAGTTTTAGACAGAGAGTGATAAGTTCATGGAACATACTTCCCAGGATAGTGGTGGTGGCAGATGCTTTAGAGACATTTGAGTCAGCACATGGATGAAAGAAAAATGGAAGGCAATGTGGGAAGGTAGGATTCAATTGATCTTAGAATAGTTTAAAAGATCAGCACAACATCATGAGCCAAAAGGTTTGTACTGAGCTGTACTGTTTTTGGTTCTAATCTTTTTGTGATTAATTGTTACCAGCTGAACTAGACACTGATTTATGGCACTTATATGGGAAAGGGAAAAAGAATGAGACAGTCATAGTTATTCACTGATCCTTAGTGTAAATGATCTGTTGCATCTGTAGGTTATTAAAGAAAACCATTGGGAAAAATAGGGAGCATTTCCTTACCCTTCTGGCTTGTGCCTTGTAGATGGTGGAGAAACTTTAAAGTGTCATACAGTACTATGATGGAAAAAAAAGTTCTGTAAAGTGAAGGTATTTTCAAAAAAAATATATAAAGATTGCTATAAAGATCAGTAAACAGTAAAAGACTAAATCAAATCAATATATTTGCTGTGACCACCCTTTGCCTTTGAAACTGCATCAGTTCTCTTAGGTATGGTGTTGTGAAGTTTAATAAGAAAGTCGGCTGGTAGGTTGTTCCAAACATATCGGAGAACTTACCACAGTTCTGCAAACTTTGGCTGTCTCACTTGCTTCTGTTTCTCCAGATAATCCCAGACAGCCTTGATAATGTGGAGATCAAAGCTCTGTGGGGCCATACCATCTGAAACCATCTAAATATTCTAGGGTGCCTAAGAATTTTGCACAGTGCTGTAGATGACACACTGACTTTAAGATATACATCCTTTGTCCTGCACTTGTAGTCATAGTATTTATGCACCTGGCTCAGCAGAGTTTCTGCTCAATAATGACTCCCAGGATGTTAATGGTGAGGAACATGCTAATGGAAATGCCATTGATGGTCAAGAGGAGTGGTAAGAATGTTGCTGCTACTGTTCAGCCAATACCTTGCTACATGCAGACATTTGCAGAGAAGTTGCAATTCAATTGAACCAATTGAATCAGTGAACATCCCCAATTCTGGCCATACAATAGAAGGTAAATTATTGATAAGCAATTGTGGATGGTAGTTTTAAGGACACTGTGCTGATGAATTCTTGCAGTGATGTCTTGTGGCTAGGAAGATTGACCACTAATAACTACAAACATGTTGCTTTATGCGATATATCAGTTTTTTAAAATTTACAGTGATCTTAGTACATGCACATTTTAACTGGATAGGAGCCATTCCTGTGGATATTTCAATAGGTACATTTAGTGTCAGAAATGTATACAATATACATCCTGAAATTCTTTTTCTTCGCAAACATCCACGAAAACAGAGTTCCCCGAAGAATGAATAACTGTTAAATGTTAGAACCTCAAAGCCCCCCAACTCCCCCTCCCACGCACAAGCAGCAGCAAAGCAATGACCTCCCTCCCCCATCAGTATAAAAGCATCAGCCCCCCCCCCCCACAAGCATTCAAGCAGGCAGCAAAGCATCAGTAAAGACACAGACTTGCAGTATCCCCAAGACTACTCGTTCGCCAACATACCACAGGGTCTCTCTCTCCCTAATAAGGGAAAAGGAGGTGTCTCCGTTTCACAGCAAGTGGGGAGACATCACAAAAACAGCTCACTGACTTATGGTGTTAAAAGTCTGTTGCATTGCTTTTTTTGAGCTCTGTGCCCAAAGAACTCGAGTCTCTGGGCCCAAAACCAGCAGCCAGCTCACTGCTTTCGATCTTCTGTGTACTCCCATGACACATTAGGCAGTGGTGGCACCAACCACAAATCCGCCTGCCTCCAGAGCCATTTAAGTCCAGCACCCTGAAGTCTTCCAGGTTGCATCCTTGGCCTATCAAAAAAATGGCTGGTCATAAGGCACTGAGAGCAGGTCCCTTTCCTGCAAAGAACTGAAGTCAGCATGTAACTCCAGGTCAGGGTCTTCAAAAGAACCTTGTAAAGGAAAAAAAGAGATATTAAAGATAGAAATAGAGCTGTTTCTGAAGATGCAAGCAAAGGAGTCGCCGTTAGGCGCCATCATCCTAAGCTCCACCCTCCATGCTCAAGTGATCATTTCAAAGTGCTTTATGTGATCTTCTAGAGATGTGTGTGGTGAACAGTGGAGAACAATGGAAACAGTGACACTGCTGCTGATTTTGCTGAACTCTCTTAGAAGGATAGAGTCGGGCATGTGTGCACAGTTTTGTAATAATCTGGAAAAGACACCTTAAACTGTGAAAGCTGGATTGCAAGTGGTTGACAGGGTATGAAGCTGAAACAGAAGTTTATGATAATTATTTCACTACTGCAATGCTCTACCTGCAATAAGAGGACAGATGTTTGCTAGATTCTGATGGGTAAAGTGTCAAACAACATTCACACTATCACTGGCTGTTGCAAGCAGGAAAAGCAGAAGGTACAATGTGATGTCAGATATTGTGGCTGCAGTTTTGATTTAAATGAGCTTGTGATAAAACCATATTTTTTTTTGTTTCCTACTTTGAAACAACAGCGTTTTACACAACTCAAGATGATGCTATACCATGAAGTTACAGCACCCTCAGTGGAGAAAATCTTCAGATGGAATGGAATTGTTATTGGGGAAATAGTTATTTTACATTTTTATTGGTAGTATTGCATTTTGACTGTATGTTCTCTTTGCATTATTTCATCCCAATTCAAAGTAAACAGATATGATAACCAAGGGACTACTCAGGACATGTGGGAACTTTAGCCGTTAGTCTCTTATCATCAGACTCCTATGAATTTGGAGGTTTCTAACAATGAAACGTGCTTTTATTAGGTGTTGAATTGTGATGGCTGAAAATCAAATTGGATATGTGAGCAATGACATGTTAATGTGCATTTATTAGAGAATCATTTCATTTCCCAAGGTTTAGTCTCAACATGTGTTTTCCTTTTGTAGCCAATGCTGAGTTCCCCTTTTATACTTTCTCACCTCCTTTCCTGAAGTTGGAATTTGCTGACTACCCTGTGGGTGTATTCATGTGTCTTAATTCTGATGTAAGGAAGAAAACTGATATCGGGAATATTTGACCTTTCCCTGAGCTGCCGTCCACATGTATTGTTTTGTGACCAACTGTGGAGCTGGTGCAGGATTTCGTCAAAGCCTGATCTGTTGAGCAGCTATTGGAGAAATCTTGCAAACACCTGAAACTTCCCATTGATGGTTTTTCCAAATTAATTTAGTGTTTATCTTGTATAGTGAAATAATACAGAACATGTCACAACATTGAGCTATGATTTATTTCCTAGAGCCCTGCAGAAAACAGAAGAACATTTGGCATTCACCTCCGTGTTCTTGGAGATTGGACAAGTAAGTCCAAAATTTACAATTAAATTCACTAATATTAATGTTTATTTAGTCTTGTCACTAGCCAAACTACACAACTTTGGTTCATTCCTTCATTTTTTTTCTGGAATTCTGAGCAGTAAAATTAATGCTAAATCATTTCTGTTTCTCTTAAGAGGAAGTTGGAGTGAGTAAGGTTGGAGAACTTCAGGTTGAAGACAGAATGCTGCAACATGCCCAGTCAGAAGATGAAGTGTTGTTCCTCAAACTTGTGTTGGAGCTAGTTGCACCATCATATCTAGCCCTAACACAGTCTGAGTTAAAATAGCTCTTTCTTTTGATTGTATTAAAACTGGCCCTTTCTGTAATCATTCACTTACGATCTTTGGATTTTTGGTTTAGTGCTTTTTCCATTAATATAATCTGGCCTGCTGGGCTAGACAAAAGATAATACTCCGTTAATTAATTGGGTCTCACCCAATCAGAAATGCACCACTTTTCTTATCACCCCCCTCCCACTTTTCTCTTGCTAAAAATTAAATTGCTTTCACTCATTCCCAGTTCTGATGAATATTCTTGGACTAGAGAAGTTATTGGGATTTCTTTCCATACATGTTTCCATTGCCTTGCTAAGTGCTTTAGATTTGCAACATCAGTGTTATTTTGACTTTAATTTACTATGGACAGAAAATATCAAATAACTAATTTTCCAAAAGTATCTGTTAATAGACGAGCAATTGTATGTTGACTGTTTTTTGTCAGCTGAACATTGTGGGCATGCTTTGTTAGTGCCAGAATGTGTTATGACAATTGCGGGCTGCCCCAGCACATCCTGATTGTTAATACAAACAATGCATTTCACTGTATATTTTAATGTACACGTGATTAATAAGCAAATCTAACCTAATAGTTTCTTAAACTAAAAAATTCAATTTGCAAAAGGATATGCGAAAGGCAAGATGAAATGGTGCTAAGCAGTGGGTTGCAAGGATTGTGTCTATATGCTTAATTCTACATCATTTAATTCAAAATTTAAGGTATGTAAAAAATAAGTTCCTGCAGTTAAATATTTTTCAATATTTTCAATATTCCTGTGTGATTGAAGCTTTTGACACTTGAAATTATCCACTTAAATACTTATTGCTACTCAGTTTACCGTACACCCCACCCATTCCAACTACTTTGTATAATGGATTCTGGATGAATTGGACACATCGGGCTCGTGCATTTTGGTCCAATTAGGTGGCTGCCCCAATTAGTTGAACTTTCATGGAAATAGTTAAAAAGCTATAAAAAAGACTGTTCAAGTGTGTAACGAATTATTTATTTAAAGGAAATCTAGAACAAATTAGAATACTACAAATACTGCTACAATACTATAAACTCAGTATTAGTTCCGAATGATTATCGACAGAAGAATTTATCCAGTGTACACTGCTGCATTCTTTTGACTGACTGTAAATAACAAAATCAGTGCAGACTTCTAGTGCTGATAATGGACTGCCTTCATTTAATGCTTTCTATGATTACATCATCTAAATCTTCATTTGGATTGTAACATTCAAGATGATTGTCAAAACCTTCAAATTCATCATAATTTCTAACTTGTTGAAGTAGTGCAATCATTTTATTTTTACTCCAGTGTGGTTCTGGCATTTCCAAGCCTGAGTGCTTGAAACCACAGTGAGCAAAACAGTTCAGGAATTGTCTTATTAACTTTCCATACACCAACGATCAGTGCCAAAAATCATTGCATTTTGAACACAAGTACACACATATGGTACTATTTTAAAAGCTGTTTGTGCAAAGCATGGTGCATTGTCTAATGGCCACACAAGTGCATTTGACTGATGCCAGTTGGAAAATCTCCTGACCAAAAAAAAGAAGCATAGTGTTCCAAACATACAAGCGGAATCCCAGCTATTTTCTTGATTAGTTTTTGTTCTTAAAGAGTTATCCCAAATAAACAGCTGTCTTGATTGGACTGAAGGTCCAGTTAACAAGAATCCACTGTATTTATGTCAGTGGATAATGGAATGGTGGGCTAGTAACCACTGAACTGGAAAACTCAACAGGTGATCTTAACCTGGATGGATAGTTGCTGCAAACATATTAACAAGGTGCAGCTGATTTCCTTTGCCTTTCTGTACACTCCATCAAACCTAGTTTTATATAAAAGTTATTTTTGTACTTGTTTTTTGAGTAGTAAGTAAGTAAGTATCTGTTCTAGGGATGACAATGATATCAACTGTGCCATATTTGAATTCACACAGTATTTTATTCAAGAGAACCCAGATATTCCATTAATGCCATGTTTTTCTGCAACTGGCTAATGACTGAAAAACAAAATAGTGCCAGAAACCCAAGAAGGAAAATGGAATGTTGTTGATAGACTTTACATACATGGAAGAATGAAGGGAAATTATTGATTGCTGTGCATTATATTGCAATAAAATAGTTCAGTTCTCAGGGACAATAACACAGATGTAATGAAATGTTATGGATTTTTACAAACCTATTTTTTACAGGAAGATTTAGAGAGCTGCTGCTGTCTGAAACAAATATGGATGCAGAGATCCTACCCATTCTGCAACAGAGGAATTACCCAAAGTAAGTCTGTGGAAATGTTTGCCAATCAACTTTCCTGCTTTCAGCTTCACCCCACCCCCTCCGGTCTTCTCCTATCATTTCGCATTTTCCCTTCCCCCTCCTACTTTCAAATCTCTTACTATCTTTCTTTTCAGTTAGTCCTGACGAAGGGTCTCGGCACAAAATGTCGACAGTGCTTCTCCCTATAGATGTTGCCTGACCTGCTGTGTTCCACCAGCATCTTGTTTGTGTTGCTTGAATTTCCAGCATCTGCAGATTTCCTCGTGTTTGCTGTGCAAATGTTACTTACTTCTATCACTAAAGCTAATCTTGTTTTAATGATTTTAATATTATGCATGCTTATTAAATAACAGATAAATCTAACCCTTCCCTTATTTCATTTCATCCATGTGCCTATCTAAAAGTCTCTTAATTGTTTCTAATATATCTACCTCTACCACCACCTCTGGCAGTGCATTCCATGCACTATCAGACTGCAAATGAACCCACCTCTGACATCCCCCTATATTTTTCTCCAATCACCTTAAAATGATGCCCTCTTTTATTAGTTATTACCACTTTTGAAAAAAGGCATTTGCTATCCACTCTTTCGTTTTACCATCTTATACCTCTTATATTCTTATACATTCCTATCAAATCACCTTTTATTCTCCCTCACTCCAAAGGAAAAGAAAAACCCAAGTTTGCTGAACCTTTCTGCATGCTGTCTAATCCAGGCAGCATCCTGGTAAATATCCTCTTCACCTTCTCTGAAGCTCTCTCAAACTTTCACACTTTCCTGGATTGAACTCCAGTTGCCACTTCTGAACCCAGCTCTGTATCCTGTCAATATCCAATTGTAACTTATGACAACCCTCTACACCATCCACAACACCATCAATCTTTGTATCATCTGCAAACCTACCAACCCACCCTTCCACTTCCTCATTTATAAAAGTCACAAAGAGCAGGGGCACCAGAACAAATCCCTGTGAAACACCACTGGTTTCTGATCTCCAGACAGAATACTCTCCATCTACTACCAGCCTCTGTCTTCTGTGGGCAAGCTAAATCTAAATCCATGCAGTTAAGTTTCCCTGGATTGCATGCCTTTTGACTTTTTGAATTATCCTGCCATGAGGAACCTTGTTGAATGCCTTATTAAAATCCAAATACTCTCTATCCACAAATCTGCCTTCTTCAAATGTTTTGTTACTTCCTCAAATAAGTCAACCAGGCTCCTGTGGCGTGACCTCTTCCTCACAAACTCATGATGACTATTCCTAGATACTTTAGGAGCTGCTACTATTTCCCACTAAAGCTAGCCTATTGTAATTGATTATATTCTGGATCTTTTCATGTAATGTTAGTTGGAGTTTCAGTCAAGTTAAAGAATTATTGTAAAAACAAACTAATTGCATTTCTGTAGTCAGTCAGAATCAGAATCAGGTTTAATATCACTGGCATATTTTGTGGAATTTGTTGACTTTGTGGCAGCAGTAAAATGCAATACATGATAAATATGGGAAAATAGCAGAATTACAGTAAGTACATACATACTAAATAGTTAAATTAATTAAGTAGTGCAAAATAGAAATACAAAGTAGTGAGGTAGTGTTCATGGGTTTAATGTCCATTCAGAAACTGGATGACAGAGGGGAAGAATCTATTCAGGAATCATTGAGTGTGTTCCTTCAAGATCCTTACCTTCTTCCCGATGGTACCAAGGCATGACCTGGGTGATGGGTCCTCCACAAAGAGCATGATGATGACGACAAATAATTTGTATATTCTGAAAAATATTCAGTTTCTTTGGTGGCCTGTACTTCACCCCGCTCAGCATTTTAACTAAATCAGATTGTTTTACATAATAAATAGCCTGTTTGATATTGCTTTTTATTATTAACATTAACTGGGTTGAGCAGGGCATGGAAAACATAATAAGTACTTGAACAGAGTTTGATTTCTTGTTGGCCATAGATCAAGTCTGGATAATGTTTTAATTTAATATCTGTGTGAAAGAAAATGTACTACTTTTATTCTTTCACCTGAAGAATAGGCAGGTAGAGTTTAACATTCGCCTGAAAGAACATAATGTTGGCAATGCCATTTACGGATGCAGGTATGTTGGCTTTCCAAAACCATTTTTTATATGTATAAGTAATTAATAAATTCTTAAGTATGAGTGGTCTGGCCAAAATATTTCTTATTGATTATTTTTGCCAGATTCCAGCTTCTGTAGTCTCTTGTGTGTCTCTCTTTTATTATCTTTGCTTTAATTCCAGTAAGGTTTTTTCATGCTTTATTTAAGCTTCCAGATGCTATAAATTTGCCTACAATATCGTAGCTGCACAGTGAAATGCTCTCCTATGATCAATATGTAGCATGTGCTGAGTAAACAGAAGTCAGCCATTGCAGAACTGTAAATGTTTCTATTGCTGGCCTTTCTCTGAAGTGCTAAAACCAAGGGCCTCCTTCCAGATTATTTTCTAATACAGTAGTCCTTGCTGGAAGTACTGATAAGTGCTGGATGAATTGGACTTGATTATGGTACTATAGGTTGTTCAATAGCTTAATGATATTTTAACTAAAAGAGGCAGAGACTCTTAACAACTTTTAATAAGTATATAGGCAAGCACTGGAATTGCTAATGTATAGAAAGTTGTGGACTATTGCTGGCCCAGTTGGAGAGGGTGTCTCTGTGCTGTATAATTCTAATTTCAGAAATTCAGAAATGCTTTCAAATAACTTCAGCAAAGCTTTGCATGTTTTAAAATGTATAAATGACTTCTTAAAGTAACAAATCTGAGTGTTACATACCCCAGAATATTTTGGCAATTCAACAAGTTAGTCAGCATAAATAAAAGGAAAGCACAAGATAGAATTATAGCCTTGACTTTTCTTGAGATATGGGGAAGCAATGGACCCAAAATCTTTATTTTTTTTTTCAGTTGCTGGCTGACCTCTGTCCTTCAAATTTAAATTTATCCTAACATCCATAGAAGAACCATAGATAGGCACAGTACAGGCCCTTCAGCCCTCCATGTTGTGCCGACCCATATAATCCTTTAAAAAAAGTACTAAACCCACACTACCCCATAACCCTCCATTTTTCTGTCATCCATGTGCCTGTCCAAGAGACTCTTAAATACCCCTAATGTTTTAGCCTCCACCATCATCCCTGGCAAGTCATTCCAGGCACTCAAAACCCTATGTGTTTAAAAAAAAACAACTTACCCCGATGTCTCCCCTATACTTTCCTCCCTTAATTTTGTACATATGCCCTCTGGTGTTTGCTATTGGTGTCCTGGGAAACAGGTACTGACTATCCACCCTATCTATGCCACTCATAACCTTGTAGACCTCTATCAAGTCCCCTCTCATTCTTCTACACTCCAAAGAGAGAAGTCCCAGCTCTGCTAACCTTGCTTCATATGACTTGTTCTCCAATCCAGGCAACATCCTGGTAAATCTCCTCTGCACCCTCTCCATAGTTTCCACTTCCTTCCTATAATGACGTGACCAGAATTGAACAGAATACTCTTAAGTGCCGTCTCACCAGAGACCTATGGGCTCATTTCAGATGAGAGAAAATATTGCAGATATTCCAAATCTGAAACAAAAAATGATTGAAGGTCAAAAAAGGGGTAACATTTAACAATGTGAACAAAATTTAGAGAATCAGGCAGTGGTTCTTATGGGATAGATGAACCAATGAAAAAGATTAAGGATAAGACCGTTGCTTGAAATGATGAGCACATCCCAGGAGTATTTGTTTTAGTTGTTGCTTCTTACAATTACCAATCTATTTATTAATGCAACAAATAATGAGTCATGTCAGAAAGCTTTATTTTCATGTGCTGCATTTCTCTCCCTTCTTTCTACTTGTAGTAACTTGATGCTTGAGATGAGCTGACAGCTACCCAATATGCACTGCGTGGCATGTGATCAAGGTTCCAATGATCCCAAGTGGATCCAGACCTCGGATTCCACCAGCAAATCTGGTTCCTACAACCCTTGACACCTTCAGACTGCAGATTGTGTGGCTTCTAGTTCTGGCTCCAGCCTGGCCCCTGGCTGCCAGCACCTCCAGACTGAAACTTCTCTCTGCCACTGGGCCTCGCAGGCTCCCCTTCCTCCACAACACTCTCCAACTCTGGGTCTTTCAGGCACTTAGGTCCCAGATCCTCCATATTCTATCCATCCCACCTTCTCTGAACACCTCAACACTCCCCTCTTCTCTGACACCACCAACTCTCCTTCCCCCTCTGATCCCAGCTCTAATTCTTGCCATGTTTTGACCATGCCTTCTGACCTATGCGTGCCTTTTTGTTTGCTACGTAGAACAGTCCAGGTACCAAGCCTTCCTCCGTAATCACCCCAACTCTTCTTCTACTACATTGATAATTACATTGTTGCTGCTTCATGTACCCATGCTCAGCTCATCAATTTAATCAACTTTGCCTCCAACTTCCACCCTGCCATTAAAATCACTTGGTCCATTTCTGATAGCCCACTCTGCTTTCTTGATCTCTCGTTCTCCATCTATGGAAGCAAAATGTTGGCCAACATCTTTTATAAGCCTACCAATTTCCACAGTTATCTTGACTATACTATACCTCTTCCCACTCTGTCTCCTGTAAAAATGCTATCCCATTTTCTTAGTTCCTTCATCTCCACCACATCTGTTCCAGGATCTTTTTCCTTTCCAGGAATCTGAGATGTCCTCTTTCTTATAAGAATGGGGATTCTCTCCCTCCAATATTGACATTGCCCTCACCTGTATCTCCTCCATTTCCTGAACATCTGCCCTCATCTTGTCTTCCCACTGATAGAGTTCCTCTTATCTTTACCTTCCATCCCATGAGCCTCTGCATTCACACATCATTCTCTGCAACTTCCGCCATCTCCAAAGGGATCCTAGCACAAAAGTATATCCTTACCTCCACCCCAACTCCCAGCTTTCTGTAGAGATCATTCCCTCCATGTTTGTCTTGTCCCTTCATTCATCTCTTCCGGCACTTTATCCCTGCAAGCAGTCAAAATGCTACACCTGGAATTTTGCTAGGGACATCTGAATGTGGCTGTCTCTATGTTGTTGGTCCATCGTAAGTTGGGGTACCACTTTGTTGAGCACCTTCACTCCATCGGTCAGAAGTGGAACTTCCCAGTTGCCAAATATTTTAATTCCAATTCCCATTCTTGTTCCAACATGGTGGTCCACGGCCTCGTCTTGTTCCACAATGAGGCCACCCTCAGGGTGGAGGAGCAACACCTTATATTCCTTCTGAGTAGCCTCCAACCTGATGACATGAATATCGATTTCTCCTTCCTATATAAAAAAAAAATTTCCCTTTCTCTCCCCGCTTTTTCTATTCCGCACTCTGGCCCCTTACGTTTTCTCAACTGCGTATCACCTCCCCCTGGGTGCCCTCTGCCTTCCATTTCTCCCATGATCCACTCTCCTCTCCTATCAAGTTCCTTCCTCTTCAGCCCTTTACCTTTCCCACATATCTGGCTTCACCTATTACCTTCTAGCTATCCTCCTTTCCTCCCCCACCTTTTTATTCTGGTTTCTTCGCTGTCCTTTCTAGTCCCGACGAAGGGTCTTCGCTAGAGACATCGACTGTTTATTCTAGATGCTGCTGGACCTGCTGAGTTCCTCCAACATTTCACTCAATAGTTCACAGTTCAAATCCAAGAAGACAAGGGAAAATATGTATATGTGGTGTTTTCCTGTCAGCAGTTTGCTGTCCATCTAAACTTCTTGCCCTGGAACTTTGCCTCCTGAGCAATTTACGCCTCATTTTGTGCTCACTGGACACTACATAGGGCTGAGTGCATTTTGAAAAGTGATGTGTCACTGAGAAATTATGAAATTGTATATTATTAAATCACATTTGTAACAATTATTTCACTGACTGAAAAGTGAGTTTTAAAATTGTCGCTATTGCACAGCTAGAGAGATACAAAGTTGATGATTGTGGTGGTGATTTTGGGACATCCTAGCAACAGCACTCTCCTCCAATTGATTTTCTTCGGTGGTTCTTGGGATTGAAAATGACTTGTTTGCACTCTGGTTCTGTGTCTGCCAGGTGACTAACATCACCAATTTGAGATGTGCAGACAACTACAGATACATACACAAAATGCTGGAGGAACTCAGCCAGACAGACAGCATTAATGGAGTCAATAAGCTGTTGATGTTTCCATATGAAAGGTCTTGGCTCAAAGTATCTATTGTTTGTTCCCCTCCATTGATGCTACTTGACTTGCTGAGTTCCTCCAGCATTTTGCTCAAGATTTCCAGCATCTACAGAATCTTTTGTGATAGGAAGGATAGGTAGGTAATTTGTGAAATAGTACAAATTCTGTTCAGCTCCTTCTCTACTTTGAATAGTTGTGGTTCATAAATTCCCAAAGGTCAGTGGGGACATTGAAATTTTCAAAAAGACTTTGATAACATCCTTCATCTTCTGTAGAGTTGTATTTTGGGAGGCTGATGTGAGGGATGTCAGTGAAGTGACCTTAGCAAAGGGGTTAATCACATGTATTAAGGGCTCAATGGTGTCAATGTAGGCCTGTGAGAGGATGCTAACTTTGGTTCAATTTTCCTTCCAGTGGATTTGGAGGATTTTATAGAGGCAGCATTGGTGTGTGTTCTCCACTACATTGACGACTGTATTGGTGCTGTTTCCTGCACCCATAATGAGCTTGTGAATTTCATCAACTTTGCCTCCATCTTCCACCCTGCCCTTAAAGTTACTTGGTCCATCTCTGACACTCTCTCCCCTTTCTCGATCTCTCGGTCTCCATCTCTGGAGACAGACTATCTAGTGATACATTTTACGAACCTACTGACGCTGCTATACTTACTATACTTCTTCTCATCCTGTCATTTGTAAAATTTCTGTTCCATTCTCTCAGTTCTTCCATCTCTGGTGCATCTGTTCTTAGGGTGAGGCTCCCATTCCAGAACATCTAAGATGTCCTCTGTTATAACAGGGATAGATTTCCCCTTGTCCTTACCTACCATCACACGAGCCTCAATACCCACTACATCATTCTCCAAATCTTCTGCTATTTTCAACAGGATCTTGCCACTGAGCACATTGTTTGCTCCCACCCATCCTCTGTTCCCCTACTCTCTACGTGACTCCCTTGTCCATCTTTTCCCTCCCGACTGATCGCTCTCATAGCATTTGCCCTGCAAACATGACAAGTGCTATACCTGCCCCTGCACCTCCTCCCTCACCAGCAATCAGGGCCCCAAACAGTTCTTCCAGATGAGGCCACACTTCACCTGCAACCAATTTCAATTTGATATTCCTTTCCCATTCTGACATATTGGTCCATTGCCTCCAGCTGCTGCCACAATGAGACTAAACTCAGTTTGGAGATGCAACACTTCTTAAATGGTCTGGGTAGCCTCCAACCTGATGGCATTGACATTGATTTCTCCAACTACCAGTAATTTCTTTTTCTCCATTCCCATTCTAGTTCCCCTCTCACCCCTTCTCCTCAGGTGCTCATCACCTCCCTTGGATTTCCCTCTTCCTTCCTTTTCTTCCATAGTTCACTATCCTCTCTTTTATTAGATTCTTTCGTCTTCAGCCCTTTACCTCCCATCAAGGACCTCCCATCTTCTAATCTCATCCTCACTCCCCCACCCACCTAACCCCATACCTGACATCACATGATGGCGGCATGCTGGCTCCGTTTAATGGTGAAATTTCTTGTGCTGTTTGTCTTTTCTATGACTGAAAACACTGCTATTCAGAAAGAACACAAAATCTGCAAGTCTACATCACTAGCAAGTGGAACAACAAAGGGGCTGCGCAGCTACAGACAAACACGAGGAGCAGGTCCATGCTCCGTGCCACAGTCTTTTGCAATAGTGTGCTGAAAGGCAGAAGCGTAGTAAGTGCACCAGTATTCAAGTGAGATTTGAAGCAGATCGCTGCAGGCCTGTGCTCCCAGTGACTCTACTCGCTAATGTCTAATTGTCAGAGAATAAGATGAATTACCTGCATCTGCTTTTCAACCAGTGAAAGATGAAAGATTCATCCTGACAAAAATGTGGCTCCAGGACACCTTTCTAAACGTGGCCATCCAGCTAGGCCTAACCTCCTTTCAGGCAGATGGAAATGCTGTGATTTCAGGCAAGATCCATGGAGGAGGTTTCTGTGTCTACATCAATAAGAACAGGTGTGTAAATGCCTCAGTAGTACCAGCCTACTGCTCACTGCAGATAGCATTGTTGAGGGTGAAGTGCAAGCCCTTCTGCTTACTGAGGGAGTTAACTGCTATTGTGATTATTGAAGTTTACAGCCTACCACCCCCTCCCTTCCCCCGCTACCCCCCCCCCCCCCCCCCCATTCTATTGCTGTGGAAATGCTGCAGGAGCTCTACGACACCATCTGCTGCCTCAAGGCCACTCACCCTGATGGTGTCTTCATTGTTACTGGTGACTTCAATCATGCTAACTTAAGAACAGTCCTGCCAAAGTTCTACCAGCTTGTCAACTTCTCAACCAGAGGAGAGAAGGCCTGGTTTTTACTAATGTTTGTGGAGCCTAGAAGACTGCCTCCTGCCCTCACCTTGGATATTCAGATCACATATTCATTTTGCTAATTCCTGCCTACAGACCACTGGTTAAATGAATCAAACCAGTTTACGGGGAAAGCAACAGTGCTGCAGAACTGCTTTGAAAGCACAGACTACAGCGCATTCAGGGAGACAGCTACCTACGATCATCAACATTGATGAATGTGCAGGAACATAGGAAACTGAATATGCAGGAACATAGGAAACTGAATTGAGGATGTTACTGTGATTAAACACAACACTGCCAGGGCAAAACAGAAACTATGGCTGACTGCAGAGGTTCATACACTGCTTTGGGATTGAAATTCAGCTTTCAGATTGGAGGGCAGGATGACTCTTGTGGTGAGCAAGAACAATGCTGTCCTGTGCCATCAGGGTGGAAGATCATGAGAGTGCACAGAAAATCCACAGGCATCTTTTGAAGCCAGGGACAGACAGCCTATGTGGCAGGATATACAAATCTGAACTGATTCGAAGTCTATACAGCGTGTCAACAACAATGATGCCTCTCCTCCTGAGGAACAGGCATTCTGTCTGGCCGCAGCTCAGATGAGGAGGCTATTAACTAGGGTAAAAGCTTGCAAAGCTACGGGTCTGGACAGGTGCTGAGGGTGTGCAGCCCAGCTAACAGAGGTCTTAACGGAAATCTTTAATATCAATCTGAAGAAGTCCAATGTCCCTGCAAGCCTCAAGGTGGGTGGCCACCATCATTCTGGTGCTCAAGAGAGCTACAGTAACTGATCTAAATGATTACCACCCAGTGTCTCTGACTTCAACAATCATGAAGTGCTTTGAATGGCTGGTAATGGATCTTATAGCATCCCATCTTCCAGCTATTATTGGACTCTTTCCAGTTCACTTACCGATCACACTATTTCATTGATTATACCATAGCCTCGAATGCAAGGCCAGATTCAACTCAAACCATATCATCAAGTTTGCTGGTATTATAGTGGTTGGCCTCATTAGCAACAATGATGAGTTGGCATACAGGAGGTAGAGTGCGAGAACAACAACCCGAGTCTCAATGTTGTCAAGACAAAAGAGATGATTATGGACTTCAGGAAGACACAAATTGACCACCCTCCATTGCACATCAACTGTTCTACTGTGGGGAGACTGAAAAACACAAAGTTCCTTCATGTGCACAGAATGGACGATCTAACCTGGTTCCACAACATCCCCTCACCAATCAAGAAGGCACAGCAGCATCTACACTTCCTGAGGAGACTGAGGTGTACAAGGCTCTCTGACTTTCTACAGGAGCACCATTGAAAGTTCCTGTCCGGCTGCATCATTGTGTGGTGTGGAAGATGCAAGGCATCAGACTGCAAGACCCTGCAGAGGACAGTAAAAATCTTCTTCCCTCATACAGTACTTAATTACTATCCATTACACTGTTGGTGTAAAGGGCTTCCTTCATCTAGTCAATAGCTTCCTCTCAGTTTTTACTACTGTCTGTCATGTAAGTCCTAGGTAGAGTGTCAGGAATACCGTTGGACTTAGATGTTCAGTAGAACAATTCTTCATTGCTGCCTTTGTAACAATTTTATTTTACCAGTTAGGATTGGTAGCCCTGAGCTGAGCCCCCAAACCTGGAGGACTGGTGACCACTTTTATCTGGCCTCTACTTTTTGACCTTTTTGGCATGGATGACCCTAGCAAGAGCCAAAGCATGAAGCTCTGACTCCAACCAACAAAGCTGCCTATTGAGACACCCAAACCTCCGGACCATGGCGAGGTGTGGCCCTCTTTGAGGTACTTCCCTCATGCCATGAAACTCCTGAAAACCCTGCCACCACCAAGGTCTTGTCACTATGACAGCAAGCCATTTACTGTTTTCCAGTGCTGCACACTACATGCATTTTGAATTATATTTTATTAACTTATTTATGGTAACATTTTGGTTTATGTGCTGTATATGATATGTTTTGTGGGTGTGGGTGCACTGTGGTGTTGAGGAACATTGTTTCATTTGGTTGTATATACGAACAGTCAGGTTGTTTATTCCCCTCCTTAGATGGAGCTTGATTTGCTGGGTTCCTCCAGCATTTTGTGTTTGTGTTACTAGTGCCTGATGTAAGTAATCCAAGGTTTATACAAGAAGGCAGGGATTCCTTTGCTTCTAGATATTGATTTATCCTGCTTTGATGTTTTGAGTTTCAATGTCCATTTCCTCAGTTGGCTAGAGGCAGTGGTGGCACAATCAAGGTGATGGTGACCTTTATCTTGAACGCCAACATTTGCCATGATCTGAATCATGAGATTTGGAAAGCAGTCCACAATTTCCAGGGTCTGCACGTGAACCTTTATTGCGGATTGGCAGTGGAGTGTAAGATTTTTGTGGTCAAACTGACAGTGGCTTCGAATTCGGCTTTTTAATATATGCGGTTGCACATGCTAAGTGCATATGAAAATTACTAAGGTTGAGATAATCTTGTTGCTTTGTTGAAGGTGATTATACAGGTGGTTGAGCAGCTTGCCATTAGTCATATCGATCAGTACCACTGCACTGCAAACATTGGTGAGATGTGGCATTGCAGCATTAAAGATTGAAAATCGTGATAGAGCTATGATGCCCCCTTGAACCCCTGTCTGCACTGGGGTTAGTCTTTCAAGAAACCTTTAACTATAGCCATGGCTTACATACTGTTGTGAAGCAAATGAAAGATGGAGATAATTGCTGTGGGCGTTTGAATTTTAGGAGGGTGCTGTACAGTCCCTCACTTGTGCAAATGGAAGTTTTAAGTGAGGTAGGAAAGGGCTTGAGGTGGTGGTTGATGTTGCTTGCTGCATTTATCTTGAATTTGTTACATTATGAATTTCTCATCTATAGTGCCTCTAGGTGGAAGGAATCCACACTGCATTATGAATAGTAGCTATTTGGCCAGTGGGAGCAAGTGGTGAATGACTTTCCCTGAGACAGACAGCAGGGATTTACAAAGCTGAATTTGAAGATGCTCATGATTACAACATATCTGAGGTCCTTTAATATATTGTGCTTTCCCAGAAGTGGAGGGTGTGCTTGTGGGATTCATGGCTGAAAATTTCTTCCTCAAACACCAACTGTTTGTTCATTTCTGTACATACGACCTGATCTGATGCGTTCATCCGGAAATATGTCTGTGTTATTTCTAATCTGGTCTGTTAGCTGCATTAGTATGGCCTCAGTGCACCGACATTAACAGAAATATTTCTGCAGGAAACCCAACATGAGAACTCTTAATTGACTGCACAAAGATATCTCTTCTTAGACATTACCTTACAGATAACCTATGACCTGGAGTTCACCATATTAGCATTTGGCTTTTCTACCAAGAACATCTAGGAGTGCTCTGATGAGCCTGCTGAGGGAATCTAGGAATAATTAACTGCAAACACAATATGTCTCTGGATTGAAAGATCTTGCCACAAGAGAAAAAAATAAACAATGCTATATGTACTGACAGAGGTTTAGCTGTATAACGTATGGCCAAGGTAATAGATGGAGAGTAAATTGCACAGCAGACTCAGCAGCTGTCTGACAGCACTGACATGCATGGACTCCTCAGCACTGCCAAGCTTACATAAGGCCTAGTATCCAAGCCACATTCCACTGAAAGCCAAAAGAAATGAGTGTATCGCGTACAGAGACCTAGTCACAGTTTGATGAACTCCAAATTGTGCCTCTTATGTTTGACATAAGTGCTCTTGATTTCATCCCAATGTCAATGAACTCTGCATTTTGTGTGAGTCATATTTTCTTGAATAACTTTTTGGTAGGAAGAATTAAACAGAATCAATGACCTTGGTTATATTTTACGTATAAAGACTTCAACAAGCTCTTCTGAGAAATGATGTTTCCTCTGACTGAGGAATCTAGGATCAGAGTGTGCAGCTTTAGAATAAGTGGTGGGTCATTTATCACAAAATAAATTCAATCAGGTAGTGAACCTTTGGAATTCTCTACTGCCTGTGGCTATGGAGGTTCAGTCACCTTATTTATTCAAAACACAGTTTGGTAGATTTCTGGACATTAAGGGTCATGGGGATAGCGGTCAAAATGGCAGAGAGGTAGAAAATAAGCTAAGACCCCCAAAATAGCTGCAAAATAGTAGTGGAAAGGGTGTAATGCAAGAGAGATGGATGATGAAACAAGAAATTGACCTTGATTCAGAGGTAATGTAAGCGGGGATGGCAGAGTTGTTAATGGAAGGTTGTATTCTGAAGGTGTAGTATTACTTACTGAGTTTACAATTAGCCTTATTAGAGCAGTGAAGAAGGTTGAGAATAGAGAAGTCAATGTGGGAGTGATGCAGGTAATTAAAGTGATTGTGACTAAAAGCTGAGGGTCACACTAATGTATTAAAAAAGGTAATTTGCAAAGTGGTAGCCCACTCTGGGTTTAATGTCCGCAGATAGTTCCTAAGATGGAATGTATTCTTCCCTTAGAGCTTTGTTTTGTTTTGTAAGATAAAACTCTTGCCATCTGCAAAAATTCTCTGATGACTCAGCAATAGCTGGGTGTATCAAGGAAGGACGGGAGGATGAATACAGAGCTGTGGTGGAGGAGTTTGTCAAATGGTGCAAGCTGAATCATCTGAAGCTCAACATTAGTAAGACAAGGGAGATGGTGATGGACTTTAGGAAGACTAAGTCTGCTTTGCTCCCTGTTACTACTGATGGTGAGGACGTGGATGTGGTGAGGACCTACTAGTACCTGGGGTGTACCTGGATGACAGACTTGTGTGGAGTACCAACACAGAGGCTATGTATAAGAAGGGCCAGAGTTGCTTCTACTTTCTGAGGACACTGAGGTCCTTCGGAGTATGCAGCCTCTCCTTCACATGTTCTACCAGTCTGTTGTCGCTAGTACAATCTTCTATGCAGTGGTGTGCTAGGGCAATGGCATCAACACGGGTGATGCCAACAGACTCAATAAACTGATTAGAAAGCCTGACTGTGTTATAGGTGTCAAACTGGAGGTTGTGGTAGAACAGAGGAATGATCCTACGGAAGATCCTGGTAATTCAGGACAATGTTTCTCACCCTCTGCATGCCACCTTGGCTGAACAGGGGAGCACTTTTAGTAATAGCCAATTGTAGCACTGCTCCAAAGAGTACTATATGGGGTCATTCTACCCTCAGCCATTAGGAACTATAATGAGTCAACCTATAGCTGGGAAAGTGATGACCCCCCCCCCCCCCCCATGGTAACTTATTTCTTATCCTTTCTACTTCTCTTTTAATACTTATATCTGTGCACTTGTAATGCTACTGTGACACTAATTTCCCTTGGGATCAGTAAAGTGTCTATTTATCTGTCGATCTTACTGTGCTTGTGTCTCCCATATTTAATCTGCCATATTGGTATAATGGGAAAGTGAGGCTGAAAGTCCATTGAAGAAATATTTTGAGAGCTTCTGCCAGAATCTTGAGAAATGGGTATTAATCAGCACAGAAACGGAGACTTTGGTTTTGAGATGGTCACCAAGGCCTCTGTTTTAAAGTGGCAGCATCTGTTTAAAAAATATGTTGTTGCTACATTGATACCAGTCTGACTTAGATGAGTTTGAGTGATTTTATTTTCCCCACCAGCATCAGAAGAATTGGCTTAAAGAAATAGTTTCCCTTTGAATGCTAATTAGCCTATATGCCATTATCATGATGTAATGTACTTACTCTGCAAATTAAAATGAGTGCACTAGGAACTCTCCAGGTTTACTTACAATATTTCTTGCATCATTATTCCTATGGTTGAAAGTGCAAAGTGACTGTTGTGGGTCAGAGTTCCCTTGGCACTGATGTTCAGAATACAAAGTACATCAGTTTAAAGGTTATTTGACATTAAAATTGGTCTGGATACCTCCATTGTTAAAAGGACATGAATTTATTGGTGGGAAGAAATAAAATCACAATGAAAACAGATGAGATATAAACAATACATCTTAGCCTTTGTTAAAACATGTGCAAATAAAGGAAATATTAAAGGAAAACTAAACTAAAATATAAATGCACACTTTTTCAGAATCTATGAGAAGGGGGCATTCATGGAATCTATAAGAAGGGGGCCAGCTTATCATTTCTGAAATGAAGCCATGAGAAATCTCCCCAATATCTTTTCCTTTGAAATTGGAGACAGGTGGTACACTCTCATAAATCATAGGAGCAGAAATCAGCTATTTAGCCTATCGAAACTACTTCACCATTCTATCATGGCTGATTTATTGTCCCTCTCAAATCCATTCTCCAGCTTTTTCCCTGTAATCTTTGACCCCCCTGTTAATCAAGAACCTATTAACTTCTGTCTTCAATATAGCCAATGACTTGGCCTCCGCAGCTGTATGTGGCAATGAATTCCACAGATTCATCACCCTCTAGCTATAGAAATTCCTTCTTACCTCTGTTCTAAAGGGACATATTTGTATTTTGAGACTAGGCTCTGTTCTAGATTCCCCCTCTATTCGAAACACCCACTTCGTCTCGGTCTTTCAATACTGAATAGGTTTCAATGTGATCCCCTTCGTTGTTCTAAACTCCATTGAGAACAGGACCAGAGCCATCAAATGCACCTTGTCTGTAAACCCTTTCATTCCCAAGATAATATTCATGAACCTCCTCTGGACCCTCTCCAATGCCAGCACATACTTTCTTAGCTAAGGGGTCTAGAACTTCTCACAATACTCCCAAGTGTGTTCTGACCAATGCCATATAAAGCCCCAGCATTGCATTCTTCTTTTTATATTCCAGACCTCTCAAAATGAATGCTAACATTACATTTGCCTTCCTTATCACTGACTCAACCTACAAGTTAATCTTTAGGGAATTCTGCACAAGGACTCCCAAATCCCTTTGCACCTCAGATTTCTGAATTTACTCCCCATTTAGGAATAGTCTTTATTCTTAAATGCATGACCCATACATTTGCCTACACAGTATTCCAACTGCCAATTTTTTGCCAGTCTCCTAATCTATCAAAATCCTTCTGCAGACTCCTTTCTTCCTTAATGCTACCTGCCCCTCCAGTTATCTTTGTGTCATCCGCCAATCGGGCTACAAACCATCAGTTCCATCATCTAAATCACTGACATATACCATGAAAAGAAGCAGTCCCAACACGGACCCCTGCAGGACATCACTAGTCACCATCATTCAACCAGAAAAGCCCCCTTTATTCCCATTCTATGACTCCTGTTAGTCAGCCAGTCTTCTATCTATGTTAGTATCTTTTCTGAATTGGCTCTTGTCCAGCACCTTGCCATAGGCCTTCAAGAATCTAGATAAGCAACATTTACTGCCTCTCCTTTGTCTGGGCTGCCAGTTATTTCCTCAAAAAATTCCAACAGAGTTATCAAGCAAGATTTCCTCCCAAGTAAACCATGCTGACTTTGGCCTATTTTATCATGTGCCTCCAAGTACCCTGAAACCTCATCCTTGATAATGGACTCCAGCAGCTTGTCAACCACTGAAGTAGGGCTGTCTGGCCTAAAATTTTGCCTCCCTCCCTTCTTCAAGAATGGAATGCCATTTGCAATTTTCCAGCTATCTAGAACCATTCCAGAATCTAGAGTTTATAGGCATCCGTTAGTCTCAAGAGACCATGGATTTGTGCCTTAGAAAATATCCAGGGTGCCGGCCTGGGCAGGGTTGTATGGGAGACTGGCAGCTGCCTACACTGCAAGTCTCCCCTCTCCACGTCACCAATGTTGACCAAGGGAAGGGCAAGGGCCAGTACAGGTTGGTATCGGTGTCGTTGCAGAGCAATGTGTGGTTAAGTGCTTTGCTGAAGGACACAACATGCTGCCTTAGCTGAGGCTCAAACTAGCAACCTTCAGATCACTAGACCAATGCCTTAACCACTTGGCCACACGCCAATGAATCTAGTGATTAATACCTCCACAATCTCTTCAGCTACCTTTTTCAGAAACCTGGGGTGTAATCCAACTGGTGTAGTCAACTTATCTACCAGCAGACCTTCCAGCTTCCCAAGCATCTTCCCCTTAGTAATAGCAACTATACTCACTTCTGCCCTCGACACTCAAATTTCTGGCATAGTACTGGTGTCTTCTACAGTGTAGTACAGTGTAACACTCTAGTGTTATTTCCAGTGGTTCAATATATACTCTCACCACTCTTTTACTCATAATAACTGAAAAAAAAATTTTGGTATCTTCTTTTTTATTACTGACTAGCTCACTTTCATATTTCATCTTTTCTCTCCTGATTAATCTCTTAGTTGGTATCTATTGGTTTTTCAAAGCTTCCTAATCCTGTAGCTCTATTAAAGGGGAAGAACCAGTCTTTGTTGTGTCCTTGGACAATAACAGCATTTCCTGATGTTCTGTCTCATGCCTCAGGGTTCAAGTAAAATTCAAGTGTTCTAAAACAGGCATTGCTTCCATTATATATGTTACTGAGGGGCTGAAATAGATACACATTCACCTACTTGGAAAGTAGTGCAAAGTTGTTAATTTCTTTGGTTGTTTCTTCTGCAGTGGATGTTCACTGGACATTTTTAGCACTGTGGGCTGGAAACAGTAACCATTTTGAAAAGGTCTCTTAAAACAATGTTTTGTGAGTGATCAGGCTGGTTTTGGTAAGTGTCACCAGCAGTGGAATATTTGTTCAGAAAGAGACTACTAGGCCTTAAACACAAAACTCTAACCTACCGACTCTCACAGCAGTCTCGACAGTACTTTCCTGTCACGAACTAAAATGTCATTCTTTTTTCTTAGTTCTTCTGTCTCTGCCACATCTGTTCCTGGGATGAGGATGTTCTTTCCAGAACATCAGAGATGTCGTCCTCCTTAAAAGAACAGGATTTACCATCCTCTACCATTGATGCTGCCCTCACCCACATCTTCTCCATTTCCTAAAACATCCATGCTCACCCCATTTTCCTGCCATCTTAACAGAGATAGAGGTCCTCTTGTCCTTCCACCCCTTGAGCCTTCACATGCAGCACACCATTCTCCATAACTTCTGCATCTTAATAGGATCCTATCACCAAATACCACCCCTCCACTCTCCACTTTCTACAGAGATCACTCTCTCCATGATTGCGAAGTCCATTCATCCCTCCCCACTAATCTGCATCTAGGCACTTATCCCAGCTACTGGAAGAAGTACTACACTTACCCATTTACCTCTTCCCTCACATCCATTCAGTGCTGTAAACAGTCCTTCCAGGTGAGGCAACGCATTGGCTGCAAGTCTGTCAGTGTACTGTATCTGGTGCTCCTGATGTGACTTTGTCTATATTGGTGATGCATGATGTAGACTGGGGCACTGCTTTGTTGAGCAACTTCTCTTTTTTCGCAACAATCAGGATTTCCCAGTGGCCACCATTTTGACATGTCAGTCCTTGGCCTCCTCTTCTATGATGAGGCCACTCTTATGATGGAGAAGCAACACCTCATATTCCACCTGGGTAGCCTTCAACCTGATGGCATGAACATTGATATCTCCTTTTGGTATTTTTTCTTTTCCCCTCCCCTTCCCTCTTCTTCAATTCCCCAGTCTGCCCTCTTACGTCTTCTCACCTGTAGATCCCTCCTTCTTCCCTTTCTCCCATGGTCTGTTCTCCTCTCCTGTCAGATTCCTTCTTCACCCCTTTACTTTTTCCATCTCTCACCTCCTAACTGTTCACATCATTCTCCCACCCACTTTTCTTCCCCCTCACCTATCACCTACTAGCTCGTCCCCCTTCCCCTCCTCCACCTTCTTATTCTGGCATCTTCCCCCTTCCTTTCACTCATGATGAAAGTTCTTGGCCCAAAATGTTAGAAGTTTATTCCTTTACATAGATGCTGCCTGACCTGCTGAGTTCCTTCAACATTTTGTGTGTTGCTCATGTTTTAAATAAAATCTTTTGGGAAGTACCATTAGTTTTAATCAGCCACACTTTAACATTTTTGAAATTAACTTAGTTACTGATACACCCATCGTATTGTCTTTTATTTGGATTAAAAGCTAATCCACTTCAGCATCCTGTTGTATTTATAACTAATGATTTTATATAGAGAACAAATGATTTGGTTTTGTTTTAACAGATTATATATTGATGGTCCATTTGGAAGTCCATCAGAGGAAGTCTTCAACTATGAGGTTAGCCTTTGTGTGGCCGGTGGTATTGGAGTGACCCCTTTTGCTTCAGTACTAAATACACTACTGTACGTGCATTTTCTTTTTGTCCAACAATTTTGTTCATGTATTCATGAGTAATAAAGGACTTTGACAATAACCTCATTGCCAAATGAGAAAACAAATTACATATTGAATTGTCATTTGAATGTGTCTAAAGAGCAACATTCTTATTTAAAGCACAGATATTATTTATTGTTCTTGCATTTGCCTTTCCACCTTGTGGATTATAAGTATAATGAAGTCTGGAATTCTTCTTACTTCATTAGGAGATGGCTTTCTTTCATATTTTTACAATGAATACTATTTAGTTATGAAATTTTCTTTATAATCTAAGAACTGCAATTTTAAACACTGCTATAGAAAACTGAATAGTCACTTATCTTCTGAATTCTTCAGATTCAGATTACAAGTGCAGTGGCCTTGTTGAATGTTAAACTAGAAATAGAAATTAGTGGCATATATTTGACTAAGTTATAATTGGATATCCCAGAATCTTAAAAGTCTTTACACTCCAATTGACTAATTGTCAGCCTACAGGCAGTCTTATCTACTTAATTTCAAAATATCCTTCAACTTATGGACTTGGTTGCCCTGTATTCCTGAAGCAAAGTCTCCTGGGCAGAATTTTATGCAATATGTAGAATGCTTTATGCGAAATAAATCTGCTGAATCCTGTCGAATGCATTGCTAAACCAATCCAGTTATTAAATCCAGTAATTAACATAAAAGGAATGGCCTTAGTCAAAATGTTCAGTATAATGCATATTATTGAAATAAGAGTAAAGGCAGCTTCATTCCAACTTAGGTATATTATCCACTGCCTATTGGTGAAGTTGACGTATTTCTTTCTGTCCAAGATGAGTCCAAACCCCAAGAAAAAGTTTTACTTTTTACATATTTTGCATTCTTCCTTTTTTCTAAACTCATAATAAAGTACTTATTAGGATAAATAAAATGTAAGCCCTTCAAATTTGGTTAGAAGGTCATCAGCTGTCACAGATATAAAATAATGGGAATAAATTTCAGATATGAAAATGGGGGATTTTTTTTGCACAGTGAATACAATAGTGTACATACTGTATCTCGGCTGAGGTGGTGGAAGCACATCTAGTAGCCCCATTTTCTAAAGCAAATTGGATATACTTAATAGTGGAAAATTTGCAGTAGTCATTCATTGTATCTGTCATCTCTTTGGAAGAATTGAATAGAGTCCATAAACGAAGCAATTAAAAATGTTTATGGAAGTGTGTTATTGGGTTGTATTTTGAAGTAAGCAACAATGACCTAGGCTGCAAGTTTAATATGTACCTCTCTTTTGTCAAGGTTTCTCTTAGCTGATACTAAAGTCAACATCATAAATGATGGCTTTTGCTCACCATATAATAAAGGAGTTTTGAATATCAGGCAGAAAGGTCATTTGGCCATGGAGTTTTATCACAGGATGTACAAGATATAAAACCAAAGTGATGTCTATATGAAAATCTTAGTGAGAACATTGTGAACTGTTTTGGCCCCACAGTAGATTCAGATAGGGTAATGAGTGTTTAGACAAGGCACTATGCAGATTCACTGAAACACCTCTTAGAGATAAAAATGTCAAGAAAGGTGTGAAAACTTGGGGTTTTACTTAGTACAATACAGATCATAAACAATAAAATGCAAGTGTTTAAAATTATGATGAACCAGGATAGGTTTAATATTGTTAAGCCGGTTGAATGATTATTTTGAATTATTAACATTATATTATAATATTAAGCTTAAACCTATATCTGGTTTAAACATTATTATAACTAGCTGAGGTTTGATAGAATATTATGCAGTATTTTTTCAACTTTACTGCTAGGATTAGATTGCAAAGATACTTGGCTTGATCGGTATTAACATATACATTTATAACTGCTAACAGAGTAGGCAATTGAGTAGCTAGGATGAACATTGATCAACATATTTAAAAGGTTCTGCTGAGGTAAAGCAATGTCAAATATAAAAATATTTAACATATATAATCTTTATAGAATTGGATTTATTAATAAAATAATATGATGTTGCAATATGACTTTTAACCAGTTATATTGCCATGGATTATTTAAGGAATCCTTTAAAAATAATCAGAACCAAATGTAAAGGGTATATTAGCAAATGAAATAAAAGATACTGCACAACACAGACAAAATGCTGGAGGAACTTGACAGGCCAGGGAGCATCTATAGAAAGGAGTGTAGTTGACGTTTCAGGCCGAGACCCTTCCCTAGTCCTGAGCAAGGGTCTCTGCCTGAAACATTGATTATATTCCTTTCCATAGATGCCGCCTGGCCTGCTGAATTCCTCCAGCATTTAGTCTGTGCTGCTCAGATTTCCAGCATCTGCAGATGTTCTCATGTTTGTGACAGGATATACTGCACTATCAACTTAGGCAATGGTGACCCTTCATGTAGGTAATTAATCAGGTTTTAAATTTTGTTTACTAGGTTAAGTGTCACTTCTCATAGGAAAGAGTAAAAAAATGGAACAAAACAATTTGAATTATTCTTGCACACTTCTTTGCAAGTGGTTAGAAAGTTTGATCAAAATCTAGGAACTAATTCCCAGAAACAGAATTAAGGGTGTGTGAGAAATATCAGAAGTATGAGAGGAGAAAAACATAGCTCCATACAGAGTTTTAAATATGACATAAAGAATTTAAACAAATACTTAAAGTGAAAAGGAAAATATTTCATAGAGAATTCTGAAAACATTGAATAGAGATTGAATTGGAGTGTTGCATAAAAAGGTGGGTAGGAATAAGTATCCTGTTTTCATAAATCCTACCAAAAAAAATATCGTACCTGACTTAAAAAGGAACAAATAAGCACATAATCCCAGTAATTTCCAACAATAACATGCAAATGGGAAATAAATAAATTTTTAGTGCTTAGAACAAAGGGACACAAATCACAAAAGTTGTTCTGCAGCTGGAACAGGTTATTAAGAAGGCAAGTGGAATGTTGGCCTTCATTGCTGTAGGGAGTGGTGTAACTTTACAGGTGAGACTGCACCTGTAGTATTGCATGCAGTTCTGGTCTCCTTACTTGAGGAAAGATATACCAGCTTTAGAGGCGGTTAAGAGGAGAATCACCAGGTTGGATCCTGATATTAAGGGGTTATCCTATCAGGAGAAACTGAGTCATCTGTGACTATATTGTAATTCAGAAGAATTAGGGTAGATCTTATAAATAGAAATATGAAAGGGATAGATATGATAGAGACAGGAAAGTTGCTTCCACTAGTAGGTGAAACGAGAACTAGAGGCACCAGTTTCTCTTTATCTCCGACCTAAGTCTATTCCCTTTATCCATTTATTGTATTCCCTTGTCATGCTTGTATCAGTCCCTATTGAAAGCCATCATTAAAATCAGTTAACAACCTTTTAAGATTTGGGGGAATAGACTTAGGGCGGATATGAAGAGAAACTGTTTTTCTAGAGAGTAGTGAATCTGTGGAATTCTCTGCCCAGGGAAGCATTTAAGACACAGTTAGAAAGGTTTTTGCTTTGCAGGAAATTAAAGTTTATGGGAAAAGGCAGGTAGGTAGAGGTGAGTCCATGGCCAGATCAGCCATGACCTTATGGAGTGGCAGAGTAGGCTCAATAGGCCAGATGACTCTTATTTTATGTGTTATTATAAACAAAGTATCATTTTTTGGTACTTGGTTATTGACTAATAAGCTCATTTTAACTTTTTTCATGCAGTTAATCTCTTTATGCAGTCAATCTCTCTATATTCATCTGCCATGTCAGCAAATATGGAGCCTCTACCCATCTGTGTAAGGTTGAAATTGTTTAAATTGATTAACCTTACTCTAAAAAAAAATCCCCATAAACTTGCTAAACTCCTTTGGGCTCAGGAAAGTGGATAATGAATACTAATTGTAATTTTAACATAATTGGCAAAGGAAGTTAATCCAATTATTTTTCTGCCACATTTTAATTTAGAATACATTAGCTGAAAGGTTGTTAATGGATTCAATGATGGCTTTCAATAGAGACTGATGCAAGCATGACAAGGGAATACAATAAATGGATAAGGGGAAATAAAACAAGTGAGTGTACATAATTTGATATTTTATCAAAGGGTATGAGAAGTCTGGTAGGCTGAACGTGCATCTCTTATGCTTTAAGATTTAATGAAATGTAGGATACTTGTGTTCATGCTTTCAGCTGTTGGGTTGCATTTTGGATATTCCTGATCGCTAGACTATTGGAAACCATTTGAAATGTTGTTGATGGTGCAAATTTTATCAATTTTGTTCCATCTCCCAGAGTTGATTGGAAGCAATACAAGCTCAGACGGCTTTACTTCATTTGGGTGTGCAAGGAAATTCAGTCCTTTCTCTGGTTTGCAGATCTGTTGTGCCTTTTACATGACAAGGTAAGAATAGATGTCAGGTGAGCCACAGATACAGTATGTTTCTTTGTAACGTACCTCTGTAAAATCAATGGTGTGAGAACAAGAATAGTTGTCAAAGACTTCAGTTGACACCAGATGTAAGTCCTTAGGAAGCAGTGAGCAACACATGCAGAAAACCAGAAATAAGATCAGAAAATGAAAGAAATATTCAGCAGATCAGGCAGCATCAATACAGAAACATCTTAGGTTGGTGACATTGCAAGAACAGTGAAAATTTAGGGAATGGGCATTTGGTATGTTTAGTTTCAACAAGTTGCCTAAACCAAAATAAAATAAAAACCAGGACCTATCTAACTTGTTTACTCAGTTTATGTTATATAAATATTGGTTAGATTTCAGGGCTTTAATGACTAGTAATATAGATATTTCCTCCATTGTTGATTGGATTTCTGTAGGGGTTTTATATATTAGTTGGAAAAGATGAAAATATCATAAAACAATCATAATTTCATATTTTGTTTGATTTTACCTTTGTGTATTCAGTTAAACAGTTATTTTAAAAAGTAGATTATTCCATTACGAGTGACACAGTAAGTGTTTATGTTACACAGCTGCAATAACCTGGCTTAAATCCTGACCCCTTGTACTCTGTGTAGCGTTTGAATGTTCTCCCTGTGGCTTTTGGGTTTCCCCTAGGTCTTCCAGTTTTTTTCACAACCTAAACATATGCTGTTCTTTTGGTTAATTGACAGCAGGAGAATCAGATAGGTTTGTTGGCATATAAAAGGCATTGGGAAATTAAGTAGAAGAATGGGACTGGCAAAAGTGCTCTGAAAGCCGGCCTGTCTCAACAAGCTGAATGGCCTCCATTTATATCATTAGGAAATATAAGGAATAAAACATGAGGAAATATAATCATTTTACTCCTGCAATAAATCCAACCTGTCAACAAATACAAGTTAGAGGAAATCTTGTTCAGTGTAACCATAAGGAATTAGCTAAGGGTTTGCTTATAGCCCTTATGAAAGATCATGATATAAATTCATGCTGAAATAATAGCCACCAGTCTCAAGCAGTGACAGGGAAATTGGCTGAAGGAGCCTGAGCCCAGTTTATGGCACAGCAGAGGCACAGTGGAAAGGCAACATATTTTTCACAAATAGTTCTTTTGATATTCATTGCTAGACCTCAAGACCTTATCTAATTATTCATAAACATTTTTGCTGGGTAAAATGAATCAAAATGCTGAATCAGTGTGCTGACAGAGGGGTTTAGGGTCACCGAATGATGTTAGTGGTGGCTTGAGTAATCTTGCTCTTGGAGGATGAATTCTCATCCATCAGCTAAGGAATCTGGCTGCAGGACCGACCAACCCACTGGCAGAGCTGCAGGGCATCACAATCTATTGTTGGGCATTTGAAGATTCTCCGATACTTTTTAATGGGCAGTTTGGGGATTTGGGCTGCAGCACAACTGCATTGATTTTTATTATTTAGCATTCTGAGGTGCCACTGAGGACCTTAGTGTTTTTCCAGGTTATTAAGCTAAACCTGCTTAAAAGGAAACAGATTTGCTGAGACATTTCTTAATACTTGATATTTTTCTATTTCTAGCTATGGCAGGAGAACCGTCCAGACTACTTGAATATCCAGCTGTATCTTAGTCAAACAGATGGATTGCAGGTAATTTACAGTTGTTAGCTTTTGCATGTCTATATCATTCTGATTAGTCCCATTGTATTATTCCTCAACCTTTTCCCTTCTGTAGGAAATCAATATAAATTAATCATCTTTGATTTTAATGGATTTATAATTTTTTTAATTATCATAAATTCATTTCTATTTTCAATCAATTATTTGTTTTTTTATATTCACTACCTCTACTGAGAATTGACTGCTCTTGTTGCAGGTCAAGGCGAAATACCATTTTTTGCTTTAAAAGATTATAGAGTTAGAAAATAACTAACTCATAGTTTTAAGGGAGTTTTCTTCTCTGTGTGATATCATAAGAAAAGAGTTTTTCCTGTTGTCTGGGTGTTCTTGAGTTAGGTGTGGAGACAGGTTGTGAGAATTATTTTGCCTGTCATTTTCACTCTGAGCATGTTAGAGGCCATTGCTTGTCAGTGCCAAAAAATGAGTTTGTTAAATTTTGATTGAAGCACCAGGTCTTGTATTCATTAAGCCCCTCTCCACCCAATCCTCCTTCCCACTCTAAGTAGCTGCAGTTGTTTGTTGTTATTCTGAGTGGAAGTTTCTGCTCAGAAGCAATTCCTAATGGAAGTGATATCAGATTAATCTCAAAAGTACTTTCTTCATCTTTGCATTCTTTAAAGTTTTTAAATATTTTTGGCCCTAGTGCAGATAATCTCAGACACCACTGATCACATTCTGGCAATTTGAATGCCTTTTGTTTTGAGCTTACTATTTAACTGCATCTCATTGAAATTTACCAACAGTTCTTTAAACTGCAAATATCTTTTATCAAATTTGTTTTCTCCCTTGAAAATGGATACTTGCTTTCTTTCTAACCAACTGGAGACATTCGGTCATTACATCCTCAATTACAGACTGATAATTTATGACAACAGATGTTAGCTTTTAGTTTTTCTCTCATAAGTAGTGGAGTGACAGACTTTTCCAATCTGAAGGAATGGTTTGAAAATCTATGAAACTCTAAACAATTATAGCAAAAACATCTGCCTTGTTTTTGCATACTTATTTTTAAAACCCTGGGAATGGATCATCTGGACTTTGTGGTGAGCATCTTATTCTAAACAATTATTTTATTGACACAAGTTTATGTTAATCTGCATTTATGTTTCAATATTAGGTTCCTTAGGACATCTGGCATGCTACATCTGCTTCTATTGTAAATATTTTCACAATTCAGTACTTATCCAATGTTTCTGCTGAGTCCCTAATTTCGGTTGCAGAAACTGTACCTGTTTGCAAAGGGTTCACTTTGCTCCTGCTTTCTCTTTCTATCCTTATAAACGATAGATTGCACTGATTCTAAGCACCTTTGCTAGTTTCATTTCATAGTCCTTTGTTATACCTTGTATTATCTATTTCTTTGTCTTCCATTCTACTATACATTTCACACCATGCTACGATCTATTCCAGATTTTTGAATGCCTTTTTCATATGCTTTTACTTTTAGTTTTTTGGTCTGGCATCTGTGGGGATTAAGGGGTGTTAACCTGAAATTATTAACCTGCTCAGTTAAGGAAAAATACCAGAGACACGAAATTACCTCTGAAACGGTTTTTATTCAGAGAGGAGTTCGCAGCCCCACGCACTTCGGGCATAAGGTAGCCAACTCCCAATTTGTCGGTTTACAAAGGTCATACTTATACCCAAAAGCAGGGTACTACGTTCGCAAATATGGTTACCGATTCAAATTCATCAATTGATTGGCTATCGCATAGCTAAGCACGCAAAATACTCGGAATAAGCATAGACACAAGCGTAATACTTGGAATGGGTATGGATGCAAGCAAAACACTCGAAATAGGTATATAGCTCAAAATACTTTGCCGAACACATTGTCTTGTGGTCGCAAGGTTCCTCTTCTTTGTGGTTGCCACATGCTGTCTGGTATCTTATTTTAGCTACCTCTTCCCTGTCCTCCTACACTTCCCCAATGACGTATCCTCTCCCTAGTCCTGTCTACATATTTTACTACACTTACCTCTCACCCACCCCTTCTACACGTACCCCTTACCCTCTTCACATTCTCATTCCCTCCTGTGATCATGAAATGGTCACTCATCAATATCATGAAAATCCTCTGGTGCAGGTTCGAGGAGTTCGGTGGCCTCAACGGTTTCCCATACTACCATCAGTGGCTTAGCCGGCAGCAGGTCCCCTAACGAGGCCATCATGCGGTTCAGAACACATCTGACAATGGCGATACAGACAAAAATCCCTATAATGGCCATCAACGCATAGATAGCCCCTTTGATCAACCAGTCCCTCCATGCTCTTAGTCCCCAGTCCCCCCATCCTGCCCAACCTTTTCCTTCCTTAATGGATCCTAACTGTTCATCTATTTTGGTCATATACCGCGTTATGTTGGCAGTAGCATCGTCTAGCCCCATTATGCACTTGTCCTTTACGAAAGCACAGAGCCCTCCCTCCCTGGCGAGGAGGTAATCAAGTGCATAACGGTTTTGCATGGAGAAGAGCCGCAGTTGGTTAAGGCTGTCAGTTATGAGTCTTAATACTCCCCAGGTGGCATTCTCGAGGCTCATGAGACCACAGGCCAGATAGTTCCGATTGTGGGCCGCCATAGTGGCTCCTGATGCTCCCAAAGAGAAAAAGCCAGCTGCCCCGTATCTGGCCACCTGACCTGCGGTTAGGGTGGTCAGGACTTGGTAATCTGCACAAAATTCTTGGGAGACCTCTCTCTTGTACCTCCCAGGTGGGCGGCATGAGGGACCCCAAGTCCCAGGGCAAGGGACCGTGGTGGGGGAGGAAGGTGCCATAGGCCACCGAGGAAGGGTATGGGTACTCCAGGAAGTTGGTGGCAATGCTGTTATAGAAGAAAAAATACCCCGGGAGTGTATACATGGTCTCAGTGCAACCCTGACCCTTTAGGTGTATGGCATCACTCCATTCTCCTATACCAGCAGAGGCATACACTCATTTGGTACCCCTGCGATATTCAGGTCGTAGGAATACATGATCATTGACTCGGAGGTGGGTGCAGTTCCCTCCCCACAAAGAAGTTGCATCCCCTGGGCCAGGGACTGGCACTTTGTCTCATGGCAAGAGCAAGAGATCCCTAAGGGGTCCTTGGTGGGGTGACACTCCCTTTTCCTACAGAGCTTGGTGGGGCAGGTGACGTCATTCGAGACATACACGTCTGAACATCCCCACCCTGTTCCGAAGTAGCAGTTCTCATATACTCGGTCACCCTTCCAGGGTTTGGGATTCCCCTCCCACCAGAGCTCTTTTCTCATCCGTGGGAGGAGTCGAATGGCCCCTATATGATCTGACCGCTTAATGATGGACGGGGGAAATAGGCAGTCCGCGACTGGGGCCGTGGAAGAGTCATAGGGTTCCACCCTCTTCCCCTCAGGCATTGTTTTGCTGGCGGGGGCACATCGGAAGGGTTGATCGGCGCGATCCCAGTGCGAGAAAATGGAAAAGAGCGAGGAGACACTGGCGGGGTGGGGATTGCAAACGATGGTTGTAGTGCCATACAGTCGTTTATGCACGTTTTGGAAATAGTTATCACTTATAAACCCCGAAGGAGGTCTTCCAAGGGTGGGGCCTTTGGGGAAACCCCAATCCCTTTTCTGCCTTGAAATGTCCCCCTTCGATCTCTTTAGGGGTTTTGGTTCCTCGTCCTGCTGTCCCTCAACCTTTGCCCTATACCCCACTATCCCTGAAAGAATATAGATAACCAAGAGCATCCTACCTTCCATTACCAGAGTACAGTTTCAAGGATGTGGCACCACAAGGAAAAAGAGATTTGAACACACAACTGTTCAATCAAGTCCGTTTATCAGTCCCTATATTTATCTGTAGTTTCTAGTGGGTACGAGGTCCAGCGCTTGCAGTCGCTCAGATGAATCCAACGTTCTTGTCCCTTCACCTTGACAGCAGAAGGGGTCTGCAGGAGGACCTGGTAAGGTCCTTTCCACCAGGGTACCAGCTTCGGTCGATCCCAGTTCCTTATTAGCACCCAATCTCCTGGTTCTGCTCCCTGCCACTGGCCTTCTCTGTCAGGAACAGGTCTTGAGGCTTCCTTCACCCGAATGTGTAGAAAATTAAGAGGCAAAGTTAAATGCTTGAGGTAACACTGCAATTCCTCGCCCATCATTTGTAGATCTACTTGTATTGGTGGGGGGGTTTTTGGTCACTGCCCCATGGGGTTCTATTTGGGCGCCCGTAAACTATTTCAGCAGCAGTTCGCCCGGTACCGGTTTGAGGTGTAATGTGCATGTGATACAATGCCAGGGGAAGGACTTTAAGCCAATTTAGTCCTGTTTCAAGGGTCAATTTAGTTAATTTATCCTTCAGGATGCCATTTGCACGTTCCACGATTCCTGCGGCTCAGGGGTGGTAGACACAGTGGAATTGTTGTTCAATCTTTAGTATTTCGCAGAGTTCTTTGTTTACTTTCCCAATGAAGTGCAGACCATTATCAGATGAGAGTCTTTGTGGGATACCAAAGTGAGGAATAACTTCTTTGATCAGTATCCGCACTACAGTGGAAGCCTTGTTGTTCGTTGTGGGGAAGGCTTCAATCCATTTACTGAAGACGTCGATTATAACTAAACAGTACTTGTAACAATTCACCTTAGGTAACTCAATAAAGTCCATTTGTAATGTGTCAAATGGCCCTGCTGGGGTTGGGGTGCACCCTTTATCACATCTAATAGATTTACCTGTGTTTACTTTATGGCAAATTAAGCAACCCCTTCCCCGTCTCTCCGCTGCCTCATTCAAACTGGGGGACCACCATGTTTTTAATAACAACATACACATTCCCTCCTTGCCGAGGTGAGTGTCAGAGTGGAGGCGGTCGACCAGGACAGGCAGGAGAGTATCAGGAATACAAGTCTGACCTGCTGGGTTCTGCCAGAGGCCCATTGCATTATTAATAATACAACCATGTTTCTTCCAAACATCAATTTCTGCTGCAGGGGCGTCGCCCTGTAATTGCGCAATGTCGGATATGCCTGGGCTATCAACGGGCTGCCTGGCAGGCAGAAGGCGTGGGGCCGAATGCACAGTTATTGTTTTAGAGGAGGAGGCTCTCTTGGCTGCCAGGTCTGCCCTGGAATTGCCTTTACTAACGGGAGAGTCATCGGATAAGTGGGCGGCACATTTTATAATAGCAAGCTTACCGGGAGCTGGATGGCTTTGAGCAAATTGTCAATGTAACAATGCTTTTGCCAGCAGACGTTTGGAAGTCCCGCTGTGCCCATAGCATACCAAAATCGTGTGTGACCCCAAAAGCGTAGCGTGAATCCATGTAAACATTGGCTGTCTGACCCAAGACGAGGATGCATGCGCGAGTGAGGCCTGTTGGACCGAGACTGGTGGGTGGAAGGCTGCCGCCTCCAAGGTGGTGTGTGGGGTCACAATGGCATAACCTGATTGCCGGACACCGTCCGGGGAGACAGAGGACGAGCTGTCTACAAAAAGTATCAGGTCCAGATTGTCGAACTCAATGTCCCGGAGGTCTGGCCGCGGGGAAGTGAGGAAGTGGTTTCGGTCTACGCAGGAGTGGGGAGGCTCAGATAGAAGGTTGGGTGGGTGATCCGCAAAGGTAGCAGGGTTAAGAGTGGTGCAATAGGGGAACGTCAGCAACGGATTATGGATAAGAGCAATCTCATAGCGGCTGAGTCTTGCCTAAGTGAGATGTTGAGTTGGTGCATGGTTAGAAGGGCAGTTACCGCATGGGAAGAGTAGACCGTCACTGGTTGATGCAGGGAAACTAAAAAGATCCCTTGGGTCACCCTGTAGATCTTAATAGTCCTCAGCAAATATTCAATAAATTGCTCCAGCTTCTGCTTTCTGTCCGGGGCGCCCTGCATCACTACCAGCATTTCACTGGGCTTCCGGCGATATACACAGAAACCATCAAGGGATTTTGCACAGCATCCTCAGCCTGGGCTGGATTGTGACGAGGGTTAGGGACCTCTCGCATTGGCATCTGTCGGGTGTGGGGTGGGGGGGGGGGCTTGAATCTACCTGGATCTTTGGTGGAGTAGGGCCAATCAGGGTACTTTCGAGCAAGGGCCGTGTCAGGATTATCTTTGGGGTCAGTATTATCACTGAAGGTGGTAAAGTCTGAGTCAGGGTCAAACTCATCCCCTTGGGGGTCTGTCAAAGGGCCGTCACCCACATAGAGGCTCTGTCTTGTAGTCCATTTACGAGCCATGCGGTTCTTAGGGGTCGCAGGTTTAGTACCTTGTGTGTCCCCTTTCCTGGTTTTAGCTTGGGTGCGGACCGCAATGGGGTTGGTGAACCGTGGGCTTGGGGTTGGGAGTGCATGGGGGGGGGGAACGATCATGGGTCAAGGGCACGGGGGGAGCGGAATGTTCTGAAGGTACAGGAGGGACGGGATCCACAGCCCCCGCAGGCGAAGGGACCTGCTGCTCCTCAGTGTCCTCATTAGGGTCAAATAGGGTCTGCAGCCCAGTCATATCCGGTGCCGGCCTTTTATCACCAAGTTTTACATTATGATCATCAATCCTATGCTTTTCATCATAGATTTCACATAAGGCCTTCAGTACCCGCCAGCCCCTGGGTTTTCCGTCACTATCATTTATGGGTATCTTTCTATATTTTGCATTCACCTCCCAGGAGGTCTGGTGGGAGCGCTCATTAAGTCTGCCGGCCACGGTATACCACGCGTAATTAGATCTTTCCATTTCTGTGAGACATTCTGTTGCCACACCTGTCCCTCTGCTCGCTTACACTTCTCAAGATCCCAGGTTCCCCCAAAGGCCAAAATTCATTCCCCAACTTCTTATTCATCCACGTGCTCAGTCTCCATAAATCTGTCTCATTTTCAGGGAATTCTTTACACATTTTCCATAATGGTGTATTTGGTCCTGATTTATCCAGAGTCTGGCCCATTTTGGTAACTTACTCTCGCATCCACTTAAGTGTCCTGACCTTTGCGTGGCAGATTTCTGCTCTTAACAACCAGTCTAAGGCAGGATGCAGTTTCAGTTAGATGTTGGGACCAGACCTTAATCAAATTAAATATGTATTGCTCCGGAGCTTCCAACCCCAAACCCCACGCAGGGACTCTAACCCTGCTTCCTATACCACGGGGCTCGAACCCCAAACTCTATGCAGGGCCTCTTAACCTCAACTTCTTAAACTAGGGGACTCGAACCCCAAACTCTATGCAATTCGTACCTGTTATCCGTGTCTCCCAACTGAGGTTCTCCGTTTTGTCCGTGGAGGCCGTAGGATGGTCAGCCGGAGCTGAAGGGGTCGGAACGGGGAGTCAGAGAGGGAGAGAGAGACCGAGGAAAATCTCTCGGAGGGCCCTTCCGTCTCAACCCGCTCGTACCTGCCTGCTGATCTCTTACACCGGACCCTGAACTGCCAACCGTTTGGCTCCTGGCTGGCTCGCCAAATTGTCAGCCTGAAATGATTAACCTGCTCAGTTAAGGAAAAACACCAGAGACACGAAATTACCTCTGAAACAGTTTTTATTCAGAGAGGAGTTCGCAGCCCCACGCACTTTGGGCGTAAGGTAGCCAACTCCCAATTCGTCGGTTTACAAAGGTCATACTTATATCCAAAAGCAGGGTACTACGTTCGCAAATATGGTTACCGATTCAAATTCATCAATTGATTGGCTATCACATAGCTAAGCACGCGAAATACTCGGAATAAGCATAGACACAAGCGTAATACTTGGAATGGGTATGGATGCAAGCAAAACACTCGAAATAGGTATATAGCTCAAAATACTTTGCCGAACACATTGTCTTGTGGTCGCAAGGTTCCTCTTCTTTGTGGTTCCCGCATGCTGTCTGGTATCTTATTTTAGCTACCTCTTCCCTGTCCTCCTACACTTCCCCAATGACGTCTCCTCTCCCTAGTCCTGTCTACATATTTTGCTACACTTACCCCTCGCCCACCCCTTCTACACGTACCCCTTACCCTCTTCACATTTTCAGAGGTACCAGTTTGTCAAATATGCTGGTTGATCAAGAGTAAAGTTTGATCTCACATTATCAATAATACTGAAGATTATGGAATAAGGGGACCAGAATATAGTACTCTGTAATAAATGAGCAGTTGTCATTACCCAATAGGCAAATAGGATTCATGCATTACGTAGCAACAGGGGATGCCTGTCACCCTCTTGGTGCTGCATCAGTGTTGACCCTGCTGCCCTGTGCTGCCTCATAATTGGCACATGTGCTCTTGTGACACTACCCCGATGCTGGTCTTGGCATCTCCGCAGTTCTGCATTCAGCCTGGCTGCTTTCATGACTGATAAAATACTTCAGTTTTACTCCAGGTGCTTCCTCTGAAATGCCACTTACTGGGATTGCCAGTTGAAGTCCCATTTAGCTGAACTTTCACTGCATGTTGCTTCTTGTTTCTATTCACCCCTGCATTTATTTTCAACCAACTGAACAACTTAAAGAATGAGAACAATATTCTAGAAAAGTTTCAATCAGGTTTTAGAGCAAACCACAGCATGGAGACAGCCCTTACCAAAATTATCAGCAAACTTAGGCTCAGCAAGAATGGCAACAGAGTCTCAGTTCTAATTCTCCTAGATCCGAGTGCTGCCTTCAACACAATTAACCATAATATTTTTCTAGATCGAATTGAGAATGGGGTTGGCCTTTCTGGTAGTGCCCTTAATTGGTTTTGCTCATATATCTTACAGATGAAATATTTTATCTGTCTTAGAAACCAGTTTTCTAAAAGATACACAATACGTTTTGGTGTTGCTCAGGGAAGCTGTCTTCTCCTTATACATGCCCTTCTTAGTAGACATCATTAGAGAGTATAAACTTGATTTTCATAGTTATGCAGATGACACTCGGTTGAGCCTGATGATGATAACACCCTACCTTCACTGACTTCTGGTATGGCAGTACTAATTTCTTAAAACTAAATGAAGATAAAACTTAAATACTTTTAGTTGGTCCCAAAGCCATAGGAGATAAAGTTCTTGATAAACTTGGGATCTTGGCTCCCCTTGTAAAATCAGAAGTAACAAGCTTAGGTATTATCCTTGATACTGATTTGAATTTTAAATTCCACATAAAGAAAGTGACCAGAGCAGCATTTCTACATTTAGGAAATGTTGCAAAGGTTAATCCATTTCTGTCATTTAATGATGGTGAAAAACTTAATTTATACCTGTATATCAGATAGATTAGATTACTGCAATGCACTTTTTACTGGCTTTCCAAAGCAATTTATTGAAAAGATTCAGCTCATTCAGAATGCCACTGCTAGACTTTTAACTAAAACCAGAATGAGGGAGCATATCACTCTGTCCTAGTTACTCTGCATTGGCTTTCTGTATCTTTTAGAATTGGTTTAAAAGCTCTCTTACTTGATTTTGAAGCTCTTATTGATATGGGACCAGAGAATCACTTTTGTTATCCTGCTTGAGCTTGCAGGTCTTCTGCCAGTCTCTTAAATTTAAACAATCCCCCTCAAAAGATAATTGGCAGGTCAGCCTTTTTGAATTATGCTCCAAAACTGTGGAATTGGATACCTGAAACTATAAGGGATACAGATGCAGTTGATAATTTTAAATGCTAGCTCAAATCTAATTTATTTAACCTTGCTTTTAACTATCATCTTTTTGTCTTTTATTTTCATATTATTTTTATGTTTAATTTTATTTCATATTTACACTTTATCCCACTCTGAAGCAATTTGAAGTACATTGCATGAAAAGCTCACTATAAATAAGTTAATATTATTTTTATTATTTTGGTAAACAGATCCCCTTAGTTACATAATGAGGCTTTATAAATGATTAAGTCACTTTTTTGAATGCTTCCCTCAGTTCAAAAATTTTATCCAACAGCAGATTTCACTGGTTTACATTGGCCTTTGGTTTCATGATATAGAAGAGAAGCTTACCTAAATCTTGAATTTTGTCACCTGTTTGGTATTTTTTCCTTCCTTACATCAGTTAACTTGATTACATTTGTTTGCTTTTAGGCTAGTAGTCCTGCACTGGTACTGTTAATTGTTCGTTATAACTTAAATAATAAGCTATTAATAAGTAATAGCTCATTATTGATTTTGTGCATTTTGCTGCAGGAAGCCAATGTACACTCAACTGAATCTCAATATCTTTCTGTCAATGATTCCTGGATAAACTCAGTGACCAATTTATTAGGTGCTTGTTAAAACAGGTGCTTGTTAAATCAGCCAATCATGTGGCAGCAACTCAATTGCATGCCGACATGTTCAAGAGGTTCGGTTGTTCAGACCAAACATCAGAGTGAGGGAAGAAATAAGATCTTATTGACTTTAACTGTGGAATGATTGTTGGTGCCAAGCTGGATGATTTGAGTATCTCAGAAACTACTAATCTGGGATTTTCATGCACAACATCCTCTGGAGTTTATAGAGAATGGTGTGAAAAACAAAAAAAAAATTCGGTGAACAGTAGTTCTGATCTGAAAACACATTATTAAAGAGAGAGGTCAGAGAGTAATGGTCAGACTGGTTCAACTTGACTGGAAGGTGACAGTAGCTGAAAAAAAAAACACGTGTTATAACATGCGCAACACATCGAACCTTGAAGTTGATGGGCAACAGCAGCAGAAGACCACAAGCATACACTCAGTGGCTACTTTATTAGGTACAGGAGGTCACAATCAGATTTAATATCACCGGCATAAGTTGTGAAATCTAGAACATAAAAACATAGAAATCTACAGCACATTACAGGCACTTTGACCCACAATGTTGTGCCGACCATGTAACCTACTCCAGAGACTGCCTAGAATTTCCCTCCCACATAGCCCTCTATTTGTCTAAGCTCCATGTACCTACCTAAGGTTCTCTTAAAAGACCCTATTTTATCGACTTCCACCACCATCACTGGCAGTGCATTCCACACGTCCACCACTCTGTGTTAACTTTGTTAACTTTACGGCAGCAGTAGAATGATGTACATGATAAATATAGAGAAAAAAACTGAGTTACATTAAATATATATGTCTATTAAATAGTTAAGTTAAAATAAGCAGTGCAGAATAACAGGAAAAAAAAGCAGTGAGGTAGTGTTCATGGGTTCAATGTTAATTTAGAGGCACCTAATAAAGTGGCAACTGATTGTATGTTGTAGGTGACGACTTATGACCTACACAAATGATTATATAGGCCTCACATGGGACATCCAGATTCGTTTCTGCAAGAGTAGTACATGCTATCCATATGCTGTATTTTACATTTCTAAGCCGGTGAATGACTGCATATCTATCTTTATTTGTAAATCATTAAATTATGACCAGAGATACTGCATTCCCATTGATTAAGTGTATTCTGAGATAAATGTGATGAAGCACTGAGTTAGCGTATGTGCTAAGTTGATGTGTAAAGGTGATACTCTGATGTATATAAATAATTTTCTCGGACTGAATGTTAGAATTGTAAATTTAAAAGATAGCTGAGAGAATGCATAGCATTTTTTCAGCATCAGAAGGAGAGAGACAAGTACACTTGCTTGCTGTGGAAATCAGTACTTTCTATGTGGGGCTACATTTTATTACTTGTCTCTAGCTGTCTTTGAAAGCTTAATACTTTGAGCAAGACCCTTCAGTAAGATTGATGCAAAATCAACTAATATTACTAACTGGACTTACTTCTTTCAGATATTTATTCACCAATATTGTATCAGTGTTCTTCCATGACGCATGAAATATAAGAACATGAAGAAGCCTTCTATACCTGTCAAATCTGTTCTCTTTTTCAATCAAATGTTGAGTAATCTGTGTATCACAACTCAATAATTAAGCCTTTGGCCCAGTTGGTCTATTTAGCCATTCCATCATCGCTGATTTATCATCCCTCTCAACCCCACTTTCCTGTCTTCTCCCCTTAACCTTTGACACTCTTACTAATCAAAAAAACCTATCAACCTCTGCTTTAAACATACCCAATGACTGGGCCTCTACAGTTGTCTGTGGCAATGAATTCTACAGGTTCCACCCTCTGGCTAAAAGAAAAATTCTCATCATCTGTGTTCTAAAGGGACATCCTTCTATTCTGAGACTGTGCTTTCTGGTCCTGGACTGTTCCACTATGGGAAATATCTTTACCGCTTCCACTCTGTCTAGGACTTAAAATATTCAGTAGGTTTCAATGAGATCCCCTCGCATTCTTCTAAACTCCAGGACTACAGGCCTAGAGACATGAAACACTCGTTATACATTAATTCTTCTTTCCCAGGATCATTTTCATCTCCTTTGGATCCTCTCCAGTGCTTAGAAATGCCCCCCACACTGCTCACAATACCCCAAATGTGGTCTGATTTAGGACTTGTAGAGCCTCAGGATTACAGCCTTGCTTTTATATTCTAGTCATTTTGAATTGAGTGCTAACTTTCATTTGCCTTCCTGATCACCAACTCGTTTGCTTTCTGTGTCTTGATTCCCTTGGATAACTCAGGTCCATTATTTGTAGTTGTGAGTATTCCAGTTGGATTACAAGGTTTGGTTTTCTGTTGAAAATAGTAATTCTGGAATTCACTTCAAGTTGATTTAATTGTAAAATTACCATTTTGTTAAAAAAATTGCTTGCAAAATGCTTATGGGTGTGCAAATTAATTCTATCCAGTTTTTAAACATCTGTTTTGTACTATTATTGAATGTTTCCATATATTTGTTCTGGACCCCAAGTATCAGTAAAACATTTTTCTTTCAAGCTAATCTGTTGAATCGCTTTATTGTTTTATACACCATTTTAGATTACTATTTATCCTTCAAAATGTATATTAATTGGGGATGTTCATACAATCTGTTCTCAACATTTAACCCTGTAAACCCTGTGTAAATCTAGTGTAACTCCACTTTACTCATTTTGATGCAAATAGATCTAATTGAAGATTTGGTAGCAAAACCAAATGGAGTCCTTCACTGAGGCTCTGTAAAACTAAAGCATTTCTACTGAACTTTGGAATGTCAGCTGCATTCAGGTAGATGCCAATATTCCATTATTTTGCCCAAACAGTAACAATGTATTAACCTAAATGACTTCAGTGCATGGACTAATCTTAGTCTCTCACTGCTCGAAAAATATTCCAATGTGACTTCTTCCAACAAGTTCAGCCTCTCTGTAGCCCTCTGTAATTACATATTTCTTCTGCCTAAAATACTTGTGATTTTGGATATGCAGATCTTATTGGGAACATTATTTGCAACACATTTCAAATTTGAGACAAGTCATTGAAATTCTATCACCAAACCCATTGTTAACCCATGACATATTGTATACTATTCCATCCATTGGGTAATATCTGGTGCACAGACTTCTAGAAGTCCATATTTGTACACTTAAATATTCTCAAGTTCTCGAAATATTCAACTTGTTAGACAACAAACCTGTGCTAACTGATTAGATGAAAATTGTACAACCCAGTTAATCTGTTTCTAATAATACAAAGTTGTTAATCAGAGTGATGTCAGATCTTTAATAGCTTTGCTCTCCTCCATTTTGTTCTTAAGTATAGTGAAATTTACAATTTTTTTCATTTGTATGGTATATTTATATTAATGTCTTTGAGTGGAGTCCGCAGTTCCATTCAGACCTGCTGGCACTCAGCTATTCAGATGTTACTATGTTTCTGAGTCTCTTGTTTGGTCAGTCAATTACAGAACTCCAACTGAATGATATATGCTGGGATCTCCATCTCTGTGTTAAATCCTGTGGCTGAACTCTCTCTTGTGATTCCCCAACATTATAATGAAGGAATTATAGTATTGTAATGAAGATTTCTTGCTGAGGAGGCATTATTTAAATGTGTTTCAATTATTTTCATTATGTTATTTTGCTTCAGTTATTTGTTAGTTGATAAATTACAGTCTGATTTAACAGAAGACAAAGTTCTGTGTCCAGGTTCAGCTTTGTCTCTTATTAAAGGCTGTAAGGCTGTTCTGGGGTGGGACCTTTCTGGTAGGTCAGTTGAAGATGATTTGCTGATAAAGCCTCATCACACTTAGCCATCAAACCTCCAAATGTGGAAATTCAATCAGTTCAGCTGCTGGTATTTGGGCCTGTAGATAGTGTACAGTGTTTCTCCATAGAAACTAAATGTGAACAGAATATAGTAACTTTAGTGAACTGGTAGTGAAACTCATTGAGTTGAACCAGTGCTTGCCTGTGGCCAATAAAATGAAGTAAAGTGAAACAACTACAGAAAGTGAAAGATATAAGGTGAGGTAGGTCAGAGGACAGCCAAGAAAAAGGGGGAGGGGTGGGATGTACTTCAGCTTAATATATTGCAAAATGTGGAACAGGCGTGAAATAATGTATCTTTAATGTTCAATCATGGCAAGAAATTACACGTAGTGGAACAGCAGAATGGCAACATGGATTTGAAGTGTTAAAGATGTTTATTTTTGAAAATCCACATCACTTCTCTTCAGTTATTTGTTTTCATTGATGTACTTTCTATTTTATCATCTTCTGTAGAACTTAAATGCAGAAAAATATCAAGTGCTGAACTCCAGGCTTGTTATTGGAAAGCCTCGCTTGAAACTTCTGTTTGGTGAAATAGCCAAGTGCAATAGACAGTGAGTAAACATTGAAATTGGGATGTCTATTTTCTGTAAAGTTTCATGTTGGTGTTCATTGGCATTTCTGCAGACAGCATGTACTGTTAGCTGGTACAGTTAAAAGCACCTTATGGAATGTTGCAGAGGAGTTGGACCTTTTTTTTCTGTTTCAGTGGTAGCTATCATTAGACCACTATAGCTTTATGAAAATGCTGGTTTGGGCAGTAAGAACATACATTGTTGCTGGGATATAAGGGGGTCTACATTCAGCTTTTGACAAAGGGAACTATTTGTGATTCCCATCTACTTAATACTGAAGGCTTAAAGACAGGAGAAGGCTCATACTATGTTGAGTTTCTTGAAGCATTGTTTGATGCTCAAGGATCATGGTTGAGTTGTATCTCGGTTCCTTTAATCACTTATGGTCCATACCAAATTAAAACCTACCTCCTAGTAATTCAGACATCATTTAAGATTTTACTTTAAAATATATAAGATCCTTGAAGAACTAACAGAAATTCTTCCCTTGGACCTCAAGTTAATTTTGAATACATTTCTTGGGGCAAAATCATTAAAGAAGTACATGTGTCAAAAAGTGGTTACTTTGATGATATATTCCAATGCCAAGGTATGCTTAGTGTAATCAGTTTTGTTTGAGAAGGTATCCACCTTAAAGTTTATAATTACTATAGTAAATATACTGTCCCTGATATTATTTCATGGGGTTACTGTATGTCGACTAAAATTTAAGATGCATTATTTTAGCAGTAGCATTGGCTCATATAGGTGAAATAAATGAAAAATGTTAGAAGGTCATTGCATGTGGGGTGAGGATAGGGGCATAATCATCAACATAAGTATGTTTAGGAGGGGGGATCATTTATACTTGTTACTGCTTTCAGGCAAACTAGTGGAAGCAGATCACTTCCATGCAATTTGCAATATGCAATGAACCTTGGAAATGCACAATACCATGCATTTAAATTAAACGTTTGTACGAAAATGAAGTGTCAAGGATCTGACCCTATCTAAGCTGAAGGATGTTTACTTTATGCTTGAACCAACTGGGCAATAATGTTAAAAGGCCCAAATGATATGTCTTCCAATAATGTGTGTGTGTGTGTGTGTGTGTGTGTGTGTGTGTGTATTTGGTGGTCTGAGAAGTATTCAACATAACACCATTGTTTTTCTCCATTTCTGGCAGAAAGTGTGTTGGTGTTTTTTGCTGTGGACCCAGCAAACTATCCAAAGAGCTTCACAATCTCAGCAACAGAACCTGTTCACATGGAACAAAATTCGAGTACAACAAGGAATCATTCTCTTGAAAACCACGTTGGAAAATGTGCAGTGTAAAATAATTAAAAAAAAACTTGAAGTGCAATTATTTTTGTTAATATGGTGGTCAGCAGGATTGGCCTTAGACAATCTCCAGACACCAAAGAGTGAATCATTGAATGCATACAGATACAGCAATTAATGTGGTGCAGGTATAAGTTTGTGTATTAGATTGTCAAAATCATTTTATGATCAACTGATACATTTTTGTAATTTTTGGGGAAAGCTGGATATCTTGTTTTTGTAATAACACTTGTGTGATTTTTATTGGAGTTTTAGCAAGTCTATTTCTTATAATGAAATTTGCATGTACAGAGACAGAAGTTGTTTAGTGTCATACATTGAGCTGGAGAAGGATTAAAACTACTGTGAGAGGTCGGGGAATTGGGAACTGTCTAAGGCTTCAGAACCTCCATCTGATTCCAGTACCTACAGTACATTGTGTACTGCGACACAGCTGACTCAATAGTTAATAGCCATGTCTATTTTCTCCTCCATGTTAAAGCATATGGTATGGTATTAGAATATTTCTGTGTTTTTCTGCACTCAACCCACATAAACTTGACCTTAATAATACATTTGCATTTCAGTCTGGTTGTCTTCAGTATTGAATTATGTCTCCACAACTCATTCTTCATGCAGAATTGTAGAAGGGCTATTGACTTAGTTTCATTACGAGACAGATGCATGTTAAATTGGAGAATTTTTTATTATTAAATAAATTTTAAAGACTGAACCTGTGGTAAATGTTGCATAACCTTTCTAGTTCCTTTACGTGGCTAGCAGCAGAGTGATTTAGAATCTACAGAAACATTTAAAACAGAAGCAAAATGATCTTATGATGTTGCACTTTAATGTACTTACACCTTGAGAAAAGCAATGTGAAATCTCAGAGAATTTTTACCTCAGCTGGTTGCTGAATATAAACAAAATAAAAATCTTAATATCTAAAGGGCCAAGTCAACCTTTTGTACTTAATGTACATTTGATTAGCTGATTAAATAACAGGACAGATATAAATCTTAAAGTGGGTTTTACAACAAGTGTCTTTAAAGAGGTTGAAGAAATACCGAGCTTCGGGAAAAATATTGAGAATAAAAATTTGGAAATGGGGGAAACAAAACTTATAATGAAATTTTGTTACAGTTACTCAGTTAAAATACCTTAATTGTTTTATAAAAGAGGTATCTCAACTTTTTACAAGAGACTGAAGCCACAGAACTTCCTTTGCTTTTTGCAATGTACAGCCAAAACTGCGTATTTGTAAATTCCTATCTATTTTAATTTTGATTGTTTTTGTTTCAGTGGTATATTTACAGGAGAAAATCTGAATGAACAGATCGATGAAGGTAGAGCAGAAGATGTGGATATGGATTTCAGCAAGGCATTTGACAAGGCTTATTGAGAAAGTAAGGAGGCATGGAATCCAAGGGGACATTGCTTTGTGTATCCAGAATTGGCTTGCACACAGAACGCAAAGAGAGGTTGTAGACGGGTCATATTCTGCATGGAGGTCGGTGACCAGTGGTGTGCCTCAGGGATCTGTTGTGGGACCCCTACTCTTTGTGATCTTTATAAATGTCCTGGATGAGGAAGTGGAGGGATGGGTTAGTAAATTTCCTGATGACTCAAAGGTTGGGGGTGTTGTGGATAGTGTGGATGGCTGTCAGAGTTTACAGCGTGAAATTGATAGGATGTAAAACTGGGCTGAGAAATGGCAGATGGAGTTCAACCCAGATAAGTGTGAGGTGGTTCATTTTGGTCGATCAAGTATGATGGCAAAATATAGTATTAATGTTAAGACTCTTGGCAATGTAGAGGATCAGAGGGATTTTGGGGTCCCGAGTCTGTAGGACACTCAAAGCTGCTGTGCAAGTTTACTTTATGGTTAAGAAAGCATATGTGCATTGGTCTTCATCAACCGCGGGATTGAGTTTAGGAGCTAAGAGGTAATATTGCAGCTATATAGGACCCTGGTCAGACCCCACTTGGAGCACTGTGCTCAGTTCTGGTCACCTCACTACAGGAAGGATGTGGAAACCATAGAAAGGGTGCAGAGTAGGTTGACAAGGATTTTGCCTGGGTTGGGGAGCATGCCTTATGAAAATAGGTTGAGTGAACTCGGTCTTTTCTCCTTGGAGTGACAAAGGATGAAAAGTGACCTGTTAGAGGTGTATAAGATGATAACAGGCATTGATCATGTGGATGGATAGAGGTTTTTTCTTAGGGCTGAAATGGCTAGCATGAGAGGGCACAGTTTTAAGGTGCATGGAAGCAGGTACAGAGGAGATGTCTGGGGTAAGTTTTTTATGCAGAGAGTGGTGAGTGCGTGGAATGAGTGCCAGTGACAGTGATGGGGGTGGATATAATAGGGTCTAATAAGAGACTCCTGGACAGGTACGTGTAGCTTAGAAAAGTAGAGGGCTATGGGTATCCCTTGGTTATTTCTAAGGTAAGGACATGTTTGGCACAGCTTTGTGGGCTGAAGGGCCTGTATTGTGCTGTAGATTTTCTATCTTTCTATGAATGGAAGGATTAATCAGTGGTTTGTATTATGCTGTCCTTTGAGTAATTAGATAAATCACCTCCCAATTTCTATTCAGTAGATTTAATTAGGCTGATTATCAGTATATAGGATGCAAGTTGGTTGTAATTCTGTCATCCTAGTCAGAGCAACAGTTAAACAAATTAATACTGTCCCTTATACTATAAATCATGTAGTATTATAATATGTACTTCCCCAAGAAACAGCAGTCTGTGGAACAGACCTCTGTGGAAGATTTGATTTGTGGTTCGATTACAATGTCTTGTAACTGGCAAATGCAAACTAAGGGCGCACCAAACCAAAAACAGGAATCTAAGTGGCTAATTAATGTGTAGTACTTATCTGGTCATTCTTATCTCAGATCAAAGTAAACTGGCAGCAGAGTTTCATACTGAGCCAAGAAGCATAACAATAACTACCATCATCTATTTTTTGCACAGCTGGACATTTGAAACTAATTGTAAATCAGCAGGTTGAGTTTGTTATGGCCATGTGACTTCTTTATCTATTTCAGAAATATATAAACAATATCTAATTATCCTGTATAAAAGCAAATAGAGGAGAGGCAAAAGGTTTTGCAACAATTTAATGTGTCACTGGTAAATAAGTCTGGAATCACACTTTGTGGTTGTATATTCCTGTAGGTCACATTGTAGACTTGCAGTGGATCAATAACAATAGTAGTAAAATATTTATGTGCTTCATATGATATATGAGCTTTTTCAGACCAGTTTTGTATATTCTATTTAGAACCAACCTCTGCTACTTCGGATCTGCATGTCATTCTTTGAAGGAAATCGGGTTGGATCAGGTTCCTACCCTACCATGATATGGAACAGATTGTAATAAAGTCACAGGTGGCAATTTAAGTAGCAATAACAATGAAAAACTATCTTTTTTGGCCTATTTGTAGCCTTTGACAAATTAACAACATCATCCACTTCCAAAGTTTCTCTTCTTCATTCCCTTATTTTTGGTGGGATAACTTATATCTGATTTTATTCTTAACTGTCTGTTGATGGCCAGGGCATTTTATGCAAAGGCTTCCCACTCTCCACTGAAATCCTCCAAGGATCTATTGGTTCCTCCTGTTTCTCAGATAAATGTTTAACCCTCAGCAAGATCAAAAATGCATAGTCAATTTCCTGATGTGAGTTCAGGACTCCTAGCTGTGTTTCTCCCCCACTAGCCTGGTTCTTACTGCTGTCACCCACAGTGTGTCAATGTTATCAGACTGCCCATCTCCTATCCAGTTCTATATAAGAAAATTTTTTCTAAATAAATTTGTGCCTACTTAAAATTTCATGCCTAGCAGCTTATTGGGATTTTTTACAATCTTAGTGTCATATTTGACCCTGTGATGAATTTTCAGCTTCATTCTGTTGCCATCACTATAATCCCACCTCCACAGCATGCCCCACTCTATCCTTTTCTTCAACACAGATGTTGTCAGCAGCCTCATCAATGACTGTTACTTTCAGGATTAATAATTCCAATGTCATTCGGGCCAATTACTCATGTTCCTTCGTTCATTATTTATTTTTCAAATGTCCTAACCTATGCTGACGATTGTTCACTCACCACCCACTGTTATTGGTTACTCTTGGTTAAGCTACTCTTGTTTATAGATTTTGTTTTCAAATCCCTCCCTGGCTTTAAACGTTCCTATCTCTAGTATCTCATTGTATTTTACAATATTCTAAGAATCCAAACTACTCCCTGAATTTAACAATGGTCACTGTGTTTTAGTTGCTATGGTTCTGAAATATGAGTTCTTTTCTCTCAACATCTCTACTTCTGTAACCGTCTTTACTGTTTTAAGACTTTCATTTGAAGCCTACTTAAATGACCGAGCTTTCAGTTACTGACCCTTATATATATGGCTCAGTGTTACTGTTTGGAAACAGAGTCATGGTGCATCTTACCATGTTCTAGGGTGAAATAAATATTCAGGACAGACATATTATTGGAGTTAACAATGTTATTTTAAAGTTGTCAAACACAGTGGAGGAAGAGCTTTCAATATATATTTTAAAGAATTGCTGCATCCTATTTTGTTGCTGATGCTCTGTTCTTGACTAGCAATGTGTTAAAAAGTGAGAGTAAATGTTAGGGAGCTAATAATCAGACTCCTGGTGACAATGTGTCCAACTGCATGAGTAGTTATAATTTTAAAACAAAAAAGATAATTGTTAATGTCCATACTATTCACCCCAGGAGACTGTAAATAAGTAATGAAGGCTATTGATTGGATCAAACAAGACCAAGACCTTTGAAAGTGGACATAATTGTTTCGTACATCAGTAGATTGATTCATTTCAATAGTAATATTCAGTAGTAAATGAATATGTTTAGTTTTGTTAAAGTTTAGCTGTATCCCTGGATTTTGAAAGGCACAGTGGCCTCCTGTGGCTTCAGCTTCTCTTTACCAGTGCCCTCAGCTGGCTGGCGAATTTTTAAAGCCGAACAGAGGCATTAGAGTGACTTGCTGGAGCTGGTTTGATCACATTGAAACAAAAACTGAAAGGCTTACTCAGAAATTTGAATACTAAATCAGTTTGCAAGTCTGCTCTTTGGCAATGAGAAAAGGCACTGAATTTTTACTGGGAAATTTATCCCAAACGATTTGTCATTTTCAACATATTCAGAGAGAGCAGTAGGATCATGTTTAAATATTCTCAGGGAGAAATGTTCTGTGGGATGGATTGTAGCTTCATATTTGCAGTGTTATTTATCTCCAGAAGCTTCAACCTGATCTCTGTTCTAATTATCTTCTTATATTAAAGTTTTATCATTAATAATCTGTGTACTTTTCTGAATTTGTTTTCAAATCTTAATGAAATCTCACTTTAATGTTTTATTTCTTAAATTGATATTTAATGCAGCAATTGAACATTTTATCTTTAGCTCTGAGTGTGTAAATCAGATGAGAAGACCTTTGTACTGTAAAGAACTACATTGGAATATTGCCACCCACTGGAATTTCAGCAGCATTGCATTGGAAATACAATTTCAAAACGTGCTTTTGCTTTGGATTAATGATGGTGTGTGGAAGTAGTAAAGGTCAACTGCTATTAACTTTAAAATATCTGGTCACAAGTTCAAACTTGCAAAAACACAATACTGTATCAGTTTTAAAGATTGCATCTAGCATTTCTGAAATTCCTTCCTTTAACTCTACCTTTTAGAATATTTCCTACAACACACTTTTTACAACACATTCTTCACAATATACTTCATACTCTGTCTTGATGTCAGATTTTAATAACATTACTGTCAGGTATCTTCATGTGTTTAAACAAGCTAAATGTGCTATGTAAATGCAATTACTTTTATATGTTTAATGGGACTATATTTCCAAATTTGGGAAGACTCCAATTATCCAACAGATCAATTCTCTTGGGAAACACTACCTGAAAATTAAATTAGAACAGACTGAGGAAAAATTGCAAACAATTACATAAAATTTAAAGTTTAGCTAAATTTCATTTAGAAATAAAATAACAACAATTGATTTATACCACAAAAGGTTATTGCTTGATAATATTTTCTTGTACAGACTGAGTTCCCCTTTTCTGAAAACTTCTGAAATCTGAAATTTTTTTCAGCTGACATGGCATCACAAATGGAAAATTACACAAGGTGCCAGGAAGGTTCCCAAGTGATGTGCAAGCCTTTGTGCACCACAGACAGTTTTGAGAAGTAACCTCACATACAGTACGTGTGATGAACAAGTGTAAGAAAAAGACTGCTTACTGGTAGCACAAAAATTCAGAGTCAGCGATCCCAACCTCTCCAAAATCCGAAATCAGATACCCTTCCAGCCCTGAGCATTTCAGATAAGAGGTAGTCAACCTGCATTTCTTAGGAGTCCTATTAAAACAATTTACCTAATAGTCAAAAAGAGTGTTTCATACATAAATATGCTGAAGTTTCAACAGTTAAGTTAGAAATCACTTTAAGTAGCTTTTAGAAATGGTGATAAATTTGAATATTTTCCCCTTTATACACCAACTGAAGAATGCTATGAAGAACATTTAAATCAGTAGAACTGAAACATACACTAATTATAGAGTTCTCAATTACATTAATCTGTAGCAAGGTTAAACAGCTGATACAAGAGCCACCAAGTGGAGAAAAAGAAGATAGAAATAAATGGAATCTCTTCACTCACTTTTCTACAAAACTTATTTAAAAATGAGTCTTCCAGCAGTGATAGAATGAGTGAACAAGGAGGAGAACACATTATAATTCCACCCACGAGACTTGCAACTCATATATAAAAGTCATATGGAATAATGGTATCTCTAGACAAATAAAATACATGTACATCTTTTGCAACAGACACAAAATGTTGGAGGAAGTCAGCAGCATCTACGTAGAGGAATGAAGAGTAAACATTGAAGGTCGGGACCCTTCATCAGGACTGGAAGGGAAGGGTGAAGAACCTAGAAGAAGAAGTTGGGGGAGGGGAAGGACTACAAGTTGGCAGATGACAGGTGAGACCAGTTGAGTGGTAACATGGGTCAGGGTTTGAATTCAAAAGCTGGGAGGTGATAGGTAGAAGAGATAAAGAGTCAAATAAGAAAGAGGGTAGTGGACCGTGGGCAAAGTGGGAATGGAAAATGCCATCAGGTTGAGGCAAAGTCTGAGGTGTTGCTCTTCCAACATGAAATCAGCCTCATAGTGGCAGTAGAGAAGGCCATAAACTGACATATGGCAATGGGAAGGAGAATTAAAATGGGTGGCCACAGAGGAATCCCACCTTTTGTGTCAGGCAGAGCAAAGGTACTCAACAACGTGGTTCCACTAATTTACATTGAGTCCAGTGTAGAGGAGGCTGCACAATGAGCACTGAATATGGTAGATGAACACTGTAGGCTCACAGGTGAATTGTTGTTCACCTGGAAGGACCGTTTTGGGCCCTAAATGATGCTGAGGGAGGAGGTATAGGGACAAGGCAATGGCAAGGAGAATGTATCTCTGTACTGGGAATGGCAAGATGGGGTGAGGTCAGAGGTTTGGTAATGGATAAAGTGCAGGTGAAGATGGGAAAAAAAGAGGACACCTCAGATGTTCTGGAATGGAAAGCCTAATCCTGAGAGCAAATGTGTTGGAGGCAAAGTCATTGAGAAAGGGGAATGGAATTTTACAGGGTACAGGGTGGGATAGTCAAGGTAGCCATGAGAATGGGTAGGTTTATAAAAAATGTTTGTTATAAAAACAGTTTGTCTCCAGAGAAGGAAACAGAGGGATCAAGAAGGGGAGAGAGGTGTCAGAGATGGACCAAGTAAATTTGAGGTCAGAGTGTAAGCTGGAGGCAAATTTGATGAAATTGGTGAGCTCAGCATGGGTCCAGGAAGCAGCAATAATTGTCAATATAGCATAGAAAGGGTTGGGAAGCATGACCAGTATAAGCTTGGAAAATGGATGGTTCCACAGAGCTAACGGAAAGGTAGGCATAGCTGAGGCCCATTGACTACACCACGGGTTTGGAGAAAGTCAGAGGAGCTGAGAGAGAAACTATTGAGGTTAAAGACCAGTTCTGCCAGATGGAGGAGGGCAGTGGTGGAGGGGAACTGGTTCAGTCTGTTGTCCAAGAAGAAGTGAGAAGCTTTAAGGCCGCCTTTGGTGGATCGAAGTGCGTAGGGACTGGTTGTTCATAGTGATGCGATCAGGGCCAGGGAACTTAAAGTAATAGAAGCGATCGAAAGAATGTGAAGTATCAAGGATCTAGGTGGGAAAAAAACTGAACCAAGGGGGACAAAACGAACTCATTGCAAATTCGAATTCAGTGGGGCAGGAGCAGGCAGAAGCAGTGGATCTACCCCCCAGACAGCCAGCTTTGTGCGTCTTGGGTAGGAAGTAGAAACGAGCAGTGCTGGATAAGTGAACTATGAGATGGGTGGCAATGGATGAGAGGTCGCTAGAGTCAATGATGTTGGTGGTGGTGCAGAAGCCAAAAGCCTGATGCACATCTTGTGTCACCAGATATTGGAATGTCTTGTTCAAAGTTAAGCATACTATTCATAAAACTGCACATCCCATTATAAGGAGACTTCCAAATGATTGGTTAAATCCTCATGAGGATTTTTGCAAGAAACTGGATTGCAAAGTCTTCATAATCGGAAATATCCTTAAATGGATATTCAGACCTTTATTGTTGACATAAAATACTTTCATATCTCTAGTTATTTATACTCTTTTTTTTTAAAAAAAAAGGAACAGGATAATACCATTATCTATTTCACAGAAAATCTTTTGACAATTACTTCAGAGATGCCCTTTGGAAGCTGAAATAGAGTAAAAGCGTTTGGAAATTGGGTGATGGAAGCAAAACTCTTGATTGTCTTGTTCCTCAGGAAGCTGAAAAGCCTTCTCCTTCAACTGCTGTATCCTCATACAGATAACATTTCTGTTACTATGTTATTATGGGCGTCTAGCTTTTTAACTTAGTGCGATAAAGGAATGGTGGTTATTCAGTACTGTGTCTTAGACACATAAATAGGGTGCCAAAGACATTTGCATAATAACTGTAGTCATTTTATGTTTTGCACTATACTGCTACCACCAAAAAAAAATTCATGACATATGTGAGTGAAGATAAACCTGATTTTGATATGTGTCTCTATTGAGGACTGAGAGTGGAAAAGGGCAGGAAGAGGGAAATTACGGTTCAGAAAAGGGGAAGGGAGTGGGAAGCATAGGAGACATATTTTGTAATGTTCAATAAACCAGTAGTTTGGAATCAAATGATGTTGCTTGGTGTCTCAGAGCTGGGTGTGTCTGCACCCATGCCACACACCCCTGCCTATGGCACTCCTTCTCTGCTACCTGTCCAACACCCCTCCCATGGTGCTCTTCACCCGCCATTCCCAACAGTTTTTGTTTCTGTCAGATTTACAAACTTGCTTTCTGATCCACTTTGACAAATACAGTACTGTGCAAAAATCTTAGGCACAAAGGCTTTTCTTGGTTTACTTGAAGCAACACTCAAGTAAAAACTAAACACTTGTTCTTTTGATGACTTTCAAAACAGGTATTTCTTTCACAGTAAACGACTTTTGAAAAATGCATTTCATAACTATTCAGAAATGTGAGATATTTACACTGTTAACAGTTGACTGGGAGTATTTTCAGATACTATATTATGAGAAATAGTATCTTCCATTCAATATTTCCATTATTTTATGGATTACTGTGAATGGGATGTGTAATGTATGGATCTATTTCTTTTAGAGCGATGATACCTCCCTTAGCACAACATATTGATTTGCCGTCTGCATATGCACTGTTGTCTATTCATGAGCATTGTTCCCTTTCCCTCTCCCTGTCCCTCTCCCAGCAATGTGAATATATCAGTTAAAGCCATCTCCCGTGTGTGTGCTCTTATTTAACTGGTATGTAGTTGTGCACAGATCTGACAAATTGGTGATGGGTATGAACCTTAATGTCAGAAAATATCATGAACTGCACTGACAGGCATGGGACGAAACAGTGAGAGTTAAGTAGCATGAGAAAGCTGAAAGACGTGTGAGTAATAGTGAAAGACGTGCTGAAAAGTGAAAATAGCTGGTTTCATTCGGGAAAGCTAATGAACTTGATAACACTAATGAAGGCTGGGAGTTGTATATCGAGAGGGTTGAATTGTAACGTAAACAACGTGGAGAAGCAAAAGAAAGCCCCCATGCTTCTTGGCTTAATGGGCCCAGGAATACAGTTCCTTATGCAACTTAGTAACCACTGCAAAGCCAGCAAGCAAGACGGTCAATGAAATTGTTATAATTTTTCAAAATTACTTGAGCCCTTAACTGCTGGTAACAGTTGGGAGATTTAGAATTTATAAAAGTCAAAAGATGAAAGCTCTTCTAAATACATTGCAGAACTATGCAAACTTTCCCAGTACTGTGACTTTAAACATGGACTTTCAGCTGCATTAAGGGACAGTCTTGTATGTGGGATACATAGCCAAAGCATTTAAATGAAGCTACTGGCAGAAAGAGACCTCCCTTAGAAAGGGCATTGACCATTGCAATATCATTAGAGACTTCAGCAAAGGATGAAGCAAAACTACAGAAAAAGAGGTTAGAATGTGAAATGCACCTGAATGGTGCAAAAAGCCAAAAATGTTATCGAAGTGGCAAATCTTCCAGTGATGCAAATGGCTGTTGGTACAAAGAAAACGTCTGCAGAAAGTGTCACAGACAAGGTCACGCAGAGAGTGTGCAAGGCAGACAAAAAGTGCAACTGAGTGAGAAGTCTCAAACACAAAACTAGGCAAGTGCATAAAGTTTCCAAATGTGAAACAGAATCAGACAACAGAGTCTCACAAAGGTGAACTGTCGTGTCTAGAACTGCATAGTATAACTGAAGCAGATTATAAAATCATCTGGATCACAATAGATGTGTCCAGTGTAAAATTGAAAATGGAGCTGGATACAAGCTCAGCTTTGTCCATAGTTTCAGAGGCTGACTACAACAGTTAGTTTTCTAAGATACCATTAGAGAAGACATCAGTGATGCTAAAGTCTTACAAAGGCAAACTGAAATTGAAGGTGACGTATGGAAGTCAAACACAGCAGTTAGAGCTTTATGTATTGAAAAGTGGAGGCCCAGCACTTTGCTAAGAATGGTTGAGAAAAATCCAACTAGACTGGAACTTAATTAAAGCTCTCAGTGTTGCATCAATAGGCAACAGCAGCCCAAATGGTAGCACTAACCAGAGACTGGCACAGCTGTTTAATGCTAATGAGAAGGTGTTTGAGAAGGAGGTTGGTAAACTCAAAGGCGTGAAGGCCAACACCAAGATTTCATAAAGTGCATCCGGTTGCTTATGCACTACGCCCTAAAGTGGATGCTGAACTGCAGAGCCAGAATGCTCTCCAAGATTGAGTGGGGTCGTTGTCCCGGTGATCAAGAAAGGGAAGGCCGGAGCCGCTTACAAGTGTGGGGACTTCAAAGTGAGCATCAACCTGGAGCTGCGTGCTGTGCACCAGAATGTTAGAAAATCGGCATGAAGGACACCTGGGTGCAGTCAAGGCGATGAGGCTCACCCAGAGGTACATAGAGTGGCCATGAACAGATAAGCAGATTGAAAACTTGGCCAAAAGCTGTTTCGGATGCACAAAAGTGCAAAATGCACCCCCACGGACACAGTTACACACCTAGGAGTTGTTATCATCACCATGGCAAAGAGTACATACTGACTTTACTGGGCCATTCATGGACTCCATGCTTCTGACGACTGTGGATGCTCATTTAAAGTGGCCAGAGGTCATACCAAAGACGTCAACTACGTCAGCAAAGACTATCACCACTCTGATGATTATCTTTGCCAAACCTTCAAGAAGTCCATTAAAGCCATGGATAAAGGAGGACTTTCAAAGGTCTTGTTGGATGCAGTCGACTCAGGTGTGTTCTTTGGTTGAGCATCCAGTATCTGCTCCACATGTCGTCTCCATGTCTGACCTCCAACATCCACTGTGTACATCAGAGATCCAGTTCTTGTAACTACCCTAACAGATGTTCACTTGTCTTCTCAGTAATCACACGCTAGGACTTCCTGTCCAATCTCAGAGCTCCGTGCTGCTTCACTTGGCAACTGGCTAAACTGTTTATTTTGCACTTCTCTCCATAGATCTGGTTTCAGGTGGTCTTTGTGAGATCTCAGATTCCTGTTCATGAACAGCATTGCAGGTGTTTGATTTGTCATCGCATGAACAGAGCTCCAATACACAAAAAGGAACTTGTCCACCTTGTGCAGTAGAGGAATGTTCTCCTTATCCAGGGCTTTAATGGACTTCTTGAAGGTTTGGATAAACCTTTCAGCTAATCTATTCATTGCTGGGTGGTAAGGAGCTGACTTGAAGTATCTGATGCCATTTTTCTTCATGAAGAGTTGGAATGCTTCTGATGTGTATTGCAGTCCACTGTCACACACAATTTGTTTCAGTAACCATTTCTGGCAAAGATAGACCTCAGAGTGGTGATAGTCTTCGCTGACGTAGAAGACATGAGGAGTGGCATCTTTGTTGGCATCTTGTCAACTCTGTTCATGTGATGCAAATCAAACACCGGTTCATGAGCAGGAATCTGACATCCCGCATAGACCACTTGAAACCAGATCTATGAAGAGAAGTGCAGAATAAACAGTTTAGCCAGTTGCCAAGTGAAGCAGCAAGGAGATTTGAGATTGGACAGGAAGTCCTTGTGTATGGTCGCCAAGAAGACGAGTGGGCACCTGGTAGGATAGCTGTAAGAGCTGGACCACTGACGTACACAGTGGAAACTGGAGATGTCATGTGGACCAGATACTGGATGCTCAACCGAAAGAAACAACTGAGTCGACTGTATCCAACAAGATGGACACATGACAGGTACTGGACTTACCTCTCAGTGACGATGTCACTGACAGTAACGTGACACTGGAAACGGAGAACATTGTCTTAGACAGGACACCTACCAAACCTGATGCCACTCCTTAGGTCCAGAGGCACTATCCTGAAAGAAACAAAGCACTATGAAAAGGATGAATCTTTAGAACTGTGAAGTTGGCTGTGGACTGTTACTGTGAACGCATGTTTATTTGAAATATGGGTTAATGAAAGGGAAATTGAATGTTTTGTATGGATACAGTTTTATGCTGCATTAATCTAAGGGGGGGAGGAGGTGTAATGTATGGAGCTATTTCTTTCAGGGCAATGACCCCCCTCCTCCCTTAACATTCCACATTGTTATGTCATTTGTGCGTACGCTGTTGTCTGCATGTGGGTATTGTTCTCTGTCTTGCTGCAATGTGAATACACCAGTTAAAGTCATCTCCCGCGTGCACGCTTTTATTTAATTGACATGTCGTTGTACACAGACACAACAGGATGCACTGGATAGTTTTTACCTAACAAAATTGTAACTTCAGTTTCTACAGTGTCCTACTCGGTCTACTCCAGACGTTCTTAAGTGCATAGATGAATCAATTAAACTTTGCATTGCTACTTAAATACTGTCATAATTTAGTACTTTGTTAAGACAATTTTCATCCATGCAATTTTTCTGTTCACCAATATAATCCAGCCTTGTTCTTTCTTTCATTATTTTATTTAGAGATGCAACATAGAATACCGGCAGACCTTTCTGGCCCTTCGAGCCACTGTCCAACAACCCTGGACAACCCCAATTTAACACTAACCTAATCACAGGACAATTTACAGTGATCAGTTAACCTGCCTGGTACATCTTTGGACTGTGGAATGAAACCAGAGCACCTAGGGAAAACCCAGGCATTCCACCAGGAGGATGTACAGAGACTCCTTACGGAGGATATCAGAATTGACCTCCAACGTCCCAAGCTGTAGTAGCGTCGTGCTAACTGTCATGCCACCATGGCATCTATTTAATAATTCCTAATCAATGAAAGGGCATTAATATTACGGAATGTGAGTGTTTAAATAATTACTGTGTACCTGAGAATTTCTGCTTCCTACTCATTATAATAAGATTTGTAATAGTTGTTATTACCTTATATCTTCATATGTTTTTATACAATAACACAAAATGATTACCTATTGAAAAAAACACTAAGAAACAGTTGGATAATCCAACTGTACTGGAAGTTAATACATTATTGCTTAGTAAAGAGCAGTAAAGTCTAATAATTATATTTTGTACTGGGCAACTTTTGAAAATCTACTTGAGGTCAGCATTTTTGGCATATAATATAGCTAAGAGTTTGATAGATATTAAAATATTTCTATATTTACCGTGCGCTTCAAAGTTCAGTGATTAAATAGAACGTTGAACACAGCAATAGCTATGCAAATCTTACTCTAAGGGCACAATTTATAAATGGTTATTTATGCATTTTGGTCAAATTGTGATGAGACTAGTTTTTTAATGTAGGCTTACAGCAGAGGTTAATGTGCAGTTAAATAGATCCAAAAGTTACCACCCAGATTGTTCCAAGCTCCTGGAGATGTCAGCTTGTCAATTAGCATATCTGGAGGCAAAGGCATGGCCTGTATTTCAGGATGAGACCATGCTCCAGGGCGTAACATGACTTTCCATGTCCCTTGGGCCCAGTTCCCTCACTGTGATGTAGCAGTTGTATTTTGAACAACTTGCTTTGCCAAAATATACTTGCTCAATGTGCAAGAAAGAATGAAAAAGCAAAATCTAAAGGTTATAAATTAAATGTCATTAATCTACCCTGAGAAAATCGGCAACTTTAGACATACTTTACCTTAAGCTGACTCATTATGACAAACAATGAAATTATTTATCCGTTATCTCTTGGCCATTCACATAATTATTAATGCATACAGCATGGAAAAAGGCCCTTTGGCCCAAGAAGTCTGCATTGTTCATTAACTGTTTACATTTCATCATCATTATAATCGCCTCTGTCATATGGCATGAGCAGTGTGAAGTAACGCCCTTTTGGAATCCATTCATTCGTTATGTGCTATGTGATATGATGTGGGTGACCTTGATCTTTCCATGACCATCATTGTTCTTAGCGAATTTTTCTACAGAAGTGGTTTGCCATGGCCTTCTTCTGGGCAGTGGCTTTAAAAGATGGGTGACCCCAGCCATTATTAATACTGTTTAGAGATTGATGTTAGTGGTTGCATAACTAGGATTTGTGATATGCAACAAGTGCTCCACCACTTGCTCCCATGGCTTCATGTGACCCTGCAGCTGGCGGTAGGAAGGAACATCTTACACCTCCTTTGGTAGGGACACATCTCCACCCTTCCATTCACCACTTATATTTATCGCATATTAAACTTATTCTTATATCTCCCCATAATCTCATTAGTTACCCCCCAGATTTAGCACCCGCCTACACACTGAGGTAACTTGCAGTGCCTAATTAACCTATCATGCTACACATCTTTGGGATATGGGAGGAAATCAGAACACAAGGAAAAAAACCATTGATGTTGCAGGGAGATCAGGCTCCCTCCCCACAGACAGCACCTGAGGTGCAGGGTGTAATCCAGATCCCTGCTGCAGTAAGGCAGCAGCTGAGTCACTCTGCTAATTCATTGTTCATGTGAAAAGTCATTTAACTACGTTTTCTGAGAAGATAAGGCCAGTAAAATGTTTAATCATTCCCTTCCTTTCCTTCCATAATTCTTTAAAAAAAATAAGTGAGATGGCAGAGGTTGTTTTGTGATTGGCTTGTTCATCATGCCAGATTTTGCTGCGGCTTCACATGATGCCCAAGCATGACGATTTAAAAAAAAAATTATTTAGTTATCCTTCTAGGACTAAACAGATTAAGATGATTGTTTACGCTCCACTTCTGAGTAGTACGTGTGAAAGTTTGGAATGCTTATCCTTGTACCAAATCATCAACTCTGCTCATTAACTGGAAAAGATCACCTTAGAGAATAATATTTCTCTTTTGGTTTCTTTCAACACATGGTTTAAGGGAAACAACAGCACATTGGTTTTCCAATTAATTAAGTGGCTTGTAATCTCAGTAAACTGAAAAGCCTTCAGTTTTCAGCAACACCCATAGTTTAGATCAGATGTCACCAACCTTTTTTGCACCACAGACCAGTTTAATATTGACAATATTCTTGCGGACTGGCCAACGAGGGGGGAGGGGGTATTAATCATGACAAGAATATAGATGATAAGTCAACTATAAGTCACTTATAAGTAGCTAATACACTCAATTTTGTTTCTAAAAGGGTTTATCTAACAAATTTAATATTAAACACACAGCGCAAATTTTCCTCACATGAATATAGTGATAAGTCAATTATAACTCACATAAGTCAAAGCATCATAACATTTTAAGTAATGTTTGGATATTAAACACACAGCGCATATTTTCCTCGTATGAACATATAAAATCATTGCAACACACCAATATCACTGAATAAGTTGGAGCCCTGCCCTTGTTTCCCTGCAACAAGATGGTCCCTTCGAGGGGTGATGGAGACAGCGATACTCAAAGGGGGTTACTTCTGTCCAGTCTATTCCACAATTTAGTTTTCATGGCTCTCAGCACTTGTTTCTGTCCCGCTTGCTCACGTTTTTTTCACTCAAAAAACTCAACAGATTTTTCTTTAAGTGCAGGGTGCTTGGACTCAAGACGCCGGAGCAGTTTTGAGGGCTTCATTGCCTCATTAGACAGCCTCCAGGCCCGAACTCCAGCCTCCCGCCCACCCGCCGCCAGACGCCTTGGCCAGGTGCGGCTGGTCATCGGTGGGGTGAGAGAACAAGGTCAGGGCCGGAGCTCCCCGTGCCAGGGTTGCGGCGGTCGCAGTCCAGAGAGAGCGACCGACCCAGCGAGGGGTGCGACAGGGTGCACACCTGACCCCCTTGTAGGTTGGTAGGATCTATGGGCTGACAAAAGTTTGTTTCAGTAGATCACAGCGAGGTAGATGCTGTGCTACTTACGAAACCCTGAGCCCGAATTAGATCATCTGCAAATATTTTAGCACCGGGTTCCCCACGAACACTCGGTGTGCTAAATAGGTTTAGAGGCGGCACCCATCTGTCCACGTCCAAGCCAGTATCAACGGCATTTCTTGCCAGCTGCGTGAGGCTGCCAGTTACCCGAGGCCAACCAGTGATCCCTGGCGCTAGGGTATCAGTGCGTTTAGGTGACTGATGACTGATTCAAGTTCAACAGTGGGTGTGACGGGGAATGAGGAAAGGTGCAGCTGACTCATATCGCTTCATATCGCCAAATCATATTGTTTGCTCGCGGCCCGGTAGCTCATGCTTTGCAGCCCGGTACCGGTCCGCAGCCCGGTGGTTGAGGACTACTGGATTAAATTGACATTTTCAGTCTTTATTAAGTGATGTTTTAGATATTTGCTGGTTTTGTAATTACTTTCAAACATTTGACTTTGTGAGGAAAATCTCCTAGTTACTTTAATGTAAAATTAGTTAAAAATTAAGACACCTAATTGGTGCCTGTTTTCTTTCCTGAAGTAGATAAAATTTGAATTCCTTGAGAAAAGTAAGAAGGCCTTCTAAAGCAGCAATGATTTCAGGGGGAACTGGAAACCCAAAGAAATGGACTAAAAATGAAAATATTACTTTTTGGCATTCTGACAGAGTATTATAAATTTTACCTAATAAACTTTCTTTTTCAAAATAAAAAGTATTTCTACCTAGTTGCAAAGGTTTTGCCTAGTACTCTTAATACAAGAAACCAAAATAATGAACAGCCAATGTTACAATATTCCTTGCTGATGCGAAGTTCCAAGTTCAAAGTTATTTATTTTTATTTTACATTTATTTTTAAAGTTTACATACATTATACAACCTTGAGATTGAGGCAGCTACAAAGCAAAGAAGCTCCAAAAGAACCCCTATATAATAAAAAGACCATCAAACACCCAATGTATAGACAAGAAAAAAACACAAAGCATGCAAACAATAAAGATAAGCAAGTCATATTCAGAAATGAAGTTTTACGAAAGACACAAAGCCTGTCATCACTGCAGCTGGAGCCTCACTTCATAGAAGAGCTGAGAAAATGATCAGGTTGAGAAACCCTTATTTGAAATGCTTGAGGCCAGCAGTGTTTCATTTTCAGATTTCAGAATATACAATGAGATAGCTAGGGATTGCCATAATTTCAGACTCTGAATTTATATGCTAGAAGTAAGCAGTCTTTGTCTTACACTTGTTCATCACACATGCTGTATTTACTGATGCAACCATTCAGCATGTGAGATTTTCATCAGCAACGATCTTGGCAACCTCATCAATGAATTTCTCTGCTGCTTCATGATCAGCAAACACTTTGTCACCACAAACCTTTAAAAATTTAATGCCATGCCTTTTCTTAAATTTCTGCAAACAGCCTGCTCAATATTAACAATTACCTTCAATTTTCAGTTTGTTGTGATAAATGTTTCATGATCAGTGTACCGTTAAGCAGTGTCTGTTCACTCAAACGCTGAGGAATGCACTCTTTCAATACATGGTCGAGACCTTTAATTTTCGCTTTATGCAATGCTTTTTTTATTTTTCATTAACTTCTGTACATTACATATGCGAGTTTACTTCTCAGAACAGTCTGTGGTACGCAGGGACCTGTGCATCACTGGGCAACGTTCCCAGCGCCTTGTGGAATTTTTCATTTGTGACTCCATGTCAACGCTCAAAACAAAATTTGGATTTTGGAATTCAGAATTTCGGAAGAGGGGTACTCAACCTGTGCTTACATTCAGATATTGACCTAGATTCATATAAATGATGTGGATACTATGTTATTAATGCAGAATTCAATGGTAGCATATAACCAAAAGCAAATCTGTGGCACTTACAAGAAGATACATTTCAGGGTACCTTTATTTCTTTGCTGTGATTGATGAAGACATTAAGCTGTTGTCATAGAATTGACAGAAGGGGAAAATGGTCAGTAGGAGAATGACTCTATGGTTTTGCCCTTAGTGGTTTCAGGAACAGCTCAATATTAGGGAAAGTATTTACCTAGAATTTAAATTTGATAAAATTGGTAGCTGTGTATGAAATTAAAACAATTTTATGGTTTCAGGTAAAGTGTGATAGTCATTTCACAAATGATTTGTATTTTTGTTAGCATCATTAATTTTATGTTGAACAGACAATTTAGATAGATGCTTGGTAGGTTACACCACGGTATTCATCACAAGTACTGAGCAAAGGCTGTTTCTCTTCAAGAGTAGAGATCTCTTTCTTCTTCCAATTCTGTATAATAATGCAGTTTAACAGCAAAGTCACCACACAGCCAACCACTCCAGCACTTAACAGCCAAGGCCAGATCTGCTTGGCTTCTTGTAGATAGAAAGACAGAATTTCTGCAACTGAAGGTGGTACTGAAATATACAAGATAAAAAAAAAATCTTTTAGTAAATGTTAGGGATAAAGCATTGATATTTTCATTGTGTTCTGATCTCAGGAAGATATACATACTCATTTTTTGTTCAGCTTCATGTAATGAATAGCAATGCCAGAAATATTTTAAAACATTTTAAGAACTTGTGAGTTTGATTTTATAACATGTTATATAAATCTTGATTTTTTTTACAGTTCTGAATTACTTTGACTCCTGAGTTATGTATAGAAGGAGGGTATGGAGAACATATTTAAATCTTGAACAAATTGACTGATGCACTAACTCTGTATATTTAGTGTTTTAACTGCATAAAGAGCTTTAGAAAACCCTGAAATAGTAATACAACAACAAAGCCTTTACTTCCATAAAATGCATATCCTATATTAAGATTGCAAAAGAATTTTTACAAATAAAGGTTTTCGTTTTTTTTTCTTGAAAAATACAATGTAACCACATTGATCAAGATGCATGCAAAAGGAGATACTTGGAGACAGAAATATGATTGTGAACTATTTTAAGTGTGAAAAGGGAATGCATTTCATGAGAGGTCTGTGACTAATTCAACATTGGTTTGTGAGTCTTGTTTGCAGTACTTTGTTAGCCACACCTATCCTGTGCAGACAGTTCATGTATTACTTTGATGAATTTCTGGTCACTTTCCTCAAAGAGCAGAGTCCCCACAGATAAACCAAAGATGGGTGCTACAGAGCTGAGTGGAGAGAAGCAATGATCTGTATTTGTATAAGCGCAAAATACCCGTCTCAAATAAATATAGAGAAAACGTATTTTTGATGCTACTCGGTTGCATTGTAAGTGAGCAGAGCTACTTGAAAAGAGTGTGTAAAGTAGATTTTGCTTCTTTTCTGCTTGTGAAAGTGGCTTCTGTCAAGGAACATAAAATGGGACAACCCCCATAAATATTGAAGCACTGGGAACAGTGGCAACACTGCTTTCACCAGTACAAAAGGGAGATAAAATTCAATTAAGAGTCACTTGATGCAGCTATATAAACAAGTAATATATATATATATATATATATATATATATAAAATGGTAATATATATAGAGAGCTCAGCTTTGAGGTGAAGGCAGGTCAATGCAAATTTTTAGTGCAAATTAATGAAGTGTTCAAACAGTAAAGAACCTTATATCAAGCTTTTCCTTGAGGTTTGTTAGGAAATGATGCAGAATTTTTATTCTTAATATTTTCCAGGACCTCATGCCCCTTCTGCCGTTCCTGTAGCAAGTATGAAAATTCCAGTTAAATGCTGTTCTATCTAGTGAATGACAACTACAATTCCCTGCCAACCAGATTTGTTCTTAAAGCTCTCCCTCTCCGATGTGCTACCATTTCAGTGACGGACCAGGTAATTTTAAGTGTGTGCATCAACTTTCTGGCGATCATTACTCCTTAATCAATTTTTGTCTTCCTGCCTCCCATTTTTTTTGGCAATTCCTACCATTTGCCCCAATATTCCCCTCCCCCCCCCCCCCCCCGATTTCCATGACATCTTTTTAACGGCACTGACTCACTTCCCTAGAGTCTGAACACAGCAGCAGCTTGCTGAGTCACACAGATCAGGTTTGAAGGCTTAAAAGGAACAAAGCATGATAAAGCAAGTATTTCCCTATATTGCAACTTTTATCAGTGATGCTCTATTTGATATTAGAACAAAATCTTCCACCCAATTAACATATGTATGTGATAAAATCCACATTTTAGACAAATATTTAAACACCATTTAGTTTAAGCAGCTTGTTTGATAAAGCATCGCATCCATTTCACTTCCTCTGTCACTGGTGCAACCAGGTTTTTCCTCTTCCCGATGGACTGCAACTGCTCTCTACAGCTTATGTTAATGCTTCTAGTGAACTTACAACCTCACAGAGAGGCAAAAGCAGACGGGGTATGGATACAGCACGCCTTTCAAGTTGCACCTCTAACTTATGCACCATTGAATCGTATGAAAATATATCATCAATCCTTCCTTATTAATCAGTCTAATTTCTTACCTAACAACATGATAGGATAACCTGGAGAGTAGGAGTTCAGGAATGAAGCTCGCCCCTGCCCCCTCCACTTTCTCCCGGGGAATTAACAAAAGCAATGTGCAAGGCCCATCTAAATACTATGGTGGAGATTCTTGTCAAAATTTTCTAGGGACATTGAGTTTAAAATGCCAAGTTTTGTATAAGTAACATCAAGGAGAGGATTTACAGATGAAGCCAAATATTATTCTTACACTGAAAATGATAGAAGGATTGACAAAATTTTGGCAGTAACGGTTAGCAGTGTAATCTCAAAGTGCAGGTTTTGGCTCAGAGATAGAACCCTTTCTCTAAACCAAAAGCTTGCAACATCAAGTCTGATTACATAAAATTAGTTAAAATTTTCAGGGCAATGCATCAATACAATGCTGAAGGAATGCACAATGTTATTCGGGTATTACACTGAACAACTGAACACTGAACAACTGTGGTGAAAGTCGCTCTCTTTCACCACAGAAATCCCATAGTATTATTTGAAGGGGAGGTGTAGAGTGGAATGTTTCTCCTGGTTTGCTGCCCAATATTTATCTTGTAATTAACACCTAATGCAACACATCTGGTCCCTTGTTGCTTTGTGAAAACCTGCTGCACTAAAATAAAAGCTCAGAAAGAGAAATAAGTTCCTAGTCTCCTTGAGCATTCCCTTCAGCTGAATAAAATTATGACTGATCTGATCTTGGCCTCAACACCACATTCATGATAAATCTCCAAAATCCCTTCACACTAGGAAGCAGCCTAATGAATCTTCTCTACACTGCCTCCAAGACAAGCATATCCTTCCTTTAATGAGGTAAATAAAATTGCTTGCAGTTTCTCAAGTGTAACTTTTCCAAAGCTGTACAGAGCTGTGACAAGACTTGCTTCATTTAGTACTTCATCCTCCTTCCAATAAAAGCAAGTATTGTATTTGTCTACTGAATTACTTGCTGTAGCTTTACTGACTTTATTTTTCTTGTATGGGGATACTCAGATAATAAAGGGCCAACATTTAATGAACTGTAAATAATGTTCTGCTTTTTCATTATTCCTTTCTGTGATCACACTTTGGAATTTAGCTTCACATTAAATCATGCTTGTATAATGCAGAAAAATGTTTAAGGAAATGTATCTTACCTGATTCAACTAAATAATCGTAATCATATCCAAGTTCTCTTGTTGAAACAAAGAATTCAATATTTCTGTAAATGGGAATGAAAGGCACCATGTAATTGTCACGGCTGTGGCCTATTGGCGTACCATTTGCTGGGAAACTTATCTGAGGAGGCTGGTGTCTCCGTAACCATTGCTCATATATGCTGTAGTTGGCAGAGAAAATACAATAGTTAGGTTTCTAATTGCTGAGGCTTATTGTAATTACAATCACATTCACTTTAAGAATTACTTTGGATAACTTGATACTATCCATTTGGATGATAGATTCAAGCCCTGCACTGGATTCATGTATCCTAAATCAAAGCTGCTTTATTGGAAGTGTTGAGACTTGGAAGAGATATTAAACTGAGGCCTAAATATCCATCATTGAGACTGTTTGGAGAATCACCTAATTCCTGATCTAAAAGATGAGCAGGACAGTTCTTTGGTGTTCTTATTCAATTGTATTAAAACAAGTAATCTTCTCATTTATTTCACTGGTATTATAGGACCTTACTGTAAGCAGAAAGAGACTTATTGCATGCAATTTTGTTTAATTCTTCCCTACAGCAATAACTTCAAATATATTTTATTAGTTTAGAGTAAATCAATCTAAATGTGGATCTAAGTGGCAGGATATGAAAAATCTTCTTGTTCTTTAAATAAAATTAAGTAATTTAAAAGAGAAAATATATAGTGGTCTTGGCTTATATGTATGCTTTAGCTAGTTGAATTGAAACATTTGAATATTTTAATTGATTTTTTAAAATATGTCATTCAAGGAATGCAGGCTTCAGAGGTTGAACCAGCATCTAATTGCATATCTCCAACTCTCTTAAGAGGTGATGATGAGTCTCTGCCTTGATTCACTGAGTTCCTGAGGTGTGGGTACATACACAATGTTGTTAGAGAGAGGGAGTTCCAGAATTGTAACTCAGCAATGGTAAAGGAATGGCAATATACTTCCAAGTTAGCCTGGAGAGCAACTTCCAGGTTGAGGTATTCCGAGGCTTTTGCAGCCTCTGGGTTGAGGTATTTTTATGATTTTGAAGCCCTTGTTTTTCTAGCTTGGAGAGGTCGTAAGTTTGCAAGTGCTAAGAGTCTTGGTGAGTAACTGCAGTGCATCCTGTAGTTAGTAGAAGCAGTCACTACTGTGTATTGGTCGTAGAGTATGTGGATGGTTATGGAAGGGGTCTCTATCAAGTGGACTGCTGTATCCTGTATGGTGTCAAGCTTCCTGAGTGTTGTTGAAAGTGCACTTAGCCAGTCATGGAGTGTATTCTTTCAGAATCCTGACTTGAGCCCTGTAGATGGTGGGTGAACTTTGGGGAGTTAGGTTAGCTACTCACCACAGGATTCCATGCATCTGACCTTCTCCTGTAGGTTAGAGGTACATGGCTACTCTGATTCAGTTTCTGGTCAATGACAATCTGCAGGATATTGATAGTGAAGGGAATTTAGTAAGGGTAATGCCTGTGAATGTCAGGGCATGACAACTGGATTATCTTCTGTTGGATATTACCATTGCCTGGTACTCGTGCAGCATGGATTTTCTATGCCAGCTATCAACCCAGGCCTAGGTTTCATTCATGTCTTGCTACATTTGGATGAGCACTCCCTCATTATCTGAGGCATCACAAATTATATTGAACACTGTAAAATCATCAGTGAACATTCCTGCTTCTGACCTTACAGCTGAAGGAAGATCATTGATGAAGCAAATGAAGATGGTTTACTTTGCGGAAGTCCGGAAAGGACGTCCTATGGCTGAGATGATCAACCCCCAACCATCTTCCTATGTACTGAGTGTGATTCCAGCCAATGCAGGGTTTCCCTCCCCATTCCCATTAACTCCAGTTTAACCAGAGCTCCTTGATTTAAGTCACAACATTTGTGTGGCTGGTTGTGTTTCTGGTCAATGGTAAACCCCAGGATGTTTATACTTGTAGTCAGAGAGTCAGTGATGGTAATGTCAAAATTATCTGAGAAACTGTGAATGGAATTGAACACTGTATCATCATCATTGAATATCCTCACCTTTGATCGTAAAATGCAAGGTGATGAAGCAGCTGAAGATGCTGCTGTAACGCTGTTCTGAGGGACTTTTGCAGTGATGTCCTGGAAATGGGATGCTTGACCTCCTACAGCCATTCAACTTTGTGCACAACTCCAGCAACTGACTTTCCTTGTCTTCAGTTTTTCCTGGGTTCCTTGATGCCACATTCAGATAAATGTTGCCTTGACATCAAGGGCAGATACACAGCCCTCAGTTCCAGAATTCATCTCTTTGGTCCTTGGTTGGACCTTGGTGCTGATGAAGGCTAGGGCTGAGAAGTACTGCCAACGTCATGCTGTAACTGTGCAAGTCACTGTGTGCAGTTCTGGTTGCCCAGCAACAGAATGGATGTCATTAAGCTAGAAAATGGCACAGATAACCTGAATGGTCACAGACATTCCCAGGGTAGAGGAGTCTAAAAATAGTGGTCAAAGGTTTGCAAGTAAAAGGGGAACGATTTAAAAGGGGCCTGAAAGGACAGTTTTTCACACAGAGGATAATGGATATATAGAATGAGCTGCCTGAGGACGTCTGAGAGGTGAGTACAATTACAACATTTAAAACACATTTTCACAGATAGGAAAGGTATATTATCTGTAGCTCTACCTATAATCCAAAACAAATATCTCCAAACTCCCAGATCTAAGACTCTGCACCTCACTCTGCAACTGGATCCTTGATTTCCTGGGCAGGAGACCACAATCAATGGAGAAAGGCAACAACATCTCCTCCATGATACCCTCAACACTGGTGCTCCACAAGGTTGCATCCTCTGCCCCTTACTATATTCCCTACATACTCATGACTGTAGCTAATTTCTGCTCCAACTCTATTTATAAGTTTGCAGATGACACTCGCACAGTGGGCCAGGTCTCAAACAAGAACACACCAGAGTACCGGAAAGAGATAGAGGGTTCTGTGACATGGTTTCAGGACAACAGCATTCTCCTTAATGTCAGCAAAATGGTAATTCGCTTCAGGAGCATGGATGGAGTACATGTTCCCGTTTGTATCAATGGGACTGAGGTGGAGATGATTGAGAGCTTCAAGTCCCTAGGTGGAAATATCACCAAGACATTTTTCCTGGTCCAGACGTGAACACTATGGCCAACAAAAGCACACCAACACTTATATTTTCTCAGTAGGCAAAGGAGCTTTGGCATATCCCCGAGACTTTTATAAATTTTTACATAGAAAGTGACCATTCCACATGGTTGGTATGGCAACTATTCTTCCCAAGGCCAAAAGAAATTGCAGACAGCTGTGATTGCAGTCCTCTTCATCATACAAACCAGCCCCCACTTCCATTGCCTCCATCTATACTTATTGCTGCCACAGAAAATTAATCAAAGGACCTCTCCCATCTTGGATAGGCAGGAGATACAAAAGTCAAAGAGCACAAACAAGAGCATCATATGTCTCACTGTTATTAGACTCTTGAACTGACCTGTCATTTAATAAATGATAAACACCTGAAGTTTTAATTTTCCAGTCTACTTCATCATTGCTTTTGTACTTTATTTATCTACCTGAACTGAACTCGCTCTGTAACTGTAACACTGTATTCTGCATTCTGTTTTCTTTCGACTACCTCACTGTAAGGCATGATCTGTCTGATCGGTGTGCAAAACAAAACAAAGATTTACTGTGTCTCCGTACATGTGCCGGTAATAAACTAATATGAATACCATTACCAATGCATGGAATTAAGGTGATCTCAGTTAAACAATTTGGTTGGCATAGATTAATTGGGCCTGCTTCCATATGGTACAACTCTATGAAAACCCAAACTGGGCATCAGTCAGTAGGTTATTAGTAAGTAAGTACCACTTGATGAAATTGTTCATGACACCTTCTAATTTTGCTGATGATTGAGTATAGAAGGATTGGGCAGTAATTAGTTGGTTTATATTTGCCTTGCTTTTTGTGGATAAAGATTAGTTGAAGAACTGCCCACATTTTTGATTAGATGTCATTAGACGTACTGGGACATCTTAGCTGGATGTATAGTTAGTTCTGGAGAGCAAGTCATCAGTATTGCAGCCACAATGTTGTATTAATAGTGTATATTGTTCATTTCTATTTCTTGATAACATTCTAGCTTTCTATTGCAGAATTTATTTGTACTCATATATTCCTGGGTATATCAGATTGATTAGTGATTAAAAATAATGTGTAATATTAATACTGTATTTATGTAGATTATATTATCCATATCTCTGCTCTCTTCTTCTGAGTCTGGTAAATCACTTAACTCTAGCCATGAAAATTGATGTGTCAGTCCCATAATTAGCAATGGGTGAATTAAGTTGACTGGAAACCGATTCCTTGTAATGAGGGGGTGCTTAGCAGGAAGCCAGAATGAATCATCCACACAGCATTTCTGGCTGGACAGGTTGCAAATGCTTTGGTCTTGACTTTTCCCTCATGTACTTGGCTCCATCATCATTTACATTGGAGACATTCTTGGAACTACTTCTCCTTGCTAGCTGCTTTAATCTGGCAGGATTGAAGAGGTGTCATCTGATTCATTGGTTCTGAGACTGCTTAGCTTTATTACATGTCCCTTGTTGATGTTCAGCATGCATCTATTTCTCTGTGCCAATTTACCTCAGCCTAGAACTGTACCTGGAGTATCCCACAGCACTCTGCATTAAACCAGGGTTTATCCTTGACTTGACAGTAGTTCTACAGTAGTTAATATGTTGGGCCATGAGGTTACAGAATGTGATATATTTCTGCTACTGCTGATGGTTCACAGATACTCTGTTCTGAGAGGCCAATTCCGTTCTGTCTCCAACCCATTTAGCACAATGGTGGTGCCACACAAGAAAACAGAGTAGCCTTGGTGTGAAAACTCTATTGACAAACATCACATGTTTAGCTACAAACAAAATTCACCGTCCGTTCAAAATCCACTGTAACATTATATTCAGAGAATAGCATCATACTACCACAGATTATTAAAATGTCATTTTGCAATTCACTTCTGCAACAGTGACAATATAGTTTGGTTTTTACTTCAGATATAGTTAGATTATTCCAAGGTGTCAATGGGTCAGCATGAATGTAAAGTTCCTGGCACATCACAAATATAAGAAGTCTGATTGAATCTAAATGATAATCAAACAGAAAAGAAACTGACAGACAATGGAAATCTGAAATAAATGGAGAAACAGTTAACTGATTCTCTGTCCACAGAAGCTGTGTGACCTGCAGAGTGTTCCAATATTTTGTGGTTTTCTAAGGTGTGACTAAAGGTGATGATAAAACTGGGATGCATTTTACACACACAGATGTCAACAGGGAATCCCAGGATAAAATTGTCTTAGCCATTTTAATCATTGGAGGTAGACAGGTGTAACTTACTTGTATCTTCTTTGTGTTCACTATACTAGAAACCGTGATAACCTGATTCTTTGTTCTGAATTGTTGGGCATATAAGACTGTCAAGCCTATTCACTCATCACTGCTAAATAATGAGTAATAATCCACCAGCACTGGATCTTTAAATCATTCCTTTATAGTTCTCTTGTTGCTCATCATGCATTCAGTTCATCCAGCCCATGTTTCCATGACGACTTTAATTACCAAATGTATATGGTGTTTTACTTAAATTGACATTGACCTAGAAAGTGGTGAAAATTTCAGAGTACAATAAAAAAATGCCATTGTTTAATCCTAACTAAATAAAGTAATTAAGAGATTTGATTATTTTCTTAATGTTTGGCTATCACACTCCAGAATTCAATGTATTTTTTTCTGGTGATGGTTTAACATATGATATATAAATGCATGAGGATATAACAGGAATTTTATATATGTATTTCATAGAGCCATAGAAAATTACTGCACGGAAACAGCCCCTTCGCCCCCATCTGGTCCATGCTGAGCCATTTAAACTGCCTACTCTCATTGATCTGCACCGGGAACATAGCCCTCCATACCCTTTCCATCCACGTATATACCTATCCAAGCTTCTCTGAAACTTTGAAGTCGTAGCACATGCACTGGCAGCTCATTCCACACTCTGAGTGAAGATGTTTCCCCACATGTTCCCCCTAAACTTTTCAACTGAGATTGTAGTCCCACCCAACCTCAGTGGAAAAAGTCTGCTTGCATTTACCCCATCTATACCCCTCATAATTTTGTATACCTCTATCAAATCTCTTCTTAGTCTTTTACGTTTCAAGGAATAAAGTCCTAATCTATTCAATCTTTCCATATAACCCAGGTCTTCAACATAACATCCCATCTCCTGTACTCGTACTTCAATTTATGAAAGCCAATGTGGCAAAAGCTGTCTTTATGACCCTATTGAGCTATGGCGCCACTTCTAATGAGTTATAGACCTGTATTCCCAGATCCTTTCGTTCTACCATACTCTTCTGTGTAAGACCTATCCCAGTTAGTCCTACCGAAATGCAACACCTCTCACTTGTCTACATTAAATTCCATCTGCAATTTTTCAGCCCATTTTTCCAACTGGTCCAGTTCCCGCTGCAAGCCATGATTGTCTTCCTCGCTGTGCACTACACAAAGTTTAGATATTGAGAGAACATTGGGTGCACAGTCTTGAACTAGCTGCCATGTAAGATGGTGGCATGGTCAGAGGCAGCAGCCTCTTCTTGGAATCAAAGGTACTTTTTGTCTTTTTTTAAGATCACAAGACAAAACTGGACATTCAGAACTTCAAGTATTGCAGGTCTACTCTTACCAGTGAGCTGCTCGTTAGTAAGCAGCTGGGTTTGCTATGGGCTGTGTTACTGCCTGCTACAGAAAGACATTGGAGTTGGTACATGAGGGCGGTGTGCAGTCTAACAGTGAGTGATTGTCTTGGATGTTGCACAACCCTATTGGACATTGATAAAATAAAATACTGCAAGTCTGTTTTGCTTGTTTACTGGCAAGACAGACAGTGGAGGAGCTGCATAGCCTCTGGTTTAGTAAGAACTAGGCTTCAAGCCATGGGCTTGCCTGTTGCAGCAGTCCAGGAGAGCAGACACCAGAGGCAGTGTTGCTGGGTTGGGTGCTGGGCCCTCCCATCAGTGCTGGCCTCCAGTATTTGTGTGATTGCTATCTTAGATGTGTATCTTAGATGTGCTATATGTGCCTTGTGCTGTATATGACTATTGGTACTGTGATTTGCACCATGGCCCCAGAGGGCTGTATTCATGTGTATTCATATATGGATGAGTGATGATTAAACTTGAATATTGTTATGATAACAGGTCAACCATTGATGACTGGGAGGGGTTATTTCCCAAGTGGGCTGTGTATTTTCTTATTTATTGAGAAGTTATTCAATAAACCATCCAAGGTTTGATAATTTGGTCAATGTGATTTTATAAAGAGCTTTTTCAGTGGAAAGTGATACTTAAAGAAATGTTAATATTATTCTGCAGGTATATCCTGTGTTTGTGTGTGTGTGTGTGTGTGTGGATGCTACTTTGAATGACATAAAAATTTAAATAGACATCAATCTGAAATCTAAGTTCCCTTAGCAAGCTGGAGGGCGGATAATGCGCAGAACTATTACTTTGAACGGAGGATTGGCAATCATCTATATGTAAGGATTCAATGTGAACTGAAGTCCCAATACATCTTCAGAACAATTTCAAAGCCATTTTAACTGCTGCTATTCTCTCTAGGGAAGGATCTGATTTCCTATTTAATTCTTTTCTGCATGCATGACTTTAGTGAAGGATATTATGAATCCCCTTGCAATCTCAAAGCAGCCAGAATTATACTTTGGGCAGCGAAGTACTTTTGAAGTACAGATACTTCAACCAATTTATTCACATCAGCTTAAAAAGCAATCACAATATTACAGAAAGGTTACAGCACAGAAGGGGACAATTTAGTCCATTTTGGCTTCCTTCTAACTTCATTATGCAACACAATCCTCATACTCTCCTATTTTTGATTCCTTTTAAATGCTTATCCAACTCCCTAACGAGCACTACCACTAAATCAGCCAACACTACACTCCTTTGTCTCTGTTTTAACTATTTACTGTGTAAGAAAGTTCTTCCTTATATCATTATTGCTCCACTTACCAATCACTCATATTTTTCTGATGCTTGATGTTTCATCAATTGGAACAGTTTCTTTTTAAGGAAAACATTAACTTCAATAAAACATAAGATATATGAGAAAATCAGACTATTCGGTCCATTGATTCTGCTCTGCCATTTGATCATGGCTGATTCATTTTCCCTCTCAACCCCTTTCCCCTTCCTTCTGACAACCTTTGACACCTTTTCTGTGGGTCTCACATCTGGTTTCTCACAAATGAAAACACAGTCTCTATATCTTCCTTATTAAACTTCTCAAAATTATAAACACAATACCTTCTCTTTACAAGAGGAAGGAGTGTCAGACTTTGAAAGTTCTGTAACAGATGGCAAATATCACAGACTTGATACCACCTTCAATGTTCCCTTTTGAACTCTCCATTGTGTCTCTGTTTATTTCTTTAATTTGTGGAGAAAAGATTTGTGCCCTGTAACTAGGTACTGAATAACAAGGTTTGTTACTAATTAGCATAACCTCCCTGCTTTCTAATCCCTTCCCTCTGAGGAAATGTTTATTTCAATTATTGATATACCTTTTCCTTAATCTCACTGCTAGCTGATTTTCTAATAACGTTCAATCACTGTGTCCGTTCTGAACACTTTTCTCTAGACAGAAAAAACAATTATTCGGCTGTTCTAGGTAAAGCTATCTGAGGATCCCCATACCAACGAAAATGCCCTTCCTTCAATTAGAGCAGTCATGAGCCAAAGATTCCCATGAGTCATGGAGATAAGAGACTGCAGATAATGGAAACCAAACCAAAAAGCAATCTGCTGGAGAAATTCATTGGGTCCAGCAACATCTCTGGGGAGAAAGGAATTGTTTATCTTTCAGGCCAAAACTCAACTGCAAAACCTACTCATGAAACCCACAGGCAAAGGCAGTGCCACTGTAGCCTGGTGAACTGACCTCCTGGGATGGTATACTACTACAATAATTGAGGGGCTTTCTCACCCAACCTGCCCAGTCACAGAAGAACCCTACCCTGGGTTCCTCACCAGGTCTTGCGGTGGTTGCACCAAGCTTCAGTACATCCCACAACGTGTGCTCCTGCAGCCTGGACTCTGACAGTCTGCCACATTCCTCCATTGGCATCTCCATGTGCTGGCAGGACAACGGGTTTCAGGCAGACGAAAGGGCGTCTTTCACTGAACTGCCAGCAGCACTTGATGTCCACCTGTGTGTGTCCCTGGGAGCAGTCCGTTGACTTAGAGGGTCAACTGCTCGTAATGAACACTACATCTTTCTCCATGCCCTCCTTGCAAACCAACAGCCCACAAAGAAAGGAGCAACAGTTTCGTCCCCACTACAGTCATCTTGGTGGCAGGTGTACTGGAAGTGATGTTCTGGGCTTGCAGGAGGGATCCCACTTGGAAGCCCTCCTACCAGCAGCCCAGATCTTGGTGCCAATTGGTAAGATCTGTCAATGAGATATTCTGCCAGATAGTCTTTACTTGGGGAATTACCCACAGCATCCACTGAAAACTTTTCCTGTGGCGTCTGCAGGATGTTCCCTGCTGACAATTGCCTTCTGGACTTGTAGTCAAAGGTGTTAATCTGGAAGAAATTTTCCATGAAGGATAGGCGTGTGGCAATGGGGCCAGACCCATCCTTCACAACTTTGGAAAATAGATAGAACTTCAGCACGTAGTGGCACTTGGTGTCTACGGTTTTAGGTTCTACACTCAGCCTGATGCATCCACACATGGAAATGGTCAACAGAGTGAGGGAAACATTGGGTGCATTTTTGCCCCATTGTCCAAGGACTTGTGCATCCATCTGGCTCCATCTGACTCACTCCATCTTGGACACCCAGATGAACCAGAGCTTGATCTTGCCACGTGAAACTTATCTCTTCATATATTGATCCTATCCAGCCTCCCCTTGTCCATTCACTTCCCTCCTACACCAAGAGACTTCACATTCCCATGAATATTACAGCTTTTTAAAAGCAGGCTTTAATAACATCCTTAAACCCTTTCACTGACCTGGTGCCTCTTGCTGTGATGGAACATAGAGTAGAACAGAGGTTTTGAGAGCTTGATACTTGCCATCAAATGACATAATCTGCCCGCTGATGTGGCTGAATGCAATTAAAGCCTTAATGCTAGGGATATTCCACAGGTCAGAGGAAACTTACTCTTCCAGTGGATTTGGAAGATGTGTGAAGATAGCGTTGCTAATACTGAACTTCACCAGCACTATGAAGAGCCTGATACAGACAATCCACAGTTCAGCAATGTGTAGGAAAGTTGATTTACTGCCACCTGGTTGACCATGAGCTTTATGCTGGGTTTGAGGTGCAGATTTTCAGTCTTTTCTTCAGATAGACAGAGTCTCTGCTCAGCCATTATAGGTGATGGTGAAATTCATTACTGATGTCTGCCTTTGCTGAGAAGTTGCTCACAGTTTTTAGGACATTGGTCTATATGTGGATTTTCATTGTTTGCATGCGTGCAGGGAGAGGAGGTTAGTGGAGATACACCTTGTTAAGTAAAGCCTATTCCTTCATATGCTTCAATGGACAAGTCATCGATGATTTAGAGCTTGGCCTTCAAATGTATGCATTCACAAGCATCGCCTGTGCTCAGCAGCTTGATGAATGGGGTTGGTGAGATCTTTGTTTTCCATTTGTCCAGAAGCTTAGCATTACTTCTTCGGAATGTTGTTGGAAATGAGGCATTGAGTGAATGGTGGGAAAAATTGAAAACAGTATTGGAGAGATGGTGTCACTTTGTTTGATACCAATCTAATCTGAGTTTGCATCCGAGCCTGTTACAGATCACTGATTAAGATCAAGGCATGCTTGCCATCAGGCAGCAGATGTATGATGTAAACAGAAATTTGCAAAGTATACTCCCAAATCCTTCTTGATTGACAGAGGTTTTGAAGGCTTTTCTGATGTGCACAGTGGTTACTGTTTCACATATTTTTCTTGGAGCTCTCTGTGAAGATCATGTCCATAATGACTCTTGATAGAATCCTGACCTCTATTTGGGGATGAAATTGTCCACACAAAAAAAGGAACTTGAAGAGGACTCTGGTTGTCTCCTGTGGCAGAGAGCAAGGAAAAATTCTCTGCAGTTACCACAGCTCGATGTGTTTCCTTTTCTGACAATGATATAGAATCTCTGAAGTCCAGGTTCAAGTTCTCCTCTTCCAAGCAATGAGGGAATGAGGCTGTGAATTTGTCTCTTAAGTTACATTCAGTTGAATTTTAAAACTTAATCTGTGATACTATCAGCCCCTGGGGTCCTGGTATTTTTTAACTGATATTTGGCTTTTTCAGGCTGGGATAGTGATGGGACTAGACTGGATAATATGCTGTGGGATTATCTGGTAGCTGGCTTCCAACAACATTGCATCTGAATATTCCACCTGCTACTCATGGGAACTCTACAGTCATTGGCCGCTCTTTTTGGTACCACTTCAGGTATTAGGTATTTAGGCATTAGGTAGCACACCACTTCTGTAATGAGTGTTTACCTGAGTTACCGTCACCCTGTCAGCTTGAAACAGTCTGACTTCTCTCATCAACAAGGCATTTTTGCCTGCAGAACTGCCACACACTGGATGCTCTTTGTTCTTGTTTTTGTTTGCACCATTCTCTGTAAACTCTAGAGACTGTTATACGTGAAGATCCCAGGAGATCTGCAGACTCTGAAATAGTCAAATCACCCCATCTGGCAAGAACAATCATTCCATGGTCAAAGACCCTTAGATCACATTTCTTCTCCATTCTGCTGTTGGGTCTGAACAACAACTGAACCCAATGAGCATATTTGCATGCCTTTATGTATTGAGTTGCTGTCACATGATTGGTAAGATATTTTTTACTAACTAGCAAGTGTAGAGGTGTACCTGATAAAGTGGCCACTGACTCTATGACCAGCTGATAATCATCTTGTGATCATTTGTCAAACTCTTGGTGGTGCTCAACGTGCAGTTTTATAAGACAAGGAACAGCTGGGAAGATAATGAGGACAACAACAACAAATGTGGTGGTAGTGAATGTGTGACTGAACAGATAGAGATGTGGAACAATAGGAAGGTAAATATTCAGAGGCTAAATTATTTCCAGTTTCTAATACAGCTTCAATTCAATTAGCTCAACAAGGAAATGGAAGAAAATGGAGGTTACTGTCAATTGCACTTACCTGTCAATGTAAGCATGATGAAGCAAAAAGATTGGGTCATTTGCTGAACCACCGACACTGGACATTGATCCATTCATGTAAATATGTAGGGCATTGTGCAGGCCACTCTGTGATATATTAGCTATTCCATTACCTGGGTTGGCAAAACCTGCTCATAAAGAAGTCACATTGATTTGGGTTATTATTAAGCCAGTTGTATAATTAACCTTTAACATGTTAACGAACAGTTAACATTAGATAGTAAATGGGTTACAACACAATATTTAAACTAAAAGCCAGCTAACAAAGGAAGAGGGTTCAGGCACCACCCTTTATACAGAAATAGTAAAATTATTGAGAGATGCATTTGCCTTGCATTTTGGTGATATTTTATCAAGTTCTTACTGTTGGCTAGAAGACTACATTCATATTATGTAAGTTTTCTTTTTCTAGGAATTCCCTTAATTCTCCTTGAAAGCTGTTTTGACTTAAGTCACCTCATGGCATAAGACAATAAGACATAGGAGCAGGATTAGCTCTTCAGCCCACTAAGTATGCTCCACCATTTCACCTTGGCTAATTTATTATCCCCCTCAAACCCATTCTCCTGTCTTCTTCCCATAACCTTTGACACCCTTACTAATCAAGAATTTATCAATCTCCTCTTTAAATATACCCAACATAAAAAGTCGAATCCCTCAGCAATTCCTGTCATGCTTTAGGATTTGAACGAGGGGAAGGAATTTGCAAGAAAAGAATAAGGGGGTCGACAATAACTGAGCACTGTGCTCATCAAAAATCTGAGAACCCTTGGACTTTTCTTGGAAATGCCAGCAAGGAACACTTCCTACCATTTCCACTTCACAGAGAGGATGGCATTTACTGTGATGGCTTTAAAGATTAATCTAGATCAGAAATGGTTGTCAACATAAATGTGAAGCAATATGCATGAAAGTTACTGGTTTCTTGAAGGGTATAGCAGGGGATATCTATCATATTGTCCAGTCTTTAGCACAGACATGCAGATGCCAAGTGCTCTATTAGACCATTAGACCACAAGATATAGGAGCAGAATAAGGTCATTCAGCCTATTGAGTCTGTCCCACCATTCAATCATGGGCTGATCCAATTCTTCCAGTCATCCCCATTCCCCTGCCTTCATTCTATACCTTTTGATGCCCTGGCTAATAAAGAACCTATCTATCTCAGCCTTAAATACTCCCAATGACTTGGCTTCCACAACCCTTCGTGGCAACAAATTCCACAGATTTACCACCACCTGAGTAAAGTAATTTCTCCACTCCTTAGTTCTAAATGGATGTCCTTCAATCCTGAAGTCATGCTCTCTTGTCCTAGACTCCCCTACGATGGGAAATAACTTTGTCATATCTAATCTGTTCAGGTCTTTTAACATTCTGAATGTTTCTGTGAGATCCCCCCTCCTTCTCCTGAACTCCTGGAATACTGCCCAAGAGCTGCCAGACTTTCCTCATATGGTAACCCTTTCATTCCTGGAATCATTCTTGTGAATCTTCTCTGAACCCTCTCCAATGTCAATATATCCTTTCTAAAATAAGGATATACTGCACACAGTACTCCAAGTGTGGTCTCATGAGTGCCATATAGAGCCTCAACATCACATCCCTGCTCTTATATATTATACACCTAGAAATGAATGCCAAAATTGCATTTGCTTTCATCACAACTGACTCAACCTGGAGGTTAATCTTTAGGGTATCTACTCAAGGACTCCCAGGTCCATTTGCACTCTGCATTTTAAATTCTCTCCCCATCTGAATAATCGTCTGCCCATTTATTTCTTCTACCAGAGTGCATAACCATAAACTTTCCAACATTGTATTTCATTTGCCATTTCTTTGCCCATTCCCCTAAAAGAATTCTCTGTTTCCTCAACTCTACCTGCTCCTCCACCTATCTTTGCATCATCAGCAAATGTAGCCACAAATCCATTAATACCATAGTCATACATCGTAAAAAGCAACGGTTCCAAGATCGACCCCTGTGGAACTCCACTGGTAACTGGCAGCCGGCCAGAATAGGATCCCTTTATTCCCACTCTCTGTTTTCTGTTGACCAGTCAATGCTCCACCCATACTAGTAACTTCCCTGTAATTCCATGGGCTCTTATCTTGCTAAGCAGCCTTGTGGGTGACACCTTGTTAAAGGCCTTCTGAAAATCCCAGTACACCATCACTTCCTGAATAGTAAATGGAGGGAGCCATTATCATCTGCTGTTTCCCACTTCTTGATAGATGAGCAAGGTGACAACTATAAAACAACAGTGGAAGACTCAACCATTTCTTTGGACCTTAAGGGCTTCCAGAAGAATTTCAGGCTGACTTTTAGTGACATATGTCTCAAATTAATGGGAAGTGGTTATGAAGTGCTCTACACAGATTGTGGAATCCTATTTACAATTGTTCAGATACAAGTGAGAGCTAACTTTGTACAAATAGTTTGTTCGTAAATGGGGATTACACTAATGCGATTGGAGACCTGATTTGTATTTGAAATTTTACTGCAGCACCAAATCATATCAGCTTCTTTGGGGAAAAAAAAATCTTCAGGAGAAGAATTTATAACTCTTTCAGGAGAAGAATTTATAACTCTTTCAGGAGCAGTGCCATTTTGAACAACTTAAGGTGAGTGAGGAAATCTAAGGAATGAGGGGAAGAGATTGAAAGGGACCTTAGGGGCAACTACTTCAGGCAGAGGATGGTGTGTATGTGAAGCTTGCTGCTGGAGGAAGTGGTTGAGACAGGTACAGTAACAACACTTAAAAGATATTGGGACAGGACAGATTGGATTGGTAGGTGCTTAGAGGAATAGAGGCCGAACACAGGCAAATGGGACTAGCTAAGATGGGCATCTTGATTGGCATGGACAAATTGGGCTGAATGGCTGTTACTCAATAGTTCTGTTTTCTGTCAGTTAAGTATGGCACTTCAAGAGCATCTGCCTATATGAACTTGGGTTGGCATGGTAATGTAGTGGTAGCACAATGCTTTACAGTACCAGTGACCTGAGTTCAATTCCCAACACTGCCTATAAGGAGTTTGAATGTTCTCCCCAAGTCTGCATGGGCTTCCTCGGGATGCTCCAGATTCCTCCCACAATCCATAGATGTGCCAGTTGGTAGGTTAATTGGTCATTGTAAATTGTCCCGTGATTGGGCTAAGATTAACAAGAGGATTGGTGGGCAGTGTGGCTTGAAGTTCTGTAAAGGCCTACTCTGTGCTGTATCTCAGAAAAAACTTTGTTTCTCCAGTTAACTGCTCTGTTGAGAAATCTCACTGGGGTTCATGAGGATGCAGAGGCTATGAAACATTAAGCATGCTACCTTGCTGGATCATTGGTCTTGTTACATGCTATATAACAAGACTTAGCTCAATCCTGATTTAGTCAATGCCAGGTAAAAATGAAACAAAGCAACACACACAAAAGGCTGTTGGAACTTAGCGAGTCAGGCCTCATCCGAAATCAATGGAAGGGAATAAACACATTAATGATTTGGTTTCTTCACCACAGATGCTGCCTCACCTGTTGATTTCCTCCAGCATTTGTGTGTGTTGCTCAAGATTTTCAGCACCTGCAGAATCTTTTGTGTCTAACAATGAAACTGATGTCTTCAAGACCATATCTTTAACTGCTTTCCTCCACTCCTTTCACCATTAAAGCTTCAACAAAAATTCTAACATTCGGTAGCCTAGATTCAAGATTTTTAATGTCATTTCCAGTACACAAGTGTAAAGGAAAACAAAATAATTGTTACTCCAGATCTAACGCAGCATATAAAAAGTACAATAAGATAATGAACACAATATAAGGTATACAAAGATTGAGTATACCAAGTTTAATTATCATTCAACCATATATGAATATAGCTAAACGAAACAGTGTTCCTCCAAGGCCAAGTTGCATAATATTACCAATAGCACACTGCACACTGCACATAGTCGAAATAGCACATATGGTTACGATTTCAGAAAAAGATATAGTCGCAAAAGAAATAAAAAATATAGCCCAATCACTGAGTTGCCCTGGTCCAACTTGTTCTTTCAGCAAGCGAACACTAGAGGGCAGTACCAATGGGTATAGACAATAGACAGTAGGTGCAGGAGTAGGCCATTCAGCCCTTCTAGCCAGCACCACCATTCACTGTGATCATGGCTGATCATACACAATCAGTACCCCATTCCTGCCTTCTCCCCATATCCCTTGACCCCACTATCTATAAGAGCTCTATCTAACTCTCTCTTGAAAGCATCCAGAGACTTGGCCTCCACTGCCTTCTGGGGCAGAGCATTCTACATATCCACCACTCTCTGGGTGAAAAAGCTGTTCCGCATCTCTGTTCTAAATGGCCTACCCCTTATTCTTAAACTGTGGCCTCTAGTTCTGGACTCACCCATCAGCAGGAACATGCTTCCTGCCTCCAGCGTGTCCAATCCTTTAATAATCTTATATGTTTCAATCAGATCCCCTCTCATCCTTCTAAATTCCAGTGTATACAAGCCCAGTCGCTCCAATCTTTCAACATATGACAGTCCCGCCATTCCGGGAATTAACCTTGTGAACCTACGCTGCATTCCCTCAATAGAAAGAATGTCCTTCCTCAAATTTGGAGACCAAAACTGCACACAATACTCCAGGTGGGGTCTCACCAGGGCCCTGTACAGCTGCAGAAGGACCTCTTTACTCCTATACTCAATTCCTCTTGTTATAAAGGCCAGCATTAGCTTTCTTCACTGCCTGCTGTACCTGCATGCTTGCTTTCATTGACTGATGTACAAGAACACCTAGGTCTCGTTGTACTTCCCCTTTTCCTAACTTGACTCCATTTAGATAGTAATCTGCTTTCCTGTTCTTGCCACCAAAGTGGATAACCTCACATTTATCCACATTAAACTGCATCTGCCATACATTTGCCCACTCACCCAACCTGTCCAAGTCACCCTGCATTCTCATAACATCCTCCTGACGTTTCACACTGCCACCCAGCTTTGTGTCATCCGCAAATTTGCTAATGTTACTTTTAATCTCTTCATCTAAATCATTAATGTATATTGTAAACAGCTGCGGTCCCAGCACCGAACCTTGCGGTACTTCACTGGTCACAGCCTGCCATTCCGAAAGGAACCCGTTAATCGCTACTCTTTGTTTCCTGTCAGCCAGCCAGTTTTCAATCCATGTCAGTACTCTGCCCCCAATACCATGTGCCCTAATTTTGCCCACTAATCTCCTATGTGGGACTTTATCAAAAGCTTTCTGGAAGTCCAGGTACACCACATCCACTGGCTCTCCCTTGTCCATTTTCATAGTTACATCCTCAAAAGACTCCAGAAGATTAGTCAAGCATGATTTTCCCTTCAATAATCCACGCTGACTCGGACTGATCCTTTTACTGCTATCCAAATGTGTCATAATTTCCTCTTTTATAATTGACTTCAGCATCTTTCCCACCACTGATGTCAGGCTAACTGGTCTATAATTCCCTGTTTTCTCTCTCCCTCCTTTCTTGAAAAGTGGGACAACATTAGCCACCTTCCAATTAGCAGGAACTGTTCCTGAGTCTATGGAACATTGGAAAATGATTACCAATGCATCCACAATTTCTAGAGCCACCTCTTTAAGTACCCTGGGATGCAGACCATCTGGTCCCGGGGACTTATCAGCCTTCAGACTCAACAGTCTATTCAACACCGTTTCTTACCTAATATAAATTTCCTTCAGTTCATCCTTTACCCTAGTTCTTTTGGCCACTATTACATCTGGGAGATTGTTTGTGTTGTTACGAATGAGGAGAAACACTGATGGGCTGAAGGGTACAGAATTACCAATGCCTGCCCCCCGCCCCTTTTGAGAATCGCAAGATCGCTATTATTTTGGGTCTGATACCCAGGAAATGAGAGAGATACACATCATGTCAGTGATGAGAGAGACAACGCAGAATATACAAGGTGGAATGTCTCCTATTGACAAAGAGAGAGATTACTGCTATTGTCTCTTGAAGGAGGAATTGTGTATTGAGTACTGTACTATTCATTGAAACCCCTCAGGGGACAACCAGAGTGGTCTGGTTGAGGGATTGCATCATCCCAACCTGACTGACATCTGAGACCCTGTGAGTAAGGATAAAAGTAGGGTCTGGGAAAACACCCCTCAGACGCACCAGGAGAAAGACGCTACGAGACCGGTGGGGGGGCTTGTGTGTGTGTCCACCCTTGCCTGGGTGTCGAGTCCTCTATGGAACAGTCTAGCTAAAGGACGGATACGGATCAAGATCGTAAAAAGGAAAATCAGCAAGTTAGTAGCTGTTACTGCTTTCTCTCTCTCTCTCTCTCTCCAACAATTACAACACAGTGATCAACAACGACCGCAGCCTGTATGAACTGAACTGAATTTTATATTTCCATCGGACAATTCATTATCCCCTAGACAACGATAGAGCTTATTTCTTATTTCTTATTATACCAGCACTTTTAGGTTTAGTATTGATGATGTATATTATCTGTATATTTGCATTGATATTATTTTTGTGTACTTTTACTAATACTGTTAAAAATATTATCATCAGACTTCAATGGATACTCCTATCTTTGCTGATAAGACACCCAGTTACGGGGTTCGTAACAGTGTCTTCCCTACTGAAGACAGATCCAAAATACGTGTTCAACTCCTCTGCCATTTCCTTGTTCCCCATAATAAATTCACCCGTTTCTGTCTTCAATGGCCCAATTTTGGGCTTAACTATTTTTTTGCTATTCACATACCTAAAGAAGCTTTTACTATCCTCCTTTATATTCTTGGCTAGTTTATCTTCATACCTCATTTTTTCTTGGCGTATTGCCTTTTTTGTTATCTTCTGTTGCTCTTTAAAAGCTTCCCAGTCCTCCAGTTTCCCGCTCATCTTTGCTATGTTATACTTCTTCTCTTTTATTTTTATACTGCCCTTTACTTCCCTCATCAGCCACGGCCGCCCCTTACTCCCCTTAGGATCTTTCTTCCTCTTTGGAATGAACCGATCCTGCACCTTCTGCATTATTCCCAGAAATACCTGCCATTGTTGTCCCACTGTCTTCCCTGCTAGGGTATTGTTCCATTGAACTTTGGCCAGCTCCTCCCTCATAGCTCCATAGTTCCCTTTGTTCAACTGTAATACTGACACATCCGATTTTCCTTTCTCCTTCTCAAATTGTAGTTTAAAACATATCATATTATGGTCACTACCTCCTAATGGTTCCTTTACCTCGAGGTCCTTGATCAAATCCGGTTCATTGCACAACACTAAATCTAGAATTGCCTTCTCCCTGGTAGGCTCTAGTACAAGCTGTTCTAAGAATCCATCTCAGAGGCACTCCACAAACTCCCTTTCTTGGGGTCCAGTACCATTCTGATTCTCCCAATCTACCTGTATGTTGAAATCCCCCATGACAACAGTATCATTACCTTTGCGACATGCCAATTTTAACTCTTCATTCAACTTACACCCTACATCCAGACTGCTGTTTGGGGGCCTGTAGATAACTCCCATTAGGGTCTTTCTACCCTTAGAATTTCTCAGTTCAATCCATATAAACTCTACATCCCCTGTTTCTATGTCCCCCCTTGCAAGGGACTGAATATCATTCCTCACCAACAGAGCCACCCCACCCCCTTTGCCAGTCAGTTTGTACTTTCGATAAGATATATATCCTTGAATATTCATTTCCCAGGCCTTGTCCGCTTGAAGCCATGTCTTTGTTATTCCCACAACATCGTACTTGCCAATTTCCAACTGAGCCTCAAGCTCACCTAATTTATTCCTTATACTTTGTGCATTCATATATAATACTTTTAATTTGTTACTCCCCTCTCCTTTCATATCTATTCCTATTTCACTTGGCCATACTGTATGATCTCTTCTTGAGCTTTCTACTCCATTGATTCTGTTGTTCTTTTTAACTTTTCTTATTTTCACTTTCCCTTTAACTCCATCCTTATATTTCCAGTTCATCCCCTCCCCCCACTACTTAGTTTAAACACATCCGTGTTGCAGTGGCAAACCTGTCTGCCAGAATGCTGGTCCCCCACCTATTAAGGTGCAACCCGTCCCTTTTGTACAATTCATCCCTACCCCAAAACAGATCCCAGTGGTCCAAGAATGTAAATCCTTGTTTCCTGCACCAGTTCCTCAGCCACACATTCAGATCCATTATCTCCCTGTTCCTGCCCTCTCCAGCACGAGGAACTGGAAGCAAACCAGAGATAACCACCCTGGAGGTCCTGCTTTTCAGCCTTCTTCCGAGTTCTCTGAAGTCCCGCTGCAGAATGTCCTTCCTCTTCTTCCCGATGTCATTTGTGCCAACATGCACTACCACTTCCGGCTGTTCACCTTCATCCTTGAGGATTCCGTGCAATCGGTCAGTGATGTCCTGGATCCTAGCACCAGGGAGGCAACACACCATCCTTAAATCTCACCTGTTGCCACAGAAACCCCTTTCTGTACCTTTCACTATGGAGTCCCCTACTACCACGGCTCTTCCTGATGTCTGACTCCTCGGCTCTGCTTCTGCACCAATTTTTGGCTCTCAGACCTGTCCAACTCTCAGACTGGCAGTATCTTCTGTCCTGACAGCTCCCAAGAGGGTGAACCTGTTTACGAGAGGTACATCCCCTGGGGTCTCCCGTACTTCAAGCATCCTTCCCTTCCTCATCGTCACCCCCTTTCTCTCTTCCTGTATCCTCGGTGTAACGACCTCACTGTAGGTCCTGTCCAGCAAACTCTCATTTTTGCAGATAAACCTGAGGTCATCCAGTTCTTTCTTCAGTGCTGCAACATGTTCCTTCAGAAGCTGAATCTGGACACACTTTCCACAGCTGTAGCATCCAGAGGCACCATCGGTGTCCCTGACCTCCCACATCATGCATGTAGCACACTGAATCAGCTCAGCAGTCATGTCTTCACCCTCTCCAATTGTGCCTGGCGTAGTCTCCTCCCTCAGCCTCCTCGCCGAAGACTCTCGAGACAAAGACTAGCACTTTTCACACCAGGTACTTCCCTCGACCAGACTGCTTCCCGACATAAAAAGTGATGCCAGGTATGTGAGTGTCTGTACAAAAACGTGACTGACAGGAAATGATAAATTAGTGGTCTGGAAAGGGTTAGTGGATGGAGGTGTTGATCTGCTTGGGAAAAGAAGCTGGTGGTTCTGGCATGGATTGTACAGAGTCTCCTCCCTGATGGGAGTAGGACAATTGGTCCTGAGCAAGGTGGGTTTAATCCCTTATGATATTGCTAGCCTTTTCCCAACACCTTTCTGAATATACCTCCTTGAGTGGCGGGTTGGTGCTGGTGATAAGTTGGTTTTGACCACACATTGTAAAAGCCTCCCTGTCCACTGCAGTGCAGTTTCCGTACCAGGTAGCGATGCAGCATGGTAGGATGCTCTCTACTGCCATGAGAGGATGTTCAAGATATGCATTCCATGCTGTAAATAAAAACAAACTACTGAACAGAGTTGAAACCTTGGGAGTGAACGAAGGACAAATGTATTAAGATCCAGTCTGGATGTATGTGCCAATGACTGAGTTTCCTTTTGGAAAATGGTGAATAGCCCAGAAAAAAATTTCCACGGCATTTGATCAGCAAACCCATCCTCACACCTTAACCAACCCTCACTCAGCCATCATTATCACACCAGAGTGTTGACCCTGGTCTAGTGACAAATGAGAATCTAAATTTGCGAAGCTGCAACACAGGACTACATGGGCATTAACGAGCCAAAGCAACATGCAATTAGCAAGAGCTAGGTGACCCAGGAGAATCAGATTAAAGTTCTAGACCTAAATGGTAGGAGACAATTAAACAGCCAAGAAGTGGAGCAGGCTCTATAAACAATAATCAGGGTCAGTATGTAAGTTACAGACCAGATCAAATGAATCAAGAGTTATGGGATTAATGCAGGAAAGTGCCAAAATTAATTATATAATTTTACACTCAAGCTGGAGCATTTGCAGCCACGTCCATACAGAACTGCTGATGCTCCAACCTGGTTTGCTGCTGAATTTTCCAGCATTCCAGAGTCTGTCTTTACCCAATCAGTTTTACCTGATTTGACCTGAAGAGATGGCTCAGAGCACTGGACTCAGCAAGGGAGCAGATGTCATCCCGGGTGAGGGACAGAAGATCTCCACTCCATAACTAGCAATGAGTACTTCTATTTGAACTGGTCAAGGGTAGACACAGATTTGCAAATCAGTCTGCCCTGATCATAAAAAGGACATACCTAATCTGGCTAATTACAGGCTAGTCAATTTATTCTCAATCACTAGAAAAGTGATGGAAGGTGTCATGTCAAGTGGCGCTAACTCAGCAACAACCTGCTCACTGATGCTCAGTTTGAATTTTGACAGGATCACTCAGCTCGTGAACTTGGTCCAAATATGTTCAAAAGAACTAAATATCAAGCATGTGGTAAAAGCAATTACTCTTGAAGTCAAGGTAGCATTTGACCAAGAGTGGCACAAAGGCAAAAGCTATTCAGCAAGTCATACCTTGCACACAGAGATGATTATGATTGCTGGAGATCAGTCATGCCTGTTGCCTGGACATCACTTCAGGAGATCCATTGGCACAATGTCCTAGACACAACCGTCACCACCCACATCACCAATGACTTTCCTTCCATCAGATGCAAGGATGTCCCTTGATGATTGTCTAGTGCTCAATTCCATATGAAGCTGCTCAGTAAAAGAAAGAGATCTGCATTGGAAGCAGATAATTTTTTTTCATGGAGAGGATCTAATTTAGCTTTTGCACACACGCTTGACAGCTATCCTTCCTGGTGTAAAACCTATCCAAGTCCTTCGGTTGAAACCAACGTCCTGTTTTCTGTCTATTTCTCTGGACTTCTTGGTGCATAACTACACATATTACTTCTGATTTTTGGCCCATATTGATGCAAAAAGTGTCAAGCAAAATAACAACCTACTGCATGTCACAATACAGATAATCGAACTTTCTAAAGCACACAATAACTAAAATACAAAATATAAAATAAAAACCTTCTAAGGTATTCCGGAAGCTGTAATTGGCAAACTTATCAAAGGGTGGAGTTTCATACTCGGTCAGACTTAAACAGTATTCCACTTCTGATGAGCTTGGAAGTTTTGGAGTCCGAGTGCTATCGTGGTTCCCCGGATTTCGACGAATGGGTCCTTCAGGAGAGCCATCACACAAAACTCCACGGCGATTGTAATCATCTGGTTTGGTGCAAATTACCTGTGTCAAAAATTTAAATATTTAACTTAATTTTTCTTACTATATAATATCAAGAACAAAGAATGGATATTTTTATTAATTTAAAATCAGTTTCACAAATTTGGAAAAGTTTTAAAGAACTTATGTATAATGTAAAATGTGTGCGTGCCTTTAACTGTGTACTCTGTCACAGACATATATTTTGCTAAAGGAATGTTAGACTTCCAAGAGACTCCAAGACAAGGTTGAATGTGGTAACTGTGGTAAACTATGTGTGTACCTGTCCGGACAAGCCCCTCTGCTGACTGCTCTTGTGGCTCCTCCCACAGACCCCTGTATAAAGGCGATTGGAGGCACTGCTCCTCCCTCAGTCTCCAAGATGTCGTGGTCATGTTTGCAGCTAATAAAAGCCTATCTATTGCCTCCCATCTCTGAGAGTTATTGATGGTGCATCAGTAACATAAATGTACTTAGATAATAAATTTACTACAAACTTTGTACTATGTTGTAAGGTATGTGGATTAATACTCTATCAGTGCTTCTATGTCTGTAATTCTTAATGTGATTGACAAAACAGTCAGCCTTTTGCTGTTGGTATTTGAAGGATCTGCAGCTTTCTTCTAAGGTGAATATTTGACTAACAGCAATGAATATTTCTTAATAAGAGCCACAGACAAGTTATAATTAATGCATATCTTGTCAAAGAAATAAGAGAGTTGAACTTCCTATCTTTCATGATATGCATGTGATTCACAGATGAACCAGTTTCCATGACATCCATTGTCTACTACAGTACTGCTCATGGGGTTTCTGAGTGACCTTCCACAGGGTCTTGCTGAGAGTGAGAAAATGGGGTGCAAGGAAGAAGTTCCTGGTGAAGACCACAGTTGGAAGTGGAAGATGGAGACTGTTACAGTGAATATTGTGAATAACAGTGGCAGAGAAGTTGAGGAACAGAACAATGAGTTAGGAAGTGAAAGGAACTGAGCACCAGAGTGATCCAGAATGATTCATCGTGAACATATTTTTGTATTCACACTTAATATCGCAAGGTCTCAAGAGAATTATGTATTTATTCATTTTGGGAATGTAGTGAATGGCAAATAATGTTATATTTCCTGAATGTAATTTGTAACTCATAAACCAAGAGAAAATTCCTTTCTTTCCTCAATGACCAACTAAAAATCTGACTGTGCCTTCTAATCACCATAACCCATTGATGAATGACAAGACGCCTATAAATCTTAAATTCCATTTTCCATAGTCTTTACCACGTAACAGCACACTGGCATATGCATTAGCCCCAGAGGATATCATGGCTCAAAATCTGACATTGATAGATTTTGGAACTTTATCTTCTAGATTCAAGGGCCTGCAAATCCACACAACTAACTGGCAAAAGACTTTCATCAGCATAGTCAACCAAATAAAACGAGTCATAAAGGCAACCACACAACTGGAGTCATAATTAACTTATTCAGAATAATGTTCCAGTCAGTTTTCTTTGTTGAGAATTTTTAATATACTTGTCTCCTGACTAAAATTCACTGACAGGGTTGCAAATCTTTTACACATTTATCACTTTTCAAAATTTCACATATGAGAATTATATTTACTGTTTGAATGGTTACTATGGAGATTTTTGCATCAATGTCACCAATGCTTCATAAATACAGAATAACAATAGCTTCTATTGACATTTTTATGGACAAAACATTAAAGGCCAATAAAAAGAAACTGAAAAGCCTAGGAAAGCTGTCAATTCACTTTACAGTCTGTCAGCTGTCTTATTTCACAGTTAGATGTATTGTCTTCTGAATTCTGAACTGACCTACATTCATTGAATTATAATTAGATAAAACAGTGCAGCAAAATCTGGCAGAATTCAAAATTGTTCTCCATTTAAACTTTATTGAAATATTTTAAAGATCACAGAAAATACAGATTATTCAGTATTATTTCATTACAACTAAGTAGAGATGCAATGAACCTTTCAAAGTTCAGCCCAGTAATATACCTTTGAAAGCTATTTGAAATCTCACTGGAATTCAAACCCATTTAACAGTGAACTTAAACAAAAAGGGAGCATGAAACCAGTTAACCAGTTTTAAGAAAATGGAAAATTAACATTTAAACATCATTTTGTGATGAACCCATACCTGTTCAATTCAGTCAGTGTGCCAACTTTGTGTTGCATGACTTGTACATGTAGCAATGCTAACAGTAGAGGATTCAAAGAGGTGAGTGTTACGTTTGTAGCCCCCTCCTTTGTGAGAATTGCAAGGTCATCATTGGGTTGGGTCAAGGGGCCCAGGAAAGGAGAATGCAACGTGCAAAATGCCTCGTTTACCCGGCGATGTAAAGCTACGGGACATGGTCATTGTCTCCGGAAGACCAAGTTGTGTATTGAGTATTGTACTATTCATTGAAGCCCCTCAGGGGATGACCAGAGTGGGCTGGTTGAGGGATTGCATCATCCCAACCTGATTGACATTGGAGACCCCGTGAGGAAGTATAAAAGAGGGTTTGGGGAACAACCCCTTCAGACGCAACTGAAGAAATGTTAAGCGACCACGTAACAGCAGGAAGTCATCTGAAGGAAGCCATGTGCGTTTGATTCCGTGGCTGGAACCACTGGAAAACAGCTTTTAGCTTTCAACGGGGAAGCTCGCTCCCCTGACTCAACGGATCGGCATCTTAGAAGACCTGGGGCAAGTTTAAACTGCATCACTTTTAAACCCAACAACGCTGCAGCTTGGATGAACTGATAGTGACTGTTATCTTTCCATCAGACAATACATTAACTCCTAGACAACAATAGAGCTATTTCTTATTGGTTATTATTATACCCGCGCTTAGATTTAGTATTGACGATGTATATTATCTGTATGTTTGCATTAATCTTATTTTCGTGCCCTCTATCAATAAATACTTTTAAAAATAGTACCATCAGACTTCAACGGACCTCTCTATCTTTGCTGGTAAGTGATCCAGTTACGGGAATTCGTAACAAAGTTGGGGTTCTTGTCTCGAGATTTGACACCAAATTGGGTGGCCAGTGAATCGGGATTGTAAGTCCAAAACTTGGATCTGGTTACGTGGGTAGCCAGACGGGAAAGCAGCAAAGATGGACGTGAGTGAATTTATAGAAAACCCGACTCTGGAGGCACTGGAGGTGGCCTCCAAATCGGACGATAAAATTGGTGAAGGAGTTAAACCTCGCAGGGGTGAGGTTGTCAATGAAAAAGCGGTAGGTGCGAAGGACAATAACTCAGTATTATATTGGGAAGAATGTGTTTACAGATGAAGTATTGGAAAATATCCCTGAAGAGGCTAGAGGGACGGCTCAGTTAGAGTTGGAGAAATTAAAGTTGGAACATGCAATTAAGTTGAAGCAGCTGGAGGCAGCCGAGAGAGAGAAAGAGAGGGAAAGGGCCGAGGGAGAGAGAGAGCATGAAATGAGGTTAAAACAGCTGGAAGCAGATGAAAAAGAGAAACAGAGGAAACATGACTTGGAGATGGAGAAGTTACGGCAGGAGCCACGAAGTCCGGGGTCAGACCGAGAGGAGCGGTTCAATGTTAGTCGAGAGTTGAGGCTAGTACCTCCATTCGAGGGGACGGATGTTGTTAGTTATTTCTTGCTTTTTGAAAAGGTGGCCGTGAATCCGAAGTGGCCCAGAGGTCAGTGGATGGCGCTGTTACAAAGTGTGTTAAAGGGGAAGGCACAGCGGGCATATACGGCATTGGCCATGGAGGAGGAAGAGAGGGAGAGTTATGACAAAGTAAAGGCGGCCATTCTCCGGAGTTATGAGCTAGTACCTGAGGCCTATAGACGAAAGTTTAGAAATTTAAGGAAAGTGTGGAATCAGACGTATACCGAGTTTGCCCATGAGAAGAGTGTGCTCTTGGACCAGTGGTGCACCACAGAGAGAATGGGAGAGAATTATGGGCGTCTCAGGGAGTTAATTCTGATTGAGGAATTTAAAGGTTGTGTTTCGGAGGATATCCGGACGTATTTGAATGAGAGGCCGCATAAGTCCATCTTGGAATTTGCTCGGTTCACAGATGAATATGCCCTAACCCACAAGACCAAGCTTTCCTCGAATAAAAGCTCCCAGAGAGACCGTGGGAACAATCGAGAAAGTCCACTGGCTGAGGCAGAGGTCCCGCCGGAAGCTAGTGGTAAGGTCGAGGGGGAAAGGCCAGATGGCCAGAGATTTCCAGGATTGACCTGTTTTAATTGTGGAAAGAGGGTACATATTGCATCTCGGTGCTTTGCTCCGAGGAAAGAGACAGGAAAAGGGACAGCGGCCGTCCCTATCGGATGTGCCATGGTAATCAGTAAATTGACAAGAGAGCCCCGGGTAGACAGAGTACAAGAAGGGTCTGTGACTTGTCTGTCACACGGAACCGTGTCTGTGAGGGAGGGCGACACACCAGTTCCCGTGCGGATCTGGAGAGACACGGGGGCTGAGCTGTCGTTGATCAGCAGTAAGGTACTAGAGTTTGGTCACAAGACAAGGATGGTAGCTGTGAAGGGAATAAGTAAAGGGACAGAAATGGTGCCCTTACATAAGGTCATTATGGATTGTGAGCTGGTATCTGGACCGGTTGAAATAGGGGTGCCATCAGACTTCCCGAGAACTGACGCTGACGTCCTTCTCGGTAACGATTTAGCAGGTGGTAAGGTTTGGTCGGCAATGCTGCCAACCTGCCGACCGGCGAGTGCGGTGGCCCCGCCCCTAGATTCCCAGACCCATCCCGCATGCGCGGACACTTGCAGCCTGCCGAGAGAGGCAGCTGAGAATGAGAGCAGTTTAAATCCGGCCAGTTTTGATTTAGCTGAGACATTTCTACCGACCCTGTACCACGAGGGTTTAGAGGGTGGTAAAACAAAGAGTAGTATGGTGGAAGAGGGCAAGGGAGTGGAGGTAGACCTGTCCTTAGCGAGGAGAAAGGTCCTAGAGGCAGAAAATAAAGATGAGGAACCGATAGAGCAGTTAAGAGGTCCAGAGTTGGACAGGGATGATCTGTCTGGTTTGGCAGAACTGTTTGACGAAGTTGAACATTCTGAAGGTGTTCCCAATAATGAAATGAGGGCAGTCCTAGATGAAGAGGGTGCCCTTACCTCGAAGAAGTCTGCTGGGTTGGCAGATGAGGTTGTTTCAGCCCGCAGGGTTGAGTTTACTCCGGAAGGGAGTTGCCCAGAGAGTAGCTGGGAGGATTGGGGGAACTTAGAATGTGAAAAGGGTACGGGTATTGAAAGCCTGGAAGAGGCCAATGTCCCGTTTGAGTGTGTCCAAGATGGGGATGCACTTGGTACTGAACCTAGTAACGGAGCTCAGAAAAAGTCTGAGGTATTTGATTCAGTGGAACGAGACGGCCGTCCTGGTGGGTCAGATAGACTTGGTTCAGTGAAGAAAGGGTTAACCTTGGTAATAGTGGGAAGTGAGAGTTCCCAGGTGTGTGTGCTCGAAGGTGTGCTGAAAGTTAATGCGGAGTTCACAAATGGGGAGATAAATATTATCATTGAAGGAAACGGGAAATCTGTAGTTCCCAAATCGAATGAAGAAATTTTAAACCCTGCCGATTGCTTACTGATTCAGCCGGAAGGTGACAGGACCCCCCACGCTATTATTATTCCAAAATGTGGTGTGAAGAGGCAGAATTTGAAATGCTGCTTGAGCAAAGCGGTCGAACAAGAAATACATAACCTGAAGGGTCCTGACGAGAGGGTTAGCCACCTGTGTAAAATTAAAGAGTTGGGTGGAAATTCAGAAGATGGTCTAAGTTTGGGACACGGTGTTGATAAAATAATTCCTATATCTCGCCACATTACCCAAGCTCCCCACGTGGGAAGTACCCGGAAACGAGGCAAGGGTTAATGGGACACCATTTTTAAATAACAAAGCCGGTTGTACGGGATTTCGACACAGCCTGTGAATAATAAAGACAACCCCCTTGAAGCCTGCCTGTTCAGCTTGAAAACGACAAAGATTTGTAGTTCCATAAACTTTTGTAGATGCACGGAAGCTGAGATCACACCTCCTTAGAGTTGTTGCTGAAGGAAAGAACAAAAAAAAAATTAGGTGGTTATTGAATTGAAGTCTGATGCTACAAGACTTTAGTATGGTACACGATGTTAAGATATTGAAGAAAGTGACACTGTAATCGTTAACTGTTTAGATACTGAAGTGAATGTATCACTGTATTGCTCTGTAGAAAAAAAAACTTTGGTGTTGTGTTAGATTCTAACACCCTGTGAGACTCTGTATTTGTTTTTTTCCAATGGTAAAAAACGCCCTGAAGAAAGGGGGTGTTACGTCTGTAGCCCCCTCCTTTGTGAGAATTGCAAGGTCATCATTGGGTTGGGTCAAGGGGCCCAGGAAAGGAGAATGGGACGTGCAAAATGCCTCATTTACCCGGCGATGTAAAGCTACGGGACATGGTCATTGTCTCTGGAAGACCAAGTTGTGAATTGAGTACTGTACTATTCATTGAAGCCCCTCAGGGGATGACCAGAGTGGGCTGGTTGAAGGATTGCATCATCCCAGCCTGATTGACATCTGAGACCCTGTGAGGAAGTATAAAAGAGGGTCTGGGGAACACCCCCTTCAGACGCACCAGAAGAAACGTTAAGCGACCACGTAACAGCAGGAAGTCATCTGAAGGAAGCCTCGTGCGTTCGATTCCGTGGCTGGAATTGGTGGCTGGAACCATGGGAAAACAGCTTTTAGCTATCAACGGGGAAGCCCGCTCCCCTGACTCAACGGATTGGCATCTTAAAAGACCTGGGACAAGTTTAAACCGCATCACTTGTAAACCCAACAACGCTGCAGCTTGGACGAACTGATAGTGACTGTTACCTTTCCATTGGACAATACATTAACCCCTAGACAATGATAGAGCTATTTCTTATTGGTTATTATTATACCCGCGCTTAGATTTAGTATTGACGATGTATATTATCTGTATGTTTGCAGTAATCTTATTTTCGTGCCCTTTATCAATAAATACTTTTAAAAATAGTACCATCAGACTTCAACGGACCTCTCTATCTTTGCTGGTAAGTGATCCAGTTACGGGAATTCGTAACATGAGTAAATTGAATTTCTCATTATTAGCCACCACAGATTAAAGACACTCTACAGCTTTTGAAGGCATAGCCAAAGATTGGAGGCATCCTTCGACTAACTTTGACCCAGCATACATTCAGAATTTCAGTCATTCCATCTAGAGTCATGATGGGTGAGGAGAAATGTAATAGAGAAGTCCTTTATTTGGAGGGGCTAATTGTTTCTGTGGTAGCAGTCTGCAAAAGCAATGAGAGAAGACAGCTATATTTGCCAATATGGATGGTTATGGAAGGCTATGGCCCCAGTGCAGGTTAATGGGACTAGGTAGATTTATGGTTCAGCATGGACTAAACAGGTGAAAAGTTTAAGGAGAATATGAGGGGAAATTATTTCACTTAAAGGTGGAATGAATTGCCAACAGAAGTGGTGCAGGCAAGCCTGATTTCAACGTTTAAGACAAGTTTGGATAGGTACATGGATGGTACGGGTATGTAGGGATGTGATCCAGGTACAGGTTGATGGGACTAGGTAGTTCAGCATGGACTAGATGGGCCAAAGGGCCTGTCTCTGTGCTACACTGTTCTATGACTCTATACAAAACTTAGCAGCAAGGAAGAGATAGATATACTATATATTGTTTTTCCCAGGACAGGGAAGTCTAAAACTACAGGGCACAGGATGTAGGTACAGAGAGAAATATTTAATGCACATCTGTGGGGTAAGTTTTCCCCACAGAAGGTGGTAAGGAGTTAGTGGAGGCAGATATGAACACAACATTTAAAACGTATTTGGTGACAAGGATTTGTGGTTATGGTCCAAGTGAAGAAAGAGAGACACTGAAGCAGATGAAAACTTCATTGAATATTAATAACTGTGCAGAATTAAACAGTAAATGCTAAGCCAATAGGGACATTAACTAAAACAGAAAGCTACTGTTGACACTACAGCTTGGATAGAGTAACTTAATACTAAATAAATACCACTCCTTTACAGTGTCAATCTCAGCGGTAGTCGTTTTTTCCCAGAACAAGGCCAAAGGTAAGCAGAGAGCAAGGATGTTGCTGTACTAGTTGGTCAAGATTTGACAAGAGTGAAATGAGAAGAACGAAGTTAAATACAATCAGAGAGAAACACTAATTGGCTGGGACGTGCATATTCATGAGTGTGATTGCCAACCCCACCCAACAGCCCATCTGAGTGGGCATCCAGATTCCATGGCAGAGTCTGTGGTTATGACTTTTGGACTGGCACTTAGATAGGAAAGGGGAGAGGATACAAGTCTCTGTGAGTAAATAGCGTTAGTGCCAAGGTCAGCATGGATGAGGTGGACCATATGGACCCAGTTCTGTGATGTACATTTCTATGGTTCGATGGAACACAAAGCTTACTTTCACTGTGCCAGTTAGCTTCAATTAGTGCCAGCCATCCATAAAATCAAATTGCTTGGATGTGTTCCTGTGTAGTTGGTGCTGGCTGGATGATAAAACCGAGGTAATGGAAACGAAAGCATTAATGTTGTGTCCATTCTGCATCAGGACAAATGAGTCCAGGTTAATCAAGCATTGCAATCCCAGCACATGCTTACTAAGGTCATTCAATCTATAATATAAATTGTAAGGAAATACAATTTATTTGTTAATTCATGGTTTGTGTATTACTTTGGAATCAGAGTTGCGTTTTATGTTTTACTGGTTCTCTCCTGCTGTCTTCACTTCATTGCAAACCAACAACCACTTATGCTGAACGGAACAAAGCTCTGCTATATCAAAGTGGAGAGTGACTGTCACTTTCATGGCACATACAATTTACCCGTCTTCTGATTTCATCTGTTACACTACATCAGGCTGCAGCTTTATTTCTTCTAAAAGCCAGAAGAGATTTTTCTTGCTGTCTAAAAACCACTATGAGAAATGTTGAAATCAAAGACAAATCCTTTGAGCCATCAATCATTGTTGGTATTTTATGAAGTCACTGCTTTGTATAGAATGTGATGGGCTGGTTCTCATTCAGCTAAGATCAGCTCACTAAATACATTGAAAAAATATACTTCAAATATATTCCAGATGTTTACAGATGAATGCTGGCTGTAAGCAATCAGCTCATTGCACAATGTTATATGCATTTTCAGCTTTGTTTTTGGTATTCAGATCAAGGATATAATCAATGCCATCAACAACAGAGTCTGTGTCCAGTTCCACAGACATGCAGTCCACAGTGATAGAGTCTAGCACAGGGGTGGGCAAACTTTTTGACTTGAGGGCCACAAAGGGTTCTAAGATTTGACAGGGGGGCCGGACCAGGAGCAGATGGACGGAGTGTTTTGGTAATACACCTCATAAGAGAAAATAAAATATCATGGGATATGTAGAAAACGTGCTTTAATTTCAATTGAAAATGAACACATGCATTACAACAAAATATCTGTCTTTGAAGTCCCATGGTATTTAGCTATTTATTGAAATGACTTTTAAAACACTGAAAATTAAATGAATAAAATACAGCTTTTTTTAATAGTAACAGTTATTATTTTAAAGCACTGAAAATTCTGTTATCCTTCCAGATATTATCATCATCACTCTCCTCCTGACTGTCTTTATTTCAAAAACGGTAGGAGATGCAGGTCTACTTGTCCTGCTCCTTCTTATTCAATTGTCCCCTGTGCCAAAACTCAACAACGACCCGCACAAAGACAGAACAGTATGCGGAGCGCGTTATTTGATCTGGAGCGCATTTTTTATTTTGAGAACGTACGTGCACCTGCGCACTACTCATGTCCATCACTTAACAGAAATGACATGTAACATGTAAGGCTTATTGAAAAAAATATTTTCAAATGCATTTTTTACATAACACAATGAAGAGACATTTTTAATTTCAGTGGGAACAGTGTTGTTGGTCTCCCTTTTTAGCCAGCGCATCAAAGTCTGGATTTAGTTTTGTTGTGGCGATTCTCAGGATGGATCTGAGGTGTTGGTCAGTTAACTTGGATCTGTGGCTGGCTTTGTTGATGTTCTTGACGCTGAACGCCTGTTCACACAAATAGGTCGAGCCGAACAAAGAGTAAAGCGCAAATGTGGAGTAATACGCTGCACCTCAACAAAGGTCAATGTGTAGTGGTGTGCTACATGCAGCGCTAAAATTACGACATGGAGTCGGTAACTGCAGTCGAAGAAAAAAACTTTATTCGAAATCCCCAGCCTCACTTTAAGCCTCCCTCAACCTGCCCCCCTGCGCACAGGCTCCAAAGGTCTGTGCTCGCAAATCCCCGCAGGCTATCTCCCTTAGCCGGAACGCTGGCTAATTGTGAGCCGGTTCGGATGTGCCAGGAAATGGGTCGCCATAAATGTATATAGAGTGCATCATCTGTTGGGAAAATGCCAGAATTGCGGGGAAAAAATGTTAACAAGGTTTATTAATATAATTTCATCAAGTTCTGCGGGCCGGATTAAAAAGCTTAACAGGCCGCATATGGCCCGCAGGCCGTAGTTTGCCCATGCCTGGTCTAGCATTATAGCTCTAACAGTTTTTTTTGGATAATCAAACTACTGTTATCTTGCTTTGAAATGCATCATGCTGCTTCTGAAAGAAAACAAAGGAAATGTGGAGAGAAATTCTAAAACGAGTCACACCAGCCCCCATTTAATTTTCAAAAGGAGCAGTGGAATTGCTGAGGGGTGATGCTCTCGAATAATGATAACAGTTCAAGGGAGAAGTACATGCTCTTGCCACTTAGATCTCTGTATTACTGCTCCCTTATCAATCTCGTAGCCAGTGCCTCTAATAGAGAAAGAACCAGCTATGCCAAGGAGCCTTAGTTACTTTTAAGATAGTAACACTGCACACATCCTTACAAGACAATGTGTCTTGAGTCACTTATCTAAAGAGCCCTCAACACATGTTCTACAAACCAACTCCTTTCCTAAGCTTCAGCTGCTGAGAATTCTTACTATGGGAACTTGTAAATTAGGAGAGCTTTGGCAACTTTTGCTCACTTGCCATAGAACTTACCAGCTGCAAAATGTGTTGCAATTGCTTACCTAAGCTCCTCCAAAACCGCTTCCCAAATCCATGGATATGATGCACTGCCTCCAAGGACAGAAGCAGGATGGACATGGGAGGACCTCCATCAGCTTCCTCCTCATCCTATCTGCCAGTGCAAACCCATTCATGCCCCTCCACTCCCCCAATGCACGCAATATATCCTCCTTCATCAAAGAAAGGGGCTTCTCCTCCACCATCAACACTGCCCTCACCCACATCTCTTCCATTTTGCACACATCTGCCCTCACACTGTCCTCTCACCATCACAAAGGGTAGGATAGTGTTCCTCTTGTCCTTACCTACCACCGCACAAGCCTTGCATCCAGAATATAATTCTTCATAACTTCCACCATCACCAACAGGACCACGCCACTAAGCACATCTTTCACTCCTGCCCACTTTCTGCTTTCTGTGGGGATCGCTCCCTATGCCAACTCCCTTGTCCATTCGTCCCTCCTTACTGATTCCCCACCTGGTACTCATCCTTGCAAGTGGAATGTGCCACACCTGCCCCTATACCTCCTCCCTCATTATCATCCAGGGCTCCAAACAGTCCTTCCAGGTAAAGTTACACTTCACTTGTAGGTCTGTAGGGGTTATCTACCCTATCTGGTGCTCCTGGTGGGGCCTCCTCTATATTGGTGAAACCCGACAAAGTCTGAAAGACCACTTTGTCAAGCAACCACTCTCCATCCTCCACAAAAAGCAGGATTTCCCGATGGCCACCGTTGCAGTTCTCCTTCCCATTCCCATTCCAACATGGCAGTCAATGGGCTCCTCTACTGCCATGATGAGGTAACACTCAGGTTAAAGGAGCAACACCTTACATTCCACCTGGATAGCCTCCAACCTGATGGCATGAAAATCGATTTCTTGAACTTGCCTCCCCCTTCTCCTTCACTATTCCCTTTTCTTGTTTCTCTGTCACACCTTCTCTACTTACCTGCCCATTTCATCCCTCTGGGGCTCCTCCCCTTTCCTCGTCTGCCATCGTCTTCTGTCCTTTCCTCTCAGATTCCCCCTTATTCAGCTCTTCATCTGTTCCATTGATCAATTTCCCAGCTCTTTACTTCACTCCTCCCCTCTCCCAGTTTCCCCTCTTACCTTGTACTTTTTCCTCCCCACTTCCCATCTTCCTAATCTGACTTCTCCCCATTCCTTTCCAGTTCTGATGAAAGGCCTCAGCCCGAAATGTCGACTGTTTACTCTTTTCCATTGATGCTGCCTGGTCTGCTGAGTTCCTCCAGCATTATGTGTGTGTTGCCTTGGAAAGTATATTATGCCTTTGTTGTTAAGTCTAAATCATGAAACTTGCCAGCCAAGAGAATTATGGAAGTTCTTTCACAACTTTTACAGAAAGCAATACAGAAACTCAAGGAGGTTGATTTCCATTACTTTCTCAAGGGCAAGTATGGATGGGCCAGAAAGGCTGATTTTTCCAATGATCCCTCTATCATGGAATAGTTAATAACAAAAATAACCTGACAGTCACACTGCATAGCAACTATTTCAAACTTCACAATTGTTTAAAATTATTTCCAGTTCACAAGTGTAAATGTTACGAATCTGAAGCAACTCTGAGGGGCCAAAGGGTACAAAGTTGCCCCCTCCTTTTTTTGAGAATCGCAAGATCGCTATTAATTCCGGTCTGGGACCCAGGAAATGAGAGAGAGACACTCAGAATAACAAGGTTTGGAATGTGTCCTGACCTCAGCGGAACGGAACCACTGATAACGGCCATTGTCTCTTGGAGATGGAATTGTGTATTGAGTACTGTACTATTCATTGAAACCCCTCAGGGGACAACCAGAGTGGTCTGGTTGAGGGATTGCATCATCCCAACCTGATTGATATCTGAGATCCCGTGAGTAAGGATAAAAGAGAGTCGGGGAACAACCCCTTTAGACGCACCAGGAGAAATGCTAGAAATCCCGTGACAGCGTTTTATAGCAAAAGCCGGTGGGGGCTCATGTGTGTCCTCCCTTGCCAGGGTGGCGGGCTCATCACGGAAGAATGGTTTAGCTAAAGGAGAGGTCACACTTGAACAGCCATGACAACGAGACACCTGACGGATCAAAATCATAAAGGAAAGTCAGCAAGTTTTTCTCCAAATCTCTCTCTCTCTCCAACAATTGAAACACAGTCGTCCCCAATGCCTGCAACCTGTATGAACTGAACAAACTATATATTTCCATCAGACAATACATTATCCCCTAGACAACGATAGAGCTTATTTCTTATTGATTATTATTATACCTGCACTTTTAGATTTAGTACTGGTGATGTATATTATCTGTATATTTGCATTGATATTATTTTTGTGTATTTTTACTAATAAATACTGTTAAAAATAGTATCATCAGACTTCAACGGACGTCTCTATCTTTGCTGGTAAGTAGCCCAGTTACGGGGTTCGTAACATAAAGCAGAACAAAATGATGTTACATTGGATCTGATGCAGCACAAAAAACACAATAAGTTAAAGAACACAATTCACAAAGTGACTCTGTCAGGAAATGATAAAGTAGTGGTGATAGGTTTGTAGGTGGAGGTGCTGATCAGCCTTACTGCCTGGGGGAAGTAACTGGATTTAAGTCTGCTGTTCCTGGTATGGATGCTACATCACCTCCTCTTTGATGAGAATGGGACAAACAGTTAATGAGCAGCGTTGGCCAGAAAGAACAACAGTCTACAAATCAGTGAACTTGAGTGAATCAAGGACAGTGGAAATAGACAACCTGCTTGTCTTCGTTCTTGCCATGTGCTTGAAGGAGCTGGAGGTGTCCTTGTAGTCCCCCATTCTGTGACCTCTTTCTTGCTCTGGGATAATCTAATCAGAGCAATTCAATGTGGACACAAGGAGCTTCAGCAAAGGCTTAGATGTTGAGGAATGGCAAGGAGAAAGGACAATAGGTCTGAGAAAGGGATCCTAGCACTTCATGCCTGCCTACCACTGGCCAGAGATTAGCTTCAGGATATGCACAAACAAATAAAGAAGGACAGCTGATTTAAGATCATAAAATCATAGAGAACCACAGTGTAGAAATAGACCCTTTTGTACATCCAGTCTATGCTGACCTGATCTTCTGCCCTGTTCCATCCACTTGCACCTAGTCCATATCTCTCCAAACCCCCAATCATTCTTGAACCTAACCCAATTTTTCTCAAATGTTACAATTGAACTTGTATCTACCATTTTCACTGGAAGCTTGTTGCACCCTCACACCGCCCTCTGAATGAAGCTGTTTCCTCTCAGATTTCAGGCTGACCCGGCAACATAGCAGTAACGCAACACTTTACAGCATCAGCAGTAAGATTGGGGTTTGATTCCTGCTGCTGCCTGCAAAAGGTTTGTACACTCTGCCTGTGACCATGTCGGTTTCCTCCAGGTGCTCTGGCTTCATCCCACATTCCAAAGATTTACGGGTTAGAGTTAATGAGTTGTAGGCATGCTATGTTGGTATCGGAAGGGTGGTGACACTTGCGGATTACCAATAACAATGCTCACTATTTGTTTTGTGCAAACAGCACCATTAACTGTATGTTTCAATATACATGTGACAAACAATGGTGATCTCATAATCTTCCAGAAATATTTGACCTTTCATCCAAACATATGTCTCACTGAACTTGAAGGGAGAAAGCCTAATTGTAAGTTTGTCGATTTGAGGGAACTTCCGGAGACAGGGAGGAGAGTTTATAGATCAACTTGAAACTGCTGAAGTGAATTTTGGATTGAAACTATTGAGCAACCAGTAGTCAATGGACTTGCAGTGAAGAAGACTTCAAAATAGTAAATATTCAGATCCAGAGTTCTCGATGGGTTTTAGAGTGGAATAATGGGAGGCCAGACAGGACTGAAGTTTAGATGTTGAGTTTGCATAATGGAAAAGCAGGGTGAATGGTTCAAATGGAGGAGGAACTAGGATGGCTCTATAATGGCATGGGTGTGTGGGTCAGATATTCAATAAAGTTCAAATACAACAGCAAAGTAATAAATGAGAAGGGTCAACCTGAAGACAACTCCCATGGAGAGGGCTGGAGTCAAAGTTTACTGAACAGATTTTATAGTGAGCACTGCAGTAAATGATTTTGCTCTTCCTGATATTTAATTAGATAAAATACATTAAAAGATTTCAGATAAACAGACTGATAACTTAACGTCAGTGGAAGACTTAACGAATGTGGCAGTGAGATGGAGCTGGGCATGCTTAGTGTCCATAAGTTTTCAGATTGTATAAGGTGACTGGCACACTGCCAAAGCTAATTAGGCATAGAAACTTCACAGACTTAATTAGGTACAGCAGTGCTATATTTTAAATACCAGATAATTCAGAATATAATGAAAAATAGCTACAGTAATGAGAACAACAGTAGTAATGTATCCAATTTATAATTATATACAAATTCTAACAGTAAGATATTAATCAGATGTTTAAGGGTTCTTCCATTCTCAATAAAAAATTATCCTGGTTAAGAATCAATCTGTTCATGTCTCAGGAAAAACAGACTAGAGTTTTGTTCCCTCAACACTGTCTGTGATCTACTCAGTTGCTTACAGTATGCCTGTGAGCCCCCATTCCATCTTTCTAGGGCCAGGCCAGTCCCTTGTTTACATTCAAAACAGCAATGAAAGAAATAGATTGCTACTGGTCACCATTCTATATTAGTTAGAAGGAAGAAAAAGATATGAACATAAATGTGCATATAAAAGATTTCTTTGCACAGTACCTGCCATGTAGAAAAGATGGATGCAAAGCTGAGAAGACTGGGGTTTGTGGAATGGCTGCTCCCCAGATACTCATCAGTACAGACAGTACAGTTTTGTGAATCTCTCCAATCCCAGTAGGGGATGGTAAAGTTGTCATTGTTCACCAACTTCCTGAGTTCATGTTCCCACAACAACATGTAGGCTCTGTGCCAGGTGAGGAATCCCGGGCCTTCATGGGCAAAGTCAATATTTGGCCAAACGCCGGACACACCCAGTAGAGCGTCTCTGGAAGTGTAGTAGTGCATCCAAACAAACAGATCGTAGACACTCACGTCTTTGAACATGGGATTTGAACCATTATTCATTTGAGCGTAAGTTCCTGTGGCGATCTGATAGTTTTCACTGACGGTATACTTAGCTTTGTTGAGGTAGGCAAAAAACTGGTTCTTCTCTGTGGTAGTTAGATGGAATATATTTTTCCTGATAGACATGCGTTGCTGCGTGCATTTCGCACCAGTATAGCCAAATCTGCAGTCTCCACAGTGGACGCCCATGAAGTTTTCTTTGCATCTGCAAGTTCTGTTGTAGAAGACCGCTGGCCAGTTTTCACGGTCATCCACCCCCGAGAACGGGAACTGAGGTCCATGGGGAGTGGAGATCACTGACACATCTTCACACGATCCTCTGCCAGAAAGCTCCCCGCACTGGGACCCATCTTCAATCCAAACTGGGCAACACTCCTTCCTGGTGAGTGAGTCCGTAGAGGTACATGCCCGAGGGAATTGCGAAGAGGAAAGTTTGCAAAGGCTCAGAACGCAAAGAAACAAAGCAGCCACGTTTTGGGATGATCGCATTCTGCCTCAACTCAGAGTGAGGATTCAAGTGCTTAGATTTATAATCCTGGACTTCACATCACATGCCCAGGATTAATGAAAAGATCTTTTCATCCCCGATGGCGTAAATGACGACCTAACCACAGATCACATCGTGGGATTTTTAATGTCTTTTTATTTTAATTTCGCGCTTAAGTATGTGTGAGAGCACCGTTTTTATAATTGATTAGTATAACAATTTATATAAATCCTGCTTTACTTCAGAAAGTACTCTGATTCTCAAAGTGAAGTGTCTGTCGATTCCACTCAACAAATGATCTTCGGATGAATGAAGCTCAAACAATCTTCAATTGAATCCACCAGACAGAATAAAGGAAGACTCGATAACAAAATCCAAAATAGCTTAAAGATAGTATGTGTATACAATATGTCGATTTATACGGTACCTAGGAACAGAGGAGGCATGTCACCTTCGCTATGCTACATATTATAGTGATTCTGTGCAGAATAAAGGTAGTGGCTATGAAGTTCATTAATTTAATGGAAATCCAACATCCCGTGTTCAGTCCAGTACATCAGAGAATTTTAAGAATTTGCCCTAGTGCAAGTCAGGAGGTTGAAATGGATGCCTGAACTGGCAAGCTGACATTCATCGGACCGTGAGACACAAAGCGAGTTCTGGATCACAAGCCCACTGCATGAATGGGGGCAGGAAGCACGTGTTTCTTTAATCCCCAGGCCCGCAACCGCAGAGAACATTTGAAGTTTAATGAAGCGTCCCACAATAATGTTCATTATTAGTCTCCTTCAACCCTGCCTCCACTTCTTTGCTAGTTCTAAGATAAGAATCTAGAATGAAGCTGCCTTTACAGGCAATTCTGCATTCGCCTCAGGCAAATGGCCAGGTTATCACGCGCATTTTAAAGAAACACGATTGGTGTCCCAAAATGCGGACGAGACAAGGAGATGTATGGATATTTATGGTCTGAATTCACGTATACTTCGAAACGTCAAATGAGGCTCTTGAACCGATGGAATCACCGGACTTTCCAAGACTAGGATATCAATCCGACTTCTTGTGAGTTGATTTTGGGACCAAGTTCCGGCAGAATTTGAGCAATTTGCAAAGCAAAGCTAAGACAGAGATAGAGGTAGTTTAACGGGTTTATACTGTAAGGAGAAGAACGAATGGTCAGGTAGGGAGAAATGCTGAGGGAATTCCAAGGAATCTGGATTAAAAAGCCATGGCAGCAGTGCCGGAATGAATAATAGGCAATGAATAGGCAAAAGGAAGAATTTCGGTATAGAGTGATCCCTGAAAATTGAGGCCATTTGTATTCCAGTAAAGATCGGAACGATGAATAATCGAGACTTGAAGTCGTGCAAGAAATCTGACTCAATCATGTGGAAAATTGGTCTGGTCATTAAAAGCAGCATGTTCAAAACAGCAAATTTACAATCAGTATCAAAGTGTTGTTGACAGAGCTAACAAGGGCTACCGATTCACGGACAACTCACTGACTGGGACTCCTATTCCTTCAGAGACCCTTGTCTTTTCATCACCCTGGTTCATTTTACTCTGTCTCCTGTACTTCCTCCCCTTTCTGTGGATTTAAATATTGATATGCCATTTTTGCCTCCATACTTCATCCATTTCACACCAGCTCTCTTTCCAAGTGAAAGATAGCTTATACAGACTTTTCTCTTCAATTCAGGACTCACAGATCTGGTTTCATTGATACCATTCAGCTCCTATCTGATCTAATCATGGATAAAATAACTAAACTCCACATGTGAATGTGATCACAAGTTAACACAATCAATTGTCACAATACCAATAAAGCTGAAGTCAATGAACATCAAGGAGAAGACAAGGGAGGAATTTCATTGCTCCCTGATGACAATAATCTAATCTAATCTGATCTAACAGAGTTTCATGGTTATAATCATTCATAGTTTCCTCCATCAGTAGACTATACCTACAGTGATGTACATCTACAAAAATGAGATACTCACCATGACTACACGAACAGAACTTCCCAAGCTCATGACTCCGACCACCAAGAAGAATACAAGGGCAAACATTTCATCAGAACACTAAAGGTTAACAGCACTCCCCTCACATGTCATATATGACCCTGACTCGGAGGACCTTTTCTAAAGGGGTTTAGTGATTCAAGAAGTGGCTTCATATTATTCAGTGATGTTCAATAATTTTTAGCATAGTCAACAACACCTAGGAAACAGAATAAAAGATGAAAAGGTAACTTGCGCATTGGAATGTAAATACGTAGTTTAGCTGATGGATAGATAGGCCGTTTTAAAGGTCAAGCAAGACCGGAAAGACTTAAGAATTTCAATGACATGATCAATTTGATGGGATGAGAAGAAACAAGCATGGCAATGCATTGATGTTTATGGTCACACCATAAACAATTGTCCAGAACAGACTGCCAGCTTGGAGGACCACACTGTGAATTTTATAACACGCATTCCAGGTTTTTGTACCTCGGCACCACAACACTGATGGCAGAATTCAGATGTGCTTGCTTGAAACCTTGAGTACTACCTCTGGACTCACAAATGAGCTGGATGTACTTTGCATCTGGCTCCTCATAGTCAGTGCATCTAGAACATACTATATTCTTTCATACAATAAGTTCAGTTAAGTATGAGTTAAAATTAACTTTTCATGTTTTTAATTCACTGATATCCTCAATGTACAGTATTTATAAGTAAAATATTATTTTTAATTTTTTCAAATGTTTCAAATATTATTTATTTATTTTATCATTAGTTCATTCATTCATTAATTCTATTGTTTCCAATAATTTCTGAACATTAGAGATGCTTGAAGCCAAATCCTTCTGACAGCCTGAGAAAGACAACCAGGTGAAGCCTTGTGTTTCCTGAGGATTAATTATTGTTTATGATCCCCTCTACTTTACAAAAGCAGAATACATTGAAGGCTTTAAAAACCGTTTAGCCATGAACATTTTAGTACAATGAAGTCTGTGGATTTCTTTCTTTATCAATCTTTTTATTGATTATATACAAGAGGAAAATTATCTCATATATATATATATATCAATAACAATAGATACGGATGGTGAAATAAACATTATCAAAATCATACATAGTATTAATCTGATACAGCATGTATAATAAGAAAAAAGATAGTTAATTCTCCTCTTATCAATTCATAAAAGAAAAAAAAGCTTTTTAAATTTTTTATATGAAAAAACCCCACTATTCTCTACAAACAAAAACAAAAAGGGGAAAAAAAAGACTGGGCAGTCCATCCTGAGAGTAAAACCAAGAAAAGAAAGACTTCCTGATCAAATCCATAACTTTGAAAAAATTATGGGAAGAGAGTCAATACAGAAATCAATAAATCAAAACATATGAAAATATTGAATAAAAGCTCGCCAGATTTCTTGAAATGTAAAGGATGTATCAAATGTCCGACTTCTTATTTTCTCTAAACTTAAACAGGACATAAAACACGTACAACATGCTGGAGGAGCTCAGCAGGCTGGGCAGCATCTGTGGAAACCAACAGTCAACATTTCGGGCCGAGACCCTTTGTCAGGACTGAAGAGGGAGGGGGCAGGGACCCTATAAAGAAGGTGGGGGAAGGGTGGAAAGGAGAAGGCTGGGAGGTGCCAGGTGAAAAACCAATCACAGGAAAGATCAAGGAGTGGGGGAGGGGAAACAGGGAGGGGACAGGCAGGAAAGGTGAAGAAGGAATGTAAGGGGAAAGCACTATGTGTAGGAGAAGAAGGAAGAATCATGAGAGAGGTTATAGGCAGCTGGAGGAGGAGACAGAGTGAAATTGAGATGGGGAAGGGAGTGGGAGGGAACTACCGGAAGTTGGAGAATTCGATGTTCATACCAAGGAGCTGGAGACAACCCAGATGGTATATGAGGTGTTGCTCCCCCAACTTGAGTTTGGCCTCATCATGGCAGTAGAGGAGGCTATGTATGGACATACCTGAATGGGAATGTGAAGCAGGGTTGAAGTGGGTGGCAACCAGGAGATTCTATCTGTTATGGCAGACAGAGTGGAGGTGCTTGACAAGGCAGTCCCCCAATCTGCGTCGTGTCTCGCCGATGTAAATAAGACCACTCCGGGAGCACTGGATGCGATAGATGACCCCAACGGACTCATAAGTGAAGTGTTGCCTCACCTGAAAGGACTGTTTGGGGCCTGAATGGTGGTAAGAGAGGAGATGTAGGGACAGGTGTAGCACTTACGCTTGCAGGGATAAGTGTCAGGTGGGAGATCTGTGGGGAGGAATGTGTGGACAAGGCAGTTGTGGAGGGAATGACCCCTGTGGAAAGCAGAGAGGGGTAGTACTTTGTGTTAAAAAGGACATATAACCATATAACAATTACAGCACAGAAACAGGCCATCCCGGCCCCTCTAGTCCATGCCGAACACTTACTCTCACCTAATCCCACTGACCCGCACTCAGCCCATAACCCTCCATTCCTTTCCTGTCCATATATCTATCCAATTTTACTTTAAATGACAATACCAAACCTGCCTCTACCATTTCTACTGGAAGCTTGTTCCACACAGCTACGACTCTCTGAGTAAAGAAATTCCCCCTCATGTTACCCTTAAACTTTTGCCCCCTAACTCTCAACTCATGTCCTCTTGTTTGAATCTCCCCTACTCTCAATGGAAAAAGCCTATCCATGTCAACTCTATCTATCCCCCCCATAATTTAAAATACCTCTATCAAGTCCCCCCTCAACCTTCTATGCTCCAAAGAATAAAGACCTAACTTATTCAACCTTTCTTTGTAACCTAGGTGCTGTAACCCAGGTAACATTCTAGTAAATCTTCTCTGTACTCTCTCTATTTTGTTGACATCTTTCCTATAATTCGGTGATGGAGGAAAGCCAATAAAAAAAAGTGGGTGGATTAGGATCCTTCCACTTAAGTAAAATGGCTCTCCTAGCCAACAGAGTTGAAAAGGCTATCATCCGCTATATGGAAACAGGAATATATTTTGCTTCTGATGGAATAATCCCAAAAATAGCTGTAAGTAAATTTGGTTGTAGGTCCAGATCCAAGACTTTTGAAAAAGTTTTAAAGACATCTTTCCAAAAATTGTCCACCTTTATGCAAGACCAAAACATGTGAGCTAAAGTGGCCACTTCAATATTACATCTATAACAAATAGGATTGATATTGGGAAAAATGTGGGCTAATTTATCCGTTGACATATATGCACAAAGCACTACCCTGAACTGTATCAAGGAATGACAGGCATAAATAGATGAAGTATTTACCAAATGAAAAATTTTACTCCATTGATTATATGAAAGTAACTCTTGAAATTCCAATTCCCAAGCACCTTTAATTTTATTGTTAGATATCACTCGTAAATTCAATAACCATTTATAAATTGTAGCTATCAGTCCTTTTTGAAGTGGTTTAACCTGAAAAAAGGGTATCTATCATATTAGGTGGATAAGCAGAGGGGTAATTTGGAAGCAAAATACGTAAAAAAATCCTAATTTGTAAATATCTAAAAAAGTATGCATTAGATAAATCATACTTATCCACTAACTGAGTAAAAGACATTAAACAATCCCCTATAAACAAATCTGAAAAAGTTATTATTCCTTTGGTTTTCCAAATTAAAATGTCTGTGGATTTCAGTGCTCCTGGTAGTCATTTGGAAGAAGGTGATTTATCGAAGGCGTGACTGGACACAAGGAGTGATAACATGCAGATGGTTGGTGGAGGTAGTGGTGAGGAGGATGAGTGGAGGAGTAAGCTTTAGGAATTTTTTTTATATACAATTTGAGTGAGGAGACAAATGGATAAATAAGGAAGTTGCCTGCCCACATTGCAACAATGGAGACCTAATTCTAACCTTTTCTCCTTGATGTATGTTTGTGCCTTCTGTGAAACCTATTAATTTGATCACAATGGCAGAATTTAATTTTTTTTAGAATTATCCAATGCAAACATGAAGATCCCTGATAAATTTGCATTCTTTCTTAGAGGGATGGAAAATAAAAAAATTCCCTGAAGGGTAAAACATTAACAATCCAACCACAGATAGCATTGCAACCCGAAGTATAAAGCTTCAATCCGATCCCTTGCCCTCCCTGTTTCTCAAGCAAAATGAAACTTGAGTGGTTGTTGGTGGAGTATGGTATTAATATAACAATGGCAAACAATTCAAGGCTATGCGGTGTCAATTTCATGCTGTTTAAATATTGCCAATCAGTGAAGCCTGATAGGGAGGGTCAAGCCCACAGGTTGCAACCAGATCATGTGATATAAAACCATTAGAACTAGGAGCAGAATTAGGCCACTTGGCCCATCAAGTATGTCTGCAATTCCATGATGGCTGATATATTATCCCTCTCAAGCCCTATCTCCTGCCTGTAACTGTTGAAACCCTTACTAATCAAGAATCCATCAAACACCACTTTAAGTATCCCCATTGATTTTCCCTCCATAGCTGTCTATGGCAATGAACTCCACAGATTTACCTCCTTAATGCTAAAGAAATGTTTCCTCATCTCTATCCTAAAAAGCTGGCTCTCAATTCTGAGGCTGGCCTTCTGGTCCCATAATTCTCCACCATAGGAAATATTCGCTCCACATCCACTCCATCCAGTCCTTTCAATGGGGTCCTTCTCATTCCTCTAAACTCCAGCCCAGAGCCATCAAACACTCCTTATATGTTAACCCTTTCATTTCTGGAATCATTCTCATGGACCCCCTCTGTGCTCTCCTTTTTCTTACGTTTGGAGATAAAGAGTTGCTCACATTACTCCAAGTGCAGTCTGACCAGTGCCTTATGAAGCCTCAGCATCACATCCTTGCTTTTGTATTCTAGTCCTCTCAAAATGAATGCCAACTTTGCTAGTGCGTTCCTTACCACCTGCAAGATAACCTTCACGGAGTCCTGCATGAGTTCTTCCAAGTCCCCTTGCACCTTGATTTTTGAATTTTCTCCCCATTTGCAAAATAATGTATTTCTTTATTCCTTTTGCTGAAGTGCACGACTGTACACTGCCCTACAGCCACTATTTTGCCCGTTCTTCCAGCCTGTCTAAGGTCTTTTGTGGGCACCCTGCTTCCTAAATACGATCTTCCCTACCATCTATCCTTATATTGTCCAAAATCTGGATACAAAACAAACAATTCCTTCATTGGAATCATTGACATGCAACGTTAAAGAAGTGGTCCCAGCACCGACCTCTGTGGCACACCACTAGCCATCAGCAGCCAAACAGAAAAGGTCATTCCCACTCTTTGCCTTCAGCCAGTCAGCCAAACTTCTATCTATTCTAGTATCTTTTCCATAATACAATTGGCTCTTATTTTGCTAAGCAGCCTCAGGGCTACATCATAACTGAACTTTAGTGAGGCTCAAGGTATTGACAATCCATAGTAACTGCTGAAGATCTGTTTCTTTAAGTACTCCTGCTGAGGCACGAGGAGTGGAAGTGTTCAAATTCAAGTTTCAGTTCAATTGTCATTCACCGTACACATGCACACAGTTGAATGAATCGTTGTTCCTCTGGGTCAAGGTGCAAAACATAATCCTTACAATCTCACACAGTGCATAGAGTTATGAAAGCACATACTGTCATAAAATAATATTAGCACAGGTTCTTGAGTGGCATGGCCTGAAGATGCATGGGGTGTTGTCCTGGAGCCATGTTTCTGCAAGGTCTCAATCCAGCAGCCTTCTATCTCTCACTTATCGCAGTTGTGATCACTAACTCTTGCAGCGCATCACTATTCCATAACCTCGCACAACCACTATCATTCTGCTCATTAACTACAAACCATTCAGGACCCGCATCTTCTGCATCCTGAGTGCCAAGCCTATCTATGCACATCCATTCATTACCCCCACCCCCTGCACACACAAACACCCTTCTACTCTGGCTTATCACCTCCAACTATTGGCTAGGAGTTGCATTAGGGTCACCCTGAAACTATTCAAATACAATTGTACTATTAAAATTGGGAGTCCCTCCATGTCCCTGGCCTCACTGGGTATTTTCTCTCTCAAACGTACCCTACCTCCTCTTTAACATCGAGCCCAATTCTCCTCAAACTTCCATTTCCACACAACAGCCTTCTTTCTGCTGCCTGTCCAATGAGCTCTCTGATATTTTAACATGACCTTCGAACATTGTTCCAATTGTCAAAGCAATAGTTCAAGCTCATAAGACTAGATGTTTCAATCCCTTTGAGATGCAGATCCTTACTGGGTCATAGCATAGAGATTTTGAGGTGGGGCTTGGTGGGTGGCGAATGCTTCCCAGGGGTCATCAGGTGGGCACCCCCCTTCTTAGGTGTTTCATCAGTTTAAGCGCACTACATCAACAGTGCAACCCAGTGTCCCAGGTGCACCCCCCTTCACATCTGGCCACCCGTGGGCCATTTTAGGGCCCAGCTGCCGTCACTCCTCTTCATCCATAATCAGTGGCTGCTTTGCTCGGCTGCCTCGGAGAGTTCTTTTATAGCTTGCTGCTGCCTTGGCCTCAGACTCCCAATCCCTTCAGTGATCTGACCATGGAAGCGGCCACAAATCCTCTGCAGCCAACCTCTACTGGGAAAATCTGCACCTTCCATCCATGCTGCCTAGCATCGGTGGCCAGCTCAGCAAACCTTGCATGTTTCTGCTCGTACTCCTCGCAGGCTGCCCCTTCTCAAGGCACTGTGAGCTCTGAGATTACTACAACTGCCAGAGCACAAGACCAAATCTGGTCTGCGGGTGGTAGTGGCTATTTCCAGGGGAAATATTAACCTCTTGTTAAGGTCACCAGGCATGTTCCCGTCATGAGCAGGCTCCAGAATGCTTGACACCAACTGTGTCACTGAGGCTGGCCTTACCTGTCTTTGACGGACAACAGGGATGGTGGTTCTTCCAGTCATAAGAGGCTTCGAGTTATTGATCAGCTTTTGTTTCTCCACAATGGATGCCTAACATCTGAGGACCTGGTTGTGTCTCCATGTGTATCTTCCTTGGGCGAGGCTTACTTTGCAAGATGAGAATATCTGCTTGATGTTTGCTGTTTTTCTACAGAGTGGACAAGCTGGCTCTTCACCAAGCCACTAGTTCAGATTTTTGGGAGTTGAGAGAACATCATGAACAGCTCTTATAAGGAAGCTAATTTTCCTTCCTTCTTTTTCCCAAAAGTCTTTCCAGTTGAATTTTTTTTCTCAATGTTTTCCCACCTCATCCACTGTCCCTGTTTGGCCTGAGACACTGCTTTTGCATACCTCATCTGCTCCTTCTGTCACTGTACTTTCTCCACCACCATAGTTTCCCTTTGCTTTTGTGTTGTCGCCTTTTGCCAAGTGGGCCTGTTTGAGCCTGTGCCAAGGCTCCCTCTTCCAGATTACAACTGGCCCACCATATCTGCGAACCTGAGTGCTGCTTTTGTCTGTTTTACTGACTCTTCTGGACACCACTTTCGTCCTATTACGGTCCAGCATGCAGGATCCGGTTAACACCGTCACAAGATCCCAAGAGAGTTACCGCAAGCTTCACCTTGGCACATTTGAACTCTTCAGTCAGCCCCGTGACACACAGGTAGATGTTACTTGAATTAAATTGACTTTATTACGTACATCCTTCATATCATTGAGGAGTAAAAATCTTGATGTTACGTCTCCGTCTAAATGTGCCATTTATATTAATTTATAATAAACAGTATGTACAACAGGATAGTCAATATAACATATAAATACCACTGTGTCAGCATGTAAATTAGTTAATGAGTTAATGGTGGAAGAAGCTGTCCCGGAGCCTGCCGGTCCTGGCTTTTTTGTTGCGGTACCATTTCCCTGATGGTCGCAGCTGGAACAGATTATGATTGGGGTGACTTGGGTCTGCAATGATCCTTCAGGCCCTTTTTACACACCTGTCTTTGTAAATGTCCTGAACAGTGGGAAGTTCACATCTACAGATGTCATGGTCCCGATTGTTAATTCCCTATCTTGCTCCTAATTTACTTTGATTATGCCTTGATTCCGACCGCTTAATTTCCCATTTACTGCTAATTCCCTTTGATGACAGAACATATGGAACTGCAGTATAAGGACCCCAGCGTCACACCACTAGAAGCCAGTTCGTTGGTCTATTCCCATGTGATAACTTTGTTTCCCGACTGCTTAGAACTGTTAGTGCTAAGTTCAGCTCCAGTATCAAAATATTCCAGAAAACCCCGTCTCCATGTCAAGACTCCATATCAGAGCTCTGTGTCAAGATTCCTCTGGGTTGCTGTTCCACATTCACATCTGCGCCAGTATCCCCAACTCAATCTCCGTGCCTGTGTCCTGCACGTGGGTTCATCTCAATCACTCTGTGCAACGGAATGAACTGGCCATAATGAAGCCAGCGGTCACAAATCCCCTGCAACAAGCCCTTGCCAGCCAGAGCTCCCTACTGGGCCCTCACGATCAGCTGCTCCGGGATGTCATGGAGAACCTCTGTTCTCTGTCAGTGAACAGGTCGATCGAGTATCTGCTCATCTGTCCACTTCGGGATCACTGTCTGACCAGCCCAGACAGCCTTTATTGGCAATGCCCTATGTGTCGACAACGTGACCACTAAGAGAGCTGCACGTAGCTGAACCAGAACCCTACGCTGGGGATCTGGGGAAGTGCTGGGCCTTTCTGCTGCAATGCTCCTTGGTGTCTGAGCAGCAGTCGTCCACTTATGCCATGGACAGATCAAAGATAGCTTACATCATGGGGTTGTTGCGAGGAAGTGCCTTAGCGTGGGCCACCACGATTTGGGATAATCAGCCAGAGACCTGCTCGTTATTCTCCATCTTCATCTCAGAAATGAGGAAGATTTTTGACCATCCGTCCACATTAGAAGTGTTGTTAAGCATCTACTCACCTCTATCAGGGCTCACACAGTGTTGATGTATACTCCATGGAGTTCCGGATGCTAGTGGCCGACTTGGGGTGGAATAATGAGGCACTCCAGGAGGTAATTTGGCAAGGCCTCTGTTACATGGTAAAGGAGTCCAGTCTGTATTCATTCATTGTTCTCCTTAGCCACCAGGCTGGATGACCGGCTCTGAGAACATCAGAGAGAGAGGACCAGATGTCCTACACCTTTGGTCACCCCATGGCGCTCTGTACTGTCTCCCACCAGCACAAGCTTCTCTTCTCCTCCTGCTCCTAGAATAGCTCCCAGCCCTGCCGTTTCCACCACCCTGGGGAGAGGACCCATGCAGCTGGGACAGAACCGTCTTTCTCCCACAGAGGGACTTCGGAGACTGAGATCAGGGGTGTGTCTATATTGCAGCCAGTCTGGCCCCTTCCAAGCTACTTGTCCCCTTTGGCCAAAGAAGGAAGGCTCACCAGCAGAAAGGGGGATCCTGGTGAGCCAGACAACATTCCCTTCCGTCCCCAGAACTCGGATGCAGATCCCGGCAACTTTATGTTACAGCAAACAATCCCTGCCTCTGTCTGCTCTAGTGGACTCCGGTGCTGAGGGCAATCTTCTGGATGAAGACATAGCTTCCTGGGCCGGAATTCCTTGGGAGCCATTGAGCACCCTTCTGGAAGCCTGGGCACTAGACGGCAGACTTCTGGCCCAGGTCACGCACTACACACCACTCATATCTCTAATTCTCTCCAGGAACCATTGGGAGCAGGTACAATTTAACTTCATTTCCTCCCTTCAAGCTCCTATCATTCTTGGATATCCTTGGTTAAGCTGTCACAATCCCCATTTTGATTGGTCCACTGGGAAGATAGCCAGCTGGAGTCTGTCCTGTCACTCCATTTGACTTCAATTGACCTGTGAGAATCACCGCCACCGTGTCTGCTGCTGAAACCCCTGACTTATCCAAGGTTCCTGCAGAGTACCACAATCTGGGAGAGGCGTTCAGCAAGCAATGAGCTCTTTCCCTGCCTCCACACCGTCCCTATGAATGACCTTTTCCCCAGAGCTCCTCTACCCACCAGTTGGCTGTGTAATTTGTCCCGGCCAGAAAGGGAAGCATCGGAGGTTTATTTAAATTAATCTCTCACGGCGGGCATTATCCAACCCTCATCCTCCCCTGCTGGCACATGTTTCTTCTCTTTGGGGAAGAAAGACGGTTCACTGCACCCCTGCATTGACTACCAAGGCCAAAATAGCATAACTGTAAAGAACTAATGTCCATTTCTTTTTACCAACTCTGCTTTCAAACCACTTCATGGACCCACTATCTTCTCCAAGTTAGACCTAAGAAGTGCCTACCATCCGGTCAGGATAAGGGAGGGGGATGAGTGGGAAACAACATTTACCACCGCTCTTGGTCATTTCGAATACTTGGTCATGCCATTCGGCCTCACCAATGCCCCCGCCATCTTTCAAGCTCTGATAAATGATGTCCTGAGAGACTTTGTTAACTGCTTCGTGTTTGTTTATTTGGATGACATTTTAATCTTCTCCAGCAATCTTCAGGAACACATCCACCATGTCCGTCAGGTTCTGCAGAGGCTTTGGGAGAACAAACTACTCATAAAAGCCAAGAAGTGTGAATTTGACGTTCCTTCAGTCAGTTTCTTAAGGTACATCTTCGAGAGTGGGCAAGTGAGGGCGGATCCTAAAAAGATCCAGGCGCTCGTGGAGTGGCCAACACCCACGAAACTCAAGCAACTCCAGCAATTTCTGGGGTTCACAAACTTTTATTGCCAGTTTATCAGGGATTACAGCTGGTTGGCAGTGCCCCTTACTCGACTCACCTCTCCTAAGACCCCTTTTCACTGGGACCCTGAGGTGGACGCTACCTTCTCGGAGCTGAAGGGGCGTTTAACCTCCGCTCCCATCCTGGTCCAACCTGACCCAACTTGTCAATTCATTGTGGAAGTCGACGCCTCCGACTCTGTTGTGGGAGCAGTCCTCTCCCAACGCTCCGTCCCAGACCAAAAACTCCATCCCTGCGCCTTCTTTTCTCGTTGGCTGTCCCTCGCCGAATGAAATTACGATGTAGGGAACCAGAAGTTACTGGCAGTCAAACTTGTTTGGAGTAGTGGAGGCACGGGCTGGAGGGGGCGGAACATCCGTTCATCATCCGGACAGATCACAAGAATCTTGCATGTATCCAAATCGCCAAATGTCTGAATTCCTGTCAAGCCCGTTGGGCATTATTTTTTGGTCGGTTCAGATTTATACTTACCTATCGACCGGGGTCCAAGAAAGGGAAGCCCGATGCTCTCCCCCATCAATACATTTCCAAGGAGGGCCATCCCAACCCCGAGACCATCCTTCCGCCATCCTGTGTGGTGGCTGCCCTCACCTGGGAGATTGAGGCCACAGTCAAAGAGGCCCAACGGACTCAACCAGACCCGGGCAACGGGCCCTCCAGTCGCCTCTTTGTGCCCGATTCCATTTGATCTCAGGTCCTCCAGTGGGGGCACATGTCCTGTTTCACCTGCCATCCTGGGATCGATTGGACTCTGTCCCTCCTGAAAAGGCACTTCTGGTGGCCCTCCATAGAAGCTGGCATCTGTTCCTTTGTCTCTGCCTGTTCTGTTTGTGCCCAGGGAAAAGCCACCAACCAGCCACCTGCTGGATTGCTTCATCCCTTACCTGTTCCTAGCCATCCTTGGCCTCACATTGCCCTGGATTTTGTTACTGGACTATCCCCTTTGCATGGGAACACGGCCGTACTCACCGTGGTGGACCGCTTCTCCAAAGCTATGCACTTCGTAGCCCTTACCAAGCTCCCTACAGCCTGTAAGACAGCCAACCTCCTTGTTCACCATGTCTTCTGCCTTCATGGTACTCCCTCAAACATTATTTCTGACTTGGGTCCCCAATTTGTCTCTCAAGTTTGGAGAATTTTTGTCAAGCCCTTGGAACATCAGTTAATCTGTTGTCCGGCTTTCATTCACAGACGACCGGTCAAACTGAGCAAGCTAGCCAGGATTTGGAAGTAGCACTGTGCTGCATAACCGCCAACAACTCGTCTGCCTGGAGCACCCATCTGGCTTGGGTTGAGTACGCCCACAACTCCCTGGTCAGCACTGCCACCGGAATGTCTCACTTTGAATGCTCCCTTGGTCACCAACACCCTCTGTTCTCCACTCATGAAGATGACATTGCTGTGCCTTCTGTTCAGGCCCATCTCTGCTGGTGCCACAAGATCTGGAAAGACACCCGCGTGGCCCTGCTCTGCTCAACTGACCATAACCGAAGGATTGCCAATCGTCATTGGATTCCTGCACCAGATTGTCAGCCTGGGCAGAAAGTTTGACTCTCTTCTAAAAATGTCTCTCTCAAGAATGAGCCCAAGAAACTCGCACCCCGTTTCCTGGGACCATTCGAGATTGAGAGCATTATCAACCCCTCAGCGGTCCGACACAAACTACCCAAATCTATGCACATCCATCCTACATTCCATGTTTCCCAGTTGTAGCCAGTATTTGTCAGCCCTTTGTGCCCTCCTGCTGAACGCTCCTCCACCCACCCAGATCATTGACAACCACCCAGCGTACACCATCTGGTGAGTACTAGATGTGTGCCACCGAGTCAGGGGTCTCTAGAGCCTGGTCAGTTGGGAGGGATATGGCCCAGAGGAACATTCCTGGATTCCCCACTCCTTCATCTTGGACCCTTCCCTCATCTGGGATTTCCATCGGGACCATCCGGACGAGCCTGGTGGGTCGCCTGGAGGCTCCTGTTTTGGGGGGTGTGGTAATGTCATGCTCCCGATCATTAATTTCCTAGCTTGCTCCTAATTTACTTTGATTATGCCTTGATTCCGACTGTTTAATTTCCCATTTGCTGCCAATTCCCTTTGATGACGGCACACCTGGAACTGCAGTATAAGAACCCCAGTGTCACACCACTAGTCACCAGCTCGTTGGTCTATTCCCATGTGATAACTTCATTTCCCTACCACTTAGAACCATTAATTCTAAGTTCAGCTCCAGTTTCAAGATAATCCATGAAAACCCTGTCTCCACGTCAAGACTCCATATCAGAGCTCTGTGTCAAGATTCCTCCGGTTTGCTGTTCCACGTTCACGTCTGTGCCAGCATCCCCAACTCAGTCTCCGTGCCAGTGTCCTGCACTTGGGTTCTCAATAGACAATAAACAATAGGTGCAGAAGTAGACCATTCGGCACTTCGAGCCTGTACCGCCATTCTGAGATCATGGCTGATCATCTACTATCAATACCCGGTTCCTGCCTTGTCCCCATATCCCTTGATTCCCCTATCCATAAGATACCTATCTAGCTCCTTCTTGAAAGCATCCAGAGAATCGGCATCCACTACCTTCCGAGGCAGTGCATTCCAGACCCCCACAACTCTCTGGGAGAAGAAGTTTTTCCTTAACTCTGTCCTAAATGACCTACCTCTTATTCTCAAACCATGCCCTCTGGTACTGGACTCTCCCAGCATCTGGAACATATTTCCTGCCTCTATCTTGTCCAATCCCTTAATAATCTTATATGTTTCAACCAGATCCCCTCTCAATCTCCTTAATTCCAGCGTGTACAAGCCCAGTCTCTCTAACCTCTCTGCGTAAGACAATCTGGACATCCCAGGAATTAACCTTGTGCACTTCCTCTACAGCCAGGATGTCCTTCCTTAACCCTGGAGACCAAAACTGTACACAATACTCCAGGTGTGGTCTCACAAGGGCCCTGTACAAATGCAAAAGGACTTCCTTGCTCTTGTACTCAATTCCCTTTGTAATAAAGGCCAACATTCCATTAGCCTTCTTCACTGCCTGCTGCACTTGCTCATTCACCTTCAGTGACTGATGAACAAGGACTCCTAGATCTCTTTGTATTTCTTCCTTACCTAACCCTACACCGTTCAGATAATAATCTGCCTTCCTGTTCTTACTCCCAAAGTGGATAACCTCACACTTATTCGCATTAAATGTCATCTGCCAAGTATCTGCCCACTCACTCAGCCTATCCAAGTCACCCTGAATTCTCCTAACATCCTCATCACATGTCACACTGCCACCCAGCTTAGTATCATCAGCAAACTTGCTGATGTTATTCTCAATGCCTTCATCTAAATTGTTGATGTAAATTGTAAACAGCTGTGGTCCCAATACCGAGCCCTGTGGCACCCCACTAGTCACCACCTGCCATTCCGAGTAACACCCATTCACCGGTACCCTTTGCTTTCTATCTGCCAACCAGTTTTCTATCCATGTCAATGTCTTCCCCCCGATGCCATGAGTTCTGATTTTACCCACCAATCTCCTATATGGGACCTTATCAAATGCCTTCTGAAAATTGAGGTTCACTACATCCACTGGATCTCCCTTGTCTAACTTCCTGGTTACATCCTCGAAAAACTCCAATAGATTAGTCAAGCATGATTTACCCTTGGTAAATCCATGCTGGCTCGGCCCAATCCTATCACTGCTATCAAGATATGCCACTATTTCATCTTTAATAATGGACTCTAGCATCTTCCCCACTACTGATGTTAGGCTGACAGGATGATAGTTCTCTGTTTTCTCCCTCCCTCCTTTCTTAAAAAGTGGGATAACATTAGCCATTCTCCAATCCTCAGGAACTGATCCTGAATCTAAGGAACATTGGAAAATGATTACCAATGCATCCGCAATTTCCAGGGCCACCTCCTTTAGTACCCTAGGATGTAGACCATCTGGATCTGGGGATTTGTCGGTCTTCAGTCCCATCAGTCTACTCATCACTGTTTCCTTCCTAATGCCAATCTGTTTCATTTCCTCTGTTACCCTATGTCCTTGGCCCATCCATACATCTGGGAGATTGCTTGTGTCTTCCCTAGTGAAGACAGATCTAAAGTACTTATTAAATTCTTCTGCCATTTCTCTGTTTCGCATAACAATTTCTCCCAATTCATTCTTCAAGGGCCCAACATTGTTCTTAACTATCTTCTTTCTCTTTACATACCTAAAAAAGCTTTTGCTATCCTCCTTTATATTCCTGGCTAGCTTGCGTTCATACCTCATTTTTTCTCCCCGTATTGCCTTTTTAGTTTGTTACGAATGTGATGCAACTCTGAGGGGCTGAAGGGTACAAAGTCGCCCCCTCCTTTTTGAGAATCGCAAGATCGCTATTAATTTGGGTCTGAGACCCAGGTAATGAGAGAGAGACGTCCAGAATACACAAGGTTTGGGATGTGTCCTGACCTCAGTGAAACAGAACTGCTGATAATGGTCATTGTCTCTTGGAGATGGAATTGTGTATTGAGTACTGTACTATTCATTGAAACCCCTCAGGGGACAACCAGAGTGGGCTGGTTGAGGGATTGCATCATCCCAACCTGATTGACATCTGAGACCCCGTGAGTAAGGATAAAAGAGGGGTCTGGGGAACAACCCCTTTAGACGCACCAGGAGAAACTCTAGAGATCCTGTGACAGCGTTTAATAGTGACAGCCGGTGGGGGGCTCGTGTGCGTCTTCCCTCACTAGGGTGGCGGGCTCACCACGGAAGAACGGTTTAGCTAAAGGAGAGGCCACAAGTGAATGGCCCCGACAAAAGAGACACTTGATGGATCGAAATCATAAAAAGAAAAGCTGGCAAGTTTTTCTCCAAATCTCTCTCTCTCTCTCCAACCATTGCAACACAGCGGTCCCCAAAGGCTGCAGCCTGCATGAACTGAGTGAACTTTATTTTTCCATCGGACAATATATTATCCCCTAGACAACGATTGAGCTTATTTCTTATTGATTATTATTATACCCGCACTTTTAGATTTAGTATTGACGATCTATATTATCTGTATATTTGCATTGATATTATTTTTGTGTATTTTTACTAATAAATACTGTTAAAAATAGTATCATCAGACTTCAACGGACGTCTCCATCTTTGCTGGTAAGTGACCCAGTTACGGGGTATGTAACAAGTTAAGTTCTGTTCTTCCTTAAAAATTTCCCAATCATCTGTCCTCCTACTCACTTTAACTCTGTCATACTTCCTTTTTTTTAATGCTATGCAATCTCTGATGTCCTTTGTCAACCACTGTGACCCCTTTCCCCTCTTTGAATCCTTCCTTCTCCGGGGGATGAACTGAGTTTGCACCTTGTGCATTATTCCCAAGAATACCTGCCATTGCTGCCCACTATCTTTTCTGCTAGGATATCCGTCCAGTTAACTTTGGCCAGCTCCTCCCTAATGGCTCCATAGTCTCCTTTGTTCAACTGCAACACTGACACCTCCGATCTACTCTTATCCTTCTCAAATTGCAGATAAAAACTTATTATATTATGGTCACTACCTCCTAATGGCTCCTTTATTTCAAGATCGCTTATCAAATCTTGTTCATTACATAACACTAAATGCAGAATAGCTTTGTCCCTGGTCGGCTCTCGTACAAGCTGTTCCAAGAATGCATCCCGTAGACACTCTACAAACTCCCTATCCTGTGGTCCAGCACCAGCCTGATTCTCCCAGTTCACCTGCATGTTGAAATCACCCATAACTACTGTGACATTACCTTTGCCACATGCCAATGTTAACTCCCTATTCAACTTGCACCCAATATCCATGCTACTGTTTGGTGGCCTGTAGACAACACCCATTAGGGTCTTTTTGCCTTTACTGTTCCTCAGTTCTATCCACACAGACTCTACTTCTTCTGATCCTATGTCCCCCCTTGCAAAGGACTGAATCTCATTCCTCACCAACAGGGCCACCCCTCTCCCTCTGCCCACATTTCTGTCCCTACAATAGCACGTATACCCTTGTACATTCATTTCCCAGGTCTGGTCTCCCTGCAGCCATGTCTCCGTTATCCCAACAACATCATAGTTACCCATTCGCACGTGAGCTTCAAGCTCGTCCGCCTTATTTCTGACACTTCGTGCATTCAGATATAGAATTTTTAGCCCATTTCTCCTCTCTCTGTTTAAATCGCTGCCTATTGTGCTTAACCCAGCTCCCCTAACTCCTTTCGGGCTATACACCCCTTTGATTTTGTTGTCCTTCCTAAATATACTTATTCTTTCTGCACATTTAACTCCATGTTCCGTCAGGCCATCCCTCTGTACATGTGTCCTCCTTATCACTTGTTCCGCCTCACCTTTCTCTACTACACACTTAATATTCCGGAACAATGTAGTCCCCACCTGTCCTTTATTCTTCATCTCGCTATCATCTCTCACATTCTGGATCCCTGCACCCTGCAAATTTAGTTTAAACCCCCCTGAGAAGCATGAGCAAACTTTCCTGCAAGAATGTTAGTATCACTCCAGTTCAGGTCTAAACCGTCCCTTCGGAACAGATCCCACCTTCCTTGGAACAAAGCCCAATTATCTACAAACCTGAAGCCCTCCCTCCTGCACCATCCCCACAGCCACGTATTAATCTGTATAATCCTTCTGTTCCTTGCCTCACTTGCACGTGGCACAGGTAGCAATCCTGAGATTGTTACCCTGGAGTTCCTGCCCTTCAGCTTTGCACCTAACTCCCTGAACTCACTACGCAGGACCGCCCCACTCATCCTACCCACGTCGTTGGTCCCTACTTGGACCACAACATCTGGGTTCTTGCCCTCCCTCTCAAGAATAACCTGCACCCGATCTGAGATGTCCTGGACCCCGGGCACCAGGGAGGCAACATACCATCAGAGACTCCCGATCTTCTCCACATCTTCTCCTCAGTTGCTCCATGCAACAACAGATACGATGGGCTTCTGCAGCACTCTCTGCAGAGTTCTGTGATTAAGGGAGGTACAGTTCCCATACCAGGCAGTGACGCAGCCGGTCATACTCTCGATTGTGCCCCTGTAGAAAGTTCTTAGGATTTGGGGGCCCACACCAAACTTCCTCAACCATCTGCGGTGAAAGAGGTGCTGTGGTGCCTTTTTCACCACACAGCTGGTCTGTACAGACCACGTGAGATCCTCAATGATGTTTATGCCGAGGAACATAAAGCTGTTCACTCTCTTAACCCCAGATCCATTTATGTCAATAGGAGCTAACCTGTCTCCACTACTCCTGTAATCCACAACCAGCGCCTTTGTTTTTGCGACATTGAAGGAGAGGTTGTTTTCTTGACACCTCTGTGTCAGGGTGGTGACTTCTTCTCTGTAGGCTGCCTCATTATTATTTGAGATTAGGCCAATCAGTGTAGTCAGCAAATTTAATTAGCAGATTGGAGCTGTGGGTGGCGACACAGTCAGGGGTTTCCAGAGAGTAAAGGAGGGGGCTTAGTACACAGCCCTGAGGGGCAGTGTGTTGAGGGTCAGAGCTGAGGGAGCCCACTCTTATCACTTTGCCAGTGATCTGACAAGAAGTCAGGATCCAGCTACACAAGGCAAGGTGAAGGCCAAGGTCTCTGAGATTCTCGTCGAGTCTGCAGGGAATTATGGCGTTGAATGCTGAACTATAGACCAAGAACAGCATTCCCACATAAGCATCCCTCTTCTCCAGATGTGTAAGGATGGTGTGTAGAGCTGTAGTTATTGCATCATCTGTTGATCGGTTGCATCAGTAGGTGAATAGTAGGAGGTCCAATGTGGGTGGTAACATGCTGCAGATGTAGTCCCTGACCAACCTCTTGAAGCAGTTACTTATTATTGAGGTGAGTGCAACAGGATGCCAGTCATTCACATATTTTCCTTTGGTCTTTTTAGGTACTGGAATAATGGTGGATGATTTGAAGCAGGAGGGCACTCTACACAGGGAGAGGGAGAGATTAAAAATGTCTGTAAACACACCTGCCAGTTGTGCTGCGTACATCCTGAGTACTCGCCCTGGGATGCTGTCTGGTCCCGCAGCCTTGTGACTGTCCACTCGTTGGAAACATCTAAGTACTTCGGCTTCAGAGACAACCAAGCTGCTGGTCGCATCATCTTGGTGATCTTGGTAGGCCTATCCATATCTTAATGAAGGAACTAACTGTCCTCTCCAGCTTTTCAACATGAGTGATGGGGACTTCATACGATGTCAGTGGCTATAACACCCGAGGGAGCAATCCAAACTGAAGGCACCAGAGCTTGAGGCTTCCTGGCAGCAAGGTCTTATCCATGGCTTTAAGCACTTTGATGATTTCTTCTCCCAGCACTTTCACTTGATTTGTATCACTGAGGTTTACATTGTACCAATGCCCCAAGCTTTTAACTGGTATTACCGACACAGTAGGAATTACTTTCCCATCGAAATAAAACTTCTAGCCTTCCCTTGACCAAAGAAATGCTCCTAGACTTCTTTGTTTTAAATGTCATTTGATGTTTGAATGGAGCTTCTGAAGCAACCATTTGGTACTTGGGATGGTAGTTGTCAAGATGATTAAATCATCCATAAATCCCTGGATTAGTGGTCGGTGTAGTCCTGACTTCAGTCGTTCTCCTCCTACTACCCATTTAGAAGCTCTAATAATTACTTCCACTGGCATGGTAAAGGCCAGCAGAGAGATGGTGCAACCTGCCATTATCCCTATCTCCACAGGCTGCCACTCTGCGGTTATCAATGAGAACCAGAGGTCTTGAAAGTAGGTTTTGACCAGGATGTACCACCATTCCGGTACATGGAAAAGTTCAAATGATGACTACAGGCGGTTATGTGAGAGCAACCCAAAGGCATTGGCTAAGTCTAAGGACAAGTCTCAAGGGATGTAATAGGGAGAGGATATTCTCTTTTTCCAATAGGATCGCTCGCAATAGAATACCAAGACTACAGTAATATTATGGGCTTTAGCAGAAAGCAAATGGAGCTAATGTCAATATTAAAATATTCACAGTAGCACAGCAGATAACACAATGTTATTTCAGTGTGGGGTTTGGAGTTCAGAGTTCGATTCTGACCTCATCTGTAAGAAGTTTATACATTCTTCCTGTGAGGGTTTTCTCCCACAGTCCAAATATATACCACTTAGTAGATTATTTAGTTATTGTAAATTGTTCCAAGATTAGGCTATGGTTAAATAGGTGGTTTACTGGGCAGTGTCGCTCGTTGGGCTGGAAGGGACTGTTCTGTGTTGTATCTCTAAATTAAAAAAAAACAAATATATATCAAAAATCATTTCATTTGTAAACTGCAAAGAGACCCTGTAAATGTAAGCCTTTAACATAGGAAATCTCTGAGAAGGACTCAAGAGATTCTGCAGGTGCACAGCAGCACACATAAAATGCTGGAGGAAATCAGCAAGTCCAACAGCATCTATGGAGGGGGATAAACAGATGATGTTTTGAACAGAGACCCTTCTAAAAAGGAGATGCTTTGACTGATTAATTTAAGATGTACAAAACTTTTACTAGTTCCCTTGTTAGAAGTGGCTTTTGTTGATGGACTTCAAACTATATCAAGTAGGCAGAAACCTGCTGGGTTATATGAAAGTTCAAAATTCAAAGTAAATTTATTATCAAAATACATATATGTCACCATATCCAACACTGAGATCAATTTTCTAGCAGGCATACTCAATAATCCAATGACCATATTAGAATCAAAGAAAGCCCCACCAGTAGGGCGTACAACTAGATTGCAAAAGGCAGCAAACTGTGCAAATGCAAAAAGTATAAAAGGAAATAATAATAATAATAATAAATAAATGAATAAGCAAAAACATTGAGAACATGAGATAAAGAGTCCTTGAAAGTGAGTCCATAGGTTGTGGGAACAGTTCAGTGATAGGGAAAATGAAGTTGAGTGAAGTTATCCCCATTGGTTCAAAAGCCTGGTGGTTGAGGGGTAGTAATTGTTCCTGAACCTGATGGTGTGAGTTTTGAGGCTCCTGTACCTTCTTGCAGATGGCAGCAGCAAGAAGAGAGCATGGTCTGGGTGGTGAGGGTCCCTGATGATGGACGTTGCTTTCCTGTGACAATGCTCTGTGTACGTGTGTCAATCGTGGGAAAGGCTGTATCCACTACTTTTTGTAGGATTTTCCATTCAGGGGCATTGGTGTTTCCATACCAGGCCGTGACGCAGCCAATCAATATACTCTCCACCACATGTCTACAGAAGTTTGTCAAAGTTTTAGATGTCATGCTGAATCTTCGCAAATTTCTAAGGAAGTAGAGTCACTGCTGTGCTTTCTTAATAATGGCACTTATGTTCTTGGCCCAGCACAGGCCCTCTTAAATGATAATACCAATGAATTTAAAGTTGCTGACCTTCTCTACCAAGGCTATTTCTTGTTTTTTAGCCAGAACCACTTACCCGATGCAAAATGTTTCAAGATTGTTAGCAAACAATATTAGAACCATTCAACTGGATGCTTTGTAGACCTATTGAAGAATAATTCTTTACTCCTTCTTCTATTTGTTCACTTGTCTGAGGCCATGCTGCTTCTGTGGAGATTGAGAACTGTCAGAATTTCTAGAAGTGTACTGGGTTTCACATTGTCAATGATAACATGTCTGTTCAGCATACCTAGTGTTCAGGTGCTTGCCATTTCACATCATTTACAATACTTTATTTTTGTACCCTGAATAAATTATCTAAGGGGCACCACCCTGAACTTCTAGCTAATTTTTTTTTTATATGTAATTGTCAAACACATATTGTAATAACATAAAATATATTAGATTAGGCTTCTACATCTCAAAAGTAAATCACTTCCATTTGACACCATCTTTATGGCTGACATTTGTTGCTTACACTGATAAGGGAACATTCTACTAGCTTTTAGCAAAATATCATTTTTATGATTTAATTTGCACAGTAAAACAAATATTCTAAGTAAATGGCTCTTATTTACATGGTGTATCTTCACCAGATGATCCCTAGCTAAGTTATAGAAATAGACTTTAAAAGTCAACATTTTAAAATTAGGTTTCCTTTCATGTTAGATTTCTATAATTGTTTAAACAGAACATCAATTTTCTGTTTGTAGATAAAATTATAAGAAATAATTACTACCAAGAACTAGAATGTTTTAAAGCCTTGAAGGATTGTTTAATTTTTTTATAAAATAATTGGGTTTTCAATTTGCAGAGCATTGGAGAATAAAATTAGATTCCAAGCAAGTAATGCAATGCTTCTGTGGGATTGCATGTGATGAATCAGAAATGTATGGAAATGAAAGGATTTCAGTATTAAGAATTGCTGTAATTTTGTTAACATCAGTATTCATTACTATTTAGATTGCTTGCCTTGACCATAATTCAGAGTATTGGTGACTCAAAATTAATTTTGGTTTCTTCCTCTTTTCTAGCATGTTGGGAGTTGATGTCTCAGAATTTGGAAGGTAAGATTTAAAAGTTATTAAATTTATAAGATCACTAAGTGCCAATGTGAAGATGATCTTTAGTCTTGATTTTGTAAAACTCTGTCCATGCCACAAGGATTAATGTGGATGGGAACCAGGGCTGTAAATGCAGGCTCATTCCTTTGTAGCAGATAGGTCAAGGAAAGAGTGATGTCCTGACAGCTGCTGACTCCTGAATGCTGTGACAACTCATGCTTCCAAATCTCACTGTTGATCAAAGATGTTCAAAGTAAATGGCTCTTATTTACCCGGTGTATCTTCACCAGTTGATCCCTAGCTAAATTACAGAGAGAGACTTTGAAAGATGCTTAGAAATAGTTAGAAAACAATTAACATTTCCTGCCATAACATTACTAAAGTTAACAAGTTTACTTTAACAGACATACACTGATAGAACAATAATACTGTGGGGTAACGTAACTGGGAGAAATGTACATAATTCACAACCACCGATATTGAGTTGGAGTTTCACCTTAAGAGGTTGGTCTGATGTGATGACATTGTTACATAAGGATTTTTAACGCACTTTTGTTGCGTAGATTTTGGAGTTCGATACAAAGTATTACAGGTTTCATTAAACATATAACCTCACATTTCATTTTATTTGCCTATCCCTACATTGGTGACCCTGATGCTCTACGACAATACCAGAGTTATTGAACATGTTGCCCAAGGCAGTCGCTTTGAAACTGCTGGAGCAAAATGCTGTTGCTTGGCTCGTACTAGCTGAGGCTCAATTCACTCTGCAAGTAATCTCCGCTGACAACACCGAATTTTACTACGTGGTATCGTCACTCAGAAGTTCCACAGCTGCGATTGTGGTGAGTCTGCTTGAATACTACCAAGTGCTGACCGCCTCATAACTTTAACTGTGCCAGCGCACAGAGATCTGTGAACACCATGGGTTCCAGCCACCAGGGTCGTTCACTGAACATTACAGACACCCTTTCAGGGCAGCGTTTCTTGTGTGACCCAGGTGCTCAAGTGAGTGCACTGCCAGCCTCGTCTATTGATGAGAAAGCAAAGAGCGAGGAGGAGGCCACCAAATGCAGGAAGATCTAGACTTACGGGACACGATGGGTGCGCTCTGCTTCAGTGGATGACGTTACGTATCACCCACAGTCCAATGGCCAATGCCAGCGGTTTCACTCCTCCTTAAAGTCTGTTCTGAACGTTTCCCTGACCAATGAATGTTGGCAACATTGTCTCCCATGGGTCCTTCTGGAGCTCAGAACTTCTCCAAAAGCTCAGAACTGTCCATGGCAGAGTTACTAGTCCCAGACGATTTCATTCCTGATACCACGACCACCTGGTTGGCCTCTCAACAGCCTTCCACTCCTCAATAAATTCAATTCCTTTTCACCTATTTCTACCTCCCATTATGGTGTACAGCACTCTTGGGTTTCTGTTGACCTACATTCCACCTTGTTAGATTTCTTCGACCATGACACAGGCTAACATCTCCTTAGGATGGCCCATTCTGAGTTTTGGAATGGGGAGAAAAGACTTTTATCATAGATAAGAGGGGTAAACCCGAACATACTTCTGTACATCACCTTAAACCAGCCCAAAAAGATTCCGCTACCATGCCCCTGACATCAGAGCATGACCATGAGTGTCAACACACCTCTGGATGAGCCAGAGGCACCTGCTGTTCCTCCACCCATGGAACACAGGACCTGAGCCAGGTGGCTCGTCCAAGCTCCAGACAGGCTCACAACGCCAATTTTGTTGAATTCTGGGAGGGTCAGTGTAGGGTTACATAATTGAGAGAAATGTGCATAGTTCTCAACCACAGATATTGAGTTGGGATTTCATTCTAAGTGGCTGGTGTGATGTGATGTCATTGTTATGTAAGGATTGTTAGTGTGCTTTTGTGCTTAGATTTTAGAGTTCAATAAAATGTATTACAAGTTTCATTAAACATCACACTTTGTTTTATTTGCAAGGGCCTACAATATTAATCCTTGCTTTCATTTACACTATCAGTGAAGGTTGGCTGTCCCACTCAAATGAATTCAGCTGCTCTAGATTTATCATCTCCGTCGGGCATGAAGCTGAGCAGCAAGATATGAAGTACATTTGCTAACTCACATGAAGGCATTATGAATAGCCCTGGAATTTCTGGGGTGGAATGAGAAATCAAATGCACCCGTGGAGCTTTATGTAATTCTGTAATCCAGCATTGCAACATGCAATGAAGAGTGTGTGGCGTAGATATATTGTAGCTAACTAGCAATTCTCAGTGGAAGTCTCAACAAATCTTCAGTTCCAATTTTGCCTCATGTATTGGACATCACCGCACGAACGTTAAGATTTTGTTTCAAACAATTAACGTTTAACATTTCTTGTCTGAGCTTTTGACTTTTTTGAATCTGTCATGATTGAGAAATAAATACATAGTAATACACACACAATTCTGGAGGAACACAGCATGTTAGGCAGCACCTATGGAGGAGAATAATCGGTAGATGTTTTAGGCTGAAACCATTCATCAGAACTGAAAGGAAGTGATAGAAAACAAAATAAGAAGGTGGAGGGAGGGGAAGGAATACAGGATGACAAGTGAGGGGGAAGGCGGGTGTGTGATAGTGGGGAGGGATGAAGTAAGAAACTGGGATGTGGTAGATGGAAGAAGTAAAAGGATGAAGAAGAAGTAATCTGATAGGAGAGAACAATGCACCAAGGGAGAAAAGAAAGGAGAAGGGACAGCAGAGGGTGGTGATGGACAGTTGAGAAGAAGAGAAAGGGTGAGAAGGGAACCAGAATGAGAAATGGAAAAAGAGAAGGGGGGAGAGAGAATTAGAGAAATTGATGTTTGTTCCATCAGATTGGAAGCTATCCAGATGGAATATGAGGTGCTGCTCCTCCAGTCTGAGAGAGGCAACATCATGGCGGTAATGGAGCCCATGGACAGACTATTGCATTGGGAAGTTGTATTGAAATGAGTGGCCACCGGGGAATGCCACCTTTTGCGGTGGATGGAGTGAAGTTGCTCAATGACGCTGTCCCCTGATCGACACTGTGACTCACTGATGTAGAGCAGGCTGCTTGGGAGCATCAATGCAGTTGGTAACCCCAACATATTCACAGGTGAAGTGATGCCGACTGCTTAGGACCCTTATGGGGCAAGGGTGAGGGAGCATATGTAGGGGCAAGTATAGCACTTGTTACACTTGCAGGGATAAGTGCCAAGAGGGAGAACAGTGGGAAGGGATGAGTGGATGAGGGAGTCACATAGAGAGAAATCCCTACAGAAAGTCAAGAGTGCAGCAGAAGGAAAGATGTACATGGTTATAGGATAGTGAAGATGACGGAAGTTATGGAAAGTGATGTACTGGATATGGAAGCTCATGGTGCAGTAGGTAAGGACAAAGGGAAACCTATCCCTGTTATGGTGGTGGGAGGATAGGGTGAAGCCAGCTGTGTAGTAAATGGAGGAGATGCGGGTGAGTGCAGAAGCAATGGTAGTGGAGGGGAAATCCCTTTCTTTGAAAAAGGAGGACATCGCAGATGTTCTGGAATGGAAAGCCTCATCCTGAGAACAAATGCAGCAGAGACAGAAATGGAATAGCATTTATTACAAGTGACAGGATGGGAAGAGGTAGAGTCAAGATAGCTGTGAGAGTCAGTAGGTTTGTAAGATATCAGTTGTCATGTACCTTTGCTAGGTCTTATAACGAGAACCAAAAAACACAGAGTGGATCTTGCAAGGAGAAGTACCTCCATTCCTCATGGATGGCAGAGTGCTTCTGATTTATAGCTTAAAAAGTTCATTTTTTATGCACGTTTTCAGGTGATTCTTTGGCTGTTATCTGTTATGGCGGTCAGCTCCTCCACTGCAGTACATCTGTAGTACTCAAAGCCATGCAGTATATCAATCTCCCCTTAGTTACACAATGAACAATGATCAAGACATTAGATGCCTCTTGCCATGTACACACTTAGCTTAATGCAAAGCACTCTGGGATTATACAGGTTCCATTTTGTCACATTACAACATTAAATATGTAAAATCTCCAAGTTTCCACACAGTAGGTAGTCTGTCTCCAGAGATGGAGACAGAAAAATTGAGAGAGGGGAGAGGATGTTAGAGATGGGCCAAGTAAATTTATGGGCAGGGTGGAAGTTGGAGACACATTTGAAGAAACTGTTGAACTCAGCATGGAGCAGCACCAATGCAGTTATCAATACAGTGGAGAAAAAGAGTTACAGTATAGGCTTTTATCTGCAACATGGATTGTTCCATGTAGCAGATAAAAAGACAGTCATGTGGGTGTTTAGTTTTGCCAAAGGAGAGTGGTGATGGAGGGGTGCTAGTTCTGTTGTCCAGAATGAAGCCAAGAGCTTCAAGGTGTTACTGATGAGCAGTGTACAGAGACTGGATACCTGTAGTGAAAATAAGGAAAGCAGGGCAAAGTAACTTAAAGTGATTGAAGTGATCGAGGATGTGTGAAATGTCCTGGATGTGGGTAGGAAGGGATTGAACAAAAGGAGAACAGAATGGAGTTAAGGTATATAAATGTGAGTTCAGTGGAGGAGAGGATGGGATTACAAAGACAGTCAGCCTTGTTCAGGTAGAAATGAACAGTGTGAGGTAAGGAAGCTATGAGGTTGGTGGCAATGAATGGGAGCTCTCCAGTGGCGATGAGGTTCGTGATGATGCAGGAGACAAAGGTCTGATGTTTCTTAGCGGAGTTCTGTTCAAGGGTAAGTAAGAGGAGTTGTTTGACAGTTGCCACCTTGGCTCAGCAAGGCGGAGGTCAGTCTGCCAGACTGCACCAGAACCCCTCTTGTCTGCAGGCTTGATGATGAGGCTGGATTTGGTGCAGAGAGAGTGGAGAGCAGTGCACTCAGAAGGCGTATTGTTTGAATAGTAGAGCAGAGTGTGAAGGTTGTGATGGTTGATGACTCGTTGGCAGTTAGAGATGAAAAGATCTAGAGTAAGCAGAAGACCAGAGCGGGGTGTTGAAGAAGAGGAGAAGGGTTGAAGACTGGAGAAGGAGTTATTGCAGCGGACAGGGAATCCATGCCAAAGAAGTAGCTTCAGAGATGGAGATGACAGAGAAGAACTTGCCGTCAATGCAAGTGCTGAACTCACTGAGGGGCAGGTGTGGGGGGACAAAGATAAGGCCCTTGCTGAGGACAGAATGTTCTGATGCCAAGAGGGAAGGTGGAAAGGAAAGTGAAGACATGGCAGGGATTAGAGCTGGGGTCAGGAAAGGGTAGAGAGTTGGAGGGGTCAGAGGAAAGAGAAGGGTTGGCGTGTTCAGAGAAGGTGGGTGGAAGGAAGGTGCATCTCACAGAAATGAAGGAGGATGAGGAGTAGAGGGGAGCTGAGAGACCAGGGGTAGGTTGGGAGTAGTGGTGGGAGAAGAGGAGCAATAGTACAGTGAGAAAGGTCACGGTCTGAAGGGACATGGAGCTAAGGTCAGAGCCAGAGGCAGCTGGGACCTTAGTCTGGAGACGAAGCTGGAGGTAGTGGGGTCTGCAATCTGGAGGCAACCGAGGCTGAGGTCCGAGCCAGACTTAGAGTCAGGGGCATCTGCACCCTGAAAGAGGCCAATGACGAGGTCTGAGCTGGAGCGGCAGTGGTTGCAGTTTGTAGGTAGGAAACCTTTCAGTCTCTCCTGGATGTGAGAAAGGAGAAACGCTGGTGAGTGAAGGCACAGATGTGGTGGAGGATGACATTTTGGAGAAGTCCATAATAATACATAAAACTTTGTTCCAGTTTCTCAGTGCACATGTGAACTGAGTGAATATCTCTCAGCATTATCTTGCAGTTACGGGCAGACGGTAGCCATACCAAACTGTGATGCCTCTGAATCTGGGTTGAAGCCAAGCCAAAGAGAAATAGATAAGCTCAACGACAATAGTTACTGCTGATGAGGAATACATTAGTAAAGATAAATAAAAAGAAATCATAATGATTTTATGATGACTTATGCTATCGGAATCTAAAAATAGAACAATTTCTGCATATGCTAAATAAAGTGCTCTGCCTTAGTCATTTCTTAATTGTGATGTTTGTAAATTTGTTTGTGAGAAGCTGGAAGTACTCAGCAGGTCCAGCTGCAGTTGTGGGAAGTTAAAAAGAGTTACTATTTCAGGACAAAGACCCTTCTTCAGAGTTTGACTGAATGTTCAGTTGCTCATAAGCTTTTGAATGATCCAATATGTGAGTACCTTTGTACTAGTATGTGGACCATACCAGTCTTGTGAAGCAGCCAGTGAATATCCTTAGCCCACAATAGCTTATTTAATGTGAATGTAACAGAATGATCTTGTCACCTTGGGCACCACGACTATTCATGTGGCCAACTCACTCAACTCAATTTTCACAAACACAGCGTTTTGATGTAGTTTATCCCATTTCTTTTCAGTGATCCATTATGACACAGGCAGTTGTCTGGGCTTGCAGTATTCTGGCTTTGCATTTGTCCTGATGTAAATATGAACCCATCACCCATACAAATACATTGTGCACTGCATTTAACCTGATGACAAAAATCACACCAGCGTACATTTTCAGACTGATATTACGGTTCCTCAAAGTTATTTCACTGAACTTGCTGAAATAAATGACTTGTCTCTTTGTCAAGCAATCTAGAACAGCATTAATTTGCATGCTGATACACTGTCTGCCAATCAGTACTTCACTTGAATGCATACATAAAAACTGCAGAATCTGGAAGTCTGCAATTCAAGCTGAAAATATTGGAGATATTTAGCATCAGCGGAGAGGGCTACCAAGTTAACACTTGATGACTGTCATCGGAAATGGGTAATTGAGAAGTGACACTTATTTGCAGTGAAGAAGGGAGGGTGGAGAGAAGTAAATGAATGCCTGTATTAATGTGGAGACCAAAGAAATCCTTTGGACGCAAATATAATAGTTGTTCTCTAAGAAGAGGAGGTAAGCACTTATTAATCATGGTGATCTGTCTCAAGGTGAAACAGGTAAAAGGAATTGGATGACAGCAGCAGACAGAATATGGTACAGTAGTATTGTAGTTAGCACAACACTTTGCAGTACAGGCTCAGTTCCCACCGCTGCCTGTAAGGAGTCTGTGTGTTCTCCCGGCAACCGCGCATGTTTCCTCCCACAGTCCAAAGATGTGCTGGTTGGTAGAGTAAATTGGTCGTTGTAAATTGACCAGTGTTTAGGCCAGGATTAAATCAGGGGGTTGCTGGGCAGCCTGGCTCGAAGGGCCAGAGGAGGCTACTCTGCTCTGTAGCTCAACAAATAAATAAATACATAATGCAGGAAACCGGAAATGTGGAACCTAGCAGCTGCTGGAAACCCAAAATAAAAGAGAATACTGTAAATATTCAGCAGGTCAGGTAGCATCAATGAGAGGGAAAAAACTGAGTTCATGTTACAGGTTCATGGCCTTACACCAGAACAGGTCAGCTTTTACACAAACAAGAGAAGTTATATCTAGAAAGTTATATCGAGGTGTTGTGTCCAAACATAATGGAATGTTTCATCATTTATTCATGATATGTCATCTAATACTTGAATACCTAATGTAATGAGAAACTCCCTACTTCAGTGATGTTCACCACGGTGAACATGGCACCTAGGGCTTGCCAGCAAGCGCTGTGTGGATGCCAAGAGTCTTTGTGGTCACACATGCAGAGGTGAAAGTCGTACATATCTGAGCAAACCTGAGCATGGGCTTAGCCCAGAAGGACATGGTGAATTTTAAATTTTATTGCGCATATCCAAGCTATATCACAGAATTTAAACTGTACATTTCAGATAGATTTAGTACTGTGCAATAGAATTACTAAAGCAACTGATCTTTTGACAAAATCCCCTACATATCACTTTAATTACTTCAGTAGAGTAAATATTATGTAATTATCAAAAATTCCAAAAATGAGGCTGTTGTCAAAGATGTCAATCTAAAGTGCCTACAAGATCCTAATACACAAACTAAGATGGTGACATGTTAAATCCAAACTCAATTTCTATGAAAGTATTATCATACTGATTGTCATTAGTATCAGTGAATAATAGAAATGTTGGTAAGCACTTACATGTCTTTGGAGACACAAGAGACTGCAGATGCTGGAATATGGAACAAAACAAGAATAGCTAGAGTAACACAATGGACCAAACAGCATGTGAGGAGGCAAACGGATTGCTGATATTTCATGTTGAGACCTTGCATCAGGAAATCACAGCTCTACTCATTCACAAATGTTTGATGTATAAATATTAAATCGCCAACGGCAGTTAAATTACTGAACCATCATTTTTATGCATAGTAGTTTAGCAATGTTATATTCTTTAGGTTTCCTTTGTTATTTGGTCTCCAGCAAAAAAATAATTTCTTCATAGCAAAATTCATCCTACTTCATGGTATATGTTAAGTTTCTAAAGGATGGAGTTTACTTCCTCTTTCTGTAATTTTTCTAGCCCTATAACTATCTAAGATTTCTGTTCTAATTCCTGCTCATTGCCAACTTTAATCAATCTTCTATTGGCTGTTGTGCTTTTAGCTGCTAAAGACCAAAGTGATAGATTCTCCTCCTTAATCATCATCACCACCTCTTTTCCTCTCAAGATGTTCTGTTTAATCTAAACTTCCAAACAAATTTTTGATCATTTTCTAAGATATCTTCTACTTGGTGGATTTTTGTTCAAACTTACACCTGTCAAGCATCTTAACACATTTTATTGCCGTGTCATAGTTGTTAATATAAAGGAAAGTTGTTGGCTTATAACATATATATCATTTGAATCATGTTAATTGTTAATGAATACATAAATGAATAAAGCAAATTTTGACTGTTGGGTGGAAGTTAAAGACAGATAAAATGCCACAAGTAATTATATTGATTTCCAAAATTAAATTTCTTAAATGAATCACAAAATTTCATGTTGTATTAACATCTACTGCAAGTTTATCACTTTAAATGTAAAGTTGCTTGCAGGCTGTCAGTAGATGGCGCCTTTTCTCTTCTGCACTGGTAATTCAGCAAATCCACAACACATTTCTTCACTGTTACATAAAACATTTAGAATTATTTCAATGACCGTCTGATTTTTTCCCTTTTACCCTTTCCTGTATTGATCTTTTGTGCTGATGTTGTGTGGGTTTGTAGTAGTTACTGTTTCCTAAGAGATGCTGCCGTGAACACACATACCAAGCTGTCTGATCATGATGTGCATTATGTCTGGGCTTAATATGCCCACGTACAGGTTTTATATCAAATATGCCTTAATAGCAATGAAATGTTAAAGCCATGCTTAATTTGTCTATATCTGGTCAAGGAAGATGGCGGGCAACTGTATTATCATATTTGCTGCAATGATTGAAATTAATTCAGCATCCCAGGGACAAGCACCATTTGAATATTGGTTAGGAGAGATGTCCACATAATCTTACTTGAATGCAAGCACAGTTCCTAATGGAATCTCAATATAAGATCAGATTTCATCGAAAATCAGTTAATTGAATTCCCATCTGGAAGAGACTAAAATTGGGGTTAGTTGGGGCAGTTAAAATAGCCAAAGGAGAGGGAGTGCCCAGAATCAGAAGCAGGATTAATATCACTGACTTACTGTATGTCATGATATTTGTTGCTTTATGGAGGCAGTACATTGCAATTCATTATAATAAAAAAAAACTATATATTGCTAGAAGAATATATACAAAGAGTTGTTGTTGTAGAATACACCTTCTGGTGCTACTTGGACACGTCTTCAGTGATGAACCCGGGGTCGTAGGATGTTTTGGGTCTTTAATCATCAGAAACCCTTGCCCAGGCAACCCAGCCATGGGTGAAAAAAGAGAGTAAAAAAAAGAAAAAAATTAGTGAGGTAGTGAGGTAGTGAAGGTGTCCTTGATGCTGGGGAAGCTAGTATGCATAGTGGAACTGGCTGAGTTTACAACTTTATGCAGCTTTTTTCAGATCCTATACAGTGGCCCCTCCATACCAGATGGTGATGCAACCAGTTAGAAAGCTCTCCACTGTGCGTAGGTGGAAATTTGTGCGAGTCTTTGTGACATACTGAATGTCCGCAAATGCCCGATAAAATCTAGCTGCTGCAGTGTTTTTTTTGTAATTGTATCATGATGTTGGGCCCAGGATAGATCCTCAGAGATGTTGTCACCCAGGAACTTGAAGCTGCTCACCCTTTCCACCTCTGACCCTTTGATGAGGACTCGTGTGTATTCCCTTGACTCCCCTTTCCTGTAATTAAATGTTAAAGGAATGTGAACCAATGCAAGATTTCAAATGACCCAGTTCTATGATTCCCAGAAGGTATATCAGTGTTATTTTTGATAGAGACAGTGATAATAAGAAAGGTTCTTAGAGACAGATGGACTTGTTCCAGAAGAGTGATTAGTAGACATTATAACTGTCACTCTATCAGCAGTTATTGAATCCTTTAATGAGGTTAGCAAAATTACCAAGGAAAGCAAAGTCATGAGTTCTCATTCAGATACTAAGATACCTCTGGGAAAAATAGCTGACCTACAGGGCGACCACTGCAGAGTGTATATTAATAAGTTGCATAGCTGAAAGCAACATCTCCACCTCTCCATCTCTGTATCCACTCCACTCCACGGGATCAAATTCTGTGGTTTAGTTAATTTAGAAACAACATCAGCAGCATCTAATGCCACCATGTGCTGATAGTGGTCTGAAGAAAATAATGTGGCCGTAATGCAGCAGAGGAAGAGTGTACGCCATTGATTGCCCAGCGGCGAGTGCTCCATTTCAATATTCACCAAGGATGAAGCTGTTGGTGTCGTCTCAGCAAAGGAAGATGTAGTGAGGTGCTGATGGGCTAGCGTTGATGAAAAGTGGCTTGGAAAGTCCACACAAGCCTCCTGGTCCACTAGGGATGCACCCTAAGACAAACAGAAATGTAAGGAAGGAATTGCAGGGGCTTATCCATCATCTTTCAAACATTTATAGCTACCTCAGCTATGCTGGAGGCTAGGAAAATTACAAATTTTGTACGTATAAAGCTGCAGAGATAATAAATACAGTAACCATAAATCACTAAGTTTAACCTCAATAATATGGAAAGTTCTAGAAACAATAATCATGGATAGAATTATCAGTCACATGGACAATGTGGATTAATTAAAGAAAGTTATCATGAATTTGTTAAAAACAAATTGTGATTAATGAACATGGCTTTTTAAAGATAAATGTCTCAGCACCTAAGTTACAGAGAAAGGTTGTACCAGTTAGGTCTTTATTCTTTGGAGCATAGAAGGTTGAGGGGGAGACTTGATAGAGGTATTTAAAATTATGAGGGGGATAGATAGAGTTGATGCTTTTTCTATTGCGAGTAGGGGAGATTCAAACAAGAGGACATGAGTTGAGAGTTAAGGGGCAAAAGTTTAGGAGTAACACAAGGGGGAACTTCTTTACTCAGAGAGCGGTAGCTGTGTGGAACGAGCTTCCAGTAGAAGTGGTAGAGGCAGGTTTGATTTTGTCATTAAAAAATAAATTGGATAGGTATATGGACAGGAAAGAAATGGAGGGTTATGGGCTGAGTGCAAGTTGGTGGGACTAGGTGAGAGTAAGCGTTTGGCACGGACTAGAAGGGCTGAGATGGCCTATTTCTGTGCTGTAATTGTTATATGGTTATATAAGTGGCAGATGGAATATAGTATAGGGAATTGTATGATTACTTACTTTGCTAGAAGGAATATAAGTATAGATTATTTTCTAAATGGGAGGGAATTCAGAAATCAGAGGTACAAAGAATGAAGGTGTTAGGTGTTCGATGCTCTGAGCCTGTGCTTGTTGACATTTAGAAAAATGGGGAGGGATCTTATGGAACTCTATTGAATATTGAAAAACCTAAATAGAGTGAACATGGAGAGGATGTTTTTTCATACTGGGTGACTCTAGGACCAGAGGGCACATCCTTAGAATAGAAATACGTCCCTTTAGAACAGAGATGATGAGTAAATTATTTAGCCAGAGGGTGGTGAATCAGTGGAATTTATTGCCACAGGTAGCTGTAGAAGCTAAGTCATTGGATATATTTCAAGAGGAGATTGACAGGTTATTGATAGGTAAAGACGTTAAAGGTCATGGGGAAAAGATGTGAGAATGGGGTTGAGAGGGTCAATAAATCAGCCATGATGAAATGCTGGAATAGACTCCATGGGCCGAAAAGCCCGATTCTGCTCCTAAGTTTTATGGTCATTCTAGACTGTTACAGCAGTGTGAGAGAAATAATCCATGAACCTGGTGCTTTCATGTCTTTGTATCTTCTGCATGACACAAGGCAGGTGGGGGGGGGGGGCTTGGTGATAATGAATGGAGTGGAAGGGGTCATTGTTTATGTTTCGCACACAAAATGTCTGTTCTCCATCTCCCTCTGGTGCTCCCCTCCCCCTTTCTTTCTCCCTAGGCCTCCTGTCCCATGATTCTTTTCCTTCTCCAGTTCTGTATCCCTTTTGCCAATCACCTTCCCAGCTCTTAGCTTCAACCCACCCCCTCAGGTCTTCTGCTATCTGTTGCATTTCCCCCTCCTCCTCCTACTTTCAAATCTCTTACTATCTTTTCTTTCAGTTAGTCCTGACAAAGGGTCTCAGCCCGAAACGTCGACAGTGCTTTTTCTTATAGATGCTGCCTGGCCTGCTGTGTTCACCAGCATTTTGTGTAGTTTGCTTGATTTTCCAGCATCTGCAGATTTCCTCATCATTGTTTATGTTGGTTGTTTTACTAAGGCAGCTAACATAAAGAAGTGTGGACTGTGATAATGGAGGGAAAACTGATTTTCATAATATACTGGGCTGTGATCACAACTCTGCAATTTCTTGCAGTCTCGGCCAGAGCAGATGTCTTATCCAAGCTATGATGCATCTGAACTATATACTTTCCACAGTGCATCTGTAAAAATTGGTGAGGGTCACAGGAGGCAGGAAAGAGCTAGATTAAATTTAATACTGTACAATGTGAAAAATATTGGTAGGAATAATGATGAAAGTCCAAATAAGCTAAACAGCATAATTCTAAATGGGGTACAAGAGCAGAGAGATTGGGTACAGTATATTGGAAGACCTGAGAAAGTTGTTAAAACATTATATGGAATCTTGGGCAAAGAAATTACAACAAACTGTTGTAAAGCACAGGAGATGCGAGAGTCTGCAGATGTATTCTGGAGCAAAAAATAAATGCTGAAAGAACTCAATGGATTGAGCAGCATCAGTGCAGGCAGGGGGATGGTTGATGCTTTTGGTCAAGACCCCACCCTCTTTATTTTCTGCTAGTGGTAAATTCTGATTTGTTCACAACTGGAATAGTATGCCCAATTGCAGGTGACACACTTTAGGAAAGACAGAAAGGCTTTAGATTACAAAGATTTATTTATTAATTACATGTACATGGAAAATACAGTAAAATGGATTGTTTGCATTAACTTAGGATGTGCTGAATGTAACCCACAAGTGTCACCATACATTCCAGTGTCGACATAGCTTCATATTCAGCAGAACAACACGCATTCAACATACAACATGCAGCAACAAATCCCCATACCCACCCACTCCAGCCACACATACAGACTGGTCTTCAACCTCAGGACGGTCTGCCTCTGGGCCTCTGACCTCCAGGCTCGTAGACATTGGGACTCCATCCTCCGGGCTCACCAACCTTGAGCTTCAACCTCTGGACTTGCTGACTTCTGGATGTCAACCGCAAGAGTCGCCGATCTCAAGACCTGCTGACTGACATTGGGAGTCACTGAGCTCAGACTCTTGTGCCCAAGACTTGCTGAACTCATGGATCACTAGCTCTCATTCTTGCGACCCTCAGTCTTCAAACCTTGGACTTCCGTCCTTGAAGATCGATGGCCTCTAACCTCAGAGTGCTCTAACCCGAGCTCCAACCTTGGGCGCCTTCCCCCAACTCTTCGTTGACTGCCCTGGACCTTTCACTTCCATCATCCCTATGAATCTAAAGCTCTAAGTTTGAGCCACAAACCCATTGCAGCTTTGTGCCAGCATTAGGAAGGATGCAGCAAATATACACCAGACTAATGCCTGTGAATAGAGCTTTACTTAAGTGGACAGAATGGGGAAGCTGGGGAAATTCTCTTTGGAAGAAAGGAGTATGTGAAAGGATCTGATGGAGGAATTTGAAATCATGAAAGGTACTCACAAAGCAGGTGCAGAGAACCAGTTCCTGTTGGGTGAAAATGTCAAGAACCACGGGGCTTAGAATTAAAATACCTGTCAAAAGAACTGAATAAGAGACATTTTTATACATTTTTATAATGTAATTGGTTAGAATTTGGACTGTATTGCCTGGGTAGCAGGCTCCAATGTAGGATTCTAAGGGGATCTGGTAACTATTTGTTAGGAATGAAAGTTCAGAGCTGAAGTGAGAGGACAGGTGAGGTGACCAGCAGGAAAGCTCTTTCATCGAGCAGGAATGGAACAGAAGGAAGGTCAAATGGCCTCTTTCCATGCTTCTGTACTTTCATGATTCTTTGATGATAACCAGTGTGCATCCTGAAATTCCACACACAACATTACTGTTGCAGTAACTTCACCAGATGGACTGTAGTGATTCAAGAAAGTAGCTTACTACCAATGTCTCAAAGACAATTGAAAATGGGCAGTAAATTCTGCCTTTCCTAGTGTCGCTTGTATCTCACAAGTAAATTATTTAAAAATATTGCACTTACCAAATAGTTGGTTTGGAGGTTCCATCTATTGGATAAACATTCTAATTAAAAGCTTTCTACACTGCAAATATGGAACCAAAATGATAATTCGTAGGGGAGATTGAAAGGTGAACAGTAGAAGATTAATGTGTGGTTGTCATGGGAATGTACGTGGAGGAGCATAATGCTTCTCTGCAAATTGGGTGTGCTTGAGATAACAGAAATGAAATTAATATTGCAGCATTGGACAGAAAACAGTCCAGTGGAATTATTCTCAGAGAATAATATCTATGAGATATAAGGCTGGGTTGTAGCTAGAATTCGTTCTGTTCCTGGACTGAAATATGTACCATCTGTGATAATTGCATCATAAGGTGACATAGTGGTGCTGCACGTAATATAATTGTCTTACACTTCCCGGACACAGGATCAATTCTGACCTCTTGTGCAGTCTGCATGGAGTTTTCATGCAGTGTTTGTTTATTAAAAATACTGTACTGGAGTTACAATACACTTAGTACATCTTTCTTTACATTCATTTTGCCATCAAATCAATATGTGAATTCTGCTAATAAACCATTATTTACAAGACAATTCACTTTTCTTCTTTTTGTTACACAGAATTCTGCCCCTCAGTGTCCAGAGGAAGTTGAACCTTTAATTGCAGTCCTTCCTCTCATCTGCGTTGGCTGTTGTTCTGCACTTTGGAAAGTGGCAGTTGGCAACATTCTCTTAAGGACATCTCAACCCAATTTTAGACAAACCAAAGTGCATCTTTCATGGTAAATTTTCATCAGCAATTGCCACTTGACTCACAGTGCATTCCTGGAAACAGCCCATGAATCAGAGAGTCTTCCATTATGGAGCTGCATAGCCTCACCCCCTCTCCTTATTCTGGCTTTTTCCCTTTTCTTTTCTGGTCCCAATGAAGGGTCTTGGCCTGAACCATCGACTGTGTGCTCATTTCCATAGATGCTGCCTGGCCTGCTGAGTTCCTCCAACATTTTGTGTATGTTGCTCTGGATTTCCAGCATTTGCAGATTCACGTGTTTATGATTTTACAGACCTTTTTGGCAAATGCACAGTTCATAAAGAGGTTAGTGATTGTCCTATCTGTTTGGCAAGGGCAATCTGAGCTTGGAGCAAGACTCAGATGGTGCAGAAAGAATCTGATATGAGGGCCCTCTCTCTGCTTGTCAAGTGAGGCCTTGGTGCTTGTTGAGTTCTGGTGATGAGACATTCTGACAAATAGCTTTGAGAGTCTGCTTGGGAAACCATTCCTCCGGATCGATTGTTCACCTCTCCTACAGGGCATGCAGGATGTTCTGTGTTGGTACTACCTGACAAACACGTAATCAAAGGTATTTTTCAGCTTGGTTTTTTTGGGTTGTAGGCTATAGTTTTTTATTCCCCATATCTGGTTGCTACATAATTGGCTACATAGTGTAGGAATAGGTTGCAGGGAAATAAGTGGGGTGTTGGATTGATGGGATTGTTCTGAGAGCTGGCATAGATTTACTGGGCCAAATGGTCTCTTTCCATGTAATAAGGAAATAAAGATACCGAAAAATTAGTTGTTTATTTCTACCTCTGTTAATCTCCATTAACCAATCCTCAGTCCTCTGCATACATTACAGCTAATGTCAGCAGTCTAATTTTGAGTGCCGGCTATCAATCACAGATAATTTTTGAAATGAGATTATTAGTAACTGTAAGTTATTGGTGTTTTTGAAAATGGAAAATGGAGCTGGCTATCTTTGTACGTGAATCATTGAATGTTAATGCACAGACAAAACAAGCTGCTTTGGTCTTTATATCAAGAGCATTTGAGTGTAGGAAACTATGCAGGGTTGCAGTGCGATTAGCACTCCATTTTTCTTTCATCCATGTGCCAATCTAAGAGACTCTTAAATGTCACTAATGTATCTGCCTCCACCACCACCCCTGGCAGCACATTTCATGCACCCACCACTCTCCATGCAAATAAAAACACTACCTCTGACATCCTCCTATACTTTGCTGCAATCACCTTAAAATTATGCCACTTTGTATTAGCCATTTCAGTCCTGGGAAATGTTCTCTGGCTGTGCAGTCCATCTGTGCCTCTTATCATCTTGTATGCATCTATCAAATCACCTCTCATCTTCTTCACTCCAAAGAGAATAGCCGTAGCTCTCTCAATCTATCATCATAAGACATGCTTTCTAATTCAGGCTGTATCCTGGCAATCTCCACTGCACCTCACTGAAGCTTCAATATCCTTTCTATAATGAGGTAACCAAACATGAGTACAGTACTCCAAGTGTGGCCAGAGTTTTATAGAGCTGTAACGTTATCTTACACCTCTTGAACTCAGTTCCCTGACTAAAGGAGACCAACACATTATATCTCTTCTTAACCACTTTATGCATTTGCACAACAACTTTGAGGGAACTATGGACATGGAACCAAAGATCTCTCTGGACCTCCACACTGCTAAAATCCAACTATAAACCCTGTATTCTGCCTTTACGTTTGACATTCCAAAGTGTATAACTCTGGTCAATACTGAAGCAAAGTATTCATTAAACACATCCCATACCTCTGCCAACTGCAGGCATGTTTCCTCTTTAATCACCACCATTTTGATACCTCACTGTCCATTTTGAAACATCTAAATCCCAGAAAATCTAGCAGCCATTCCTGCCCTTATGACAGCCGTCCCTATAATAGCTACAGCATCATAGTTTCTTGTATTGCTTACTGATCCATGCTCTAAGTTCATAACCCTTGTTCCTGATACTTCTTGCATTAAAGTAAACATATTACTACTCATTCAGCTGACAGCATTTATATCCTCTCCATCACTATCCTTTCTCACAGTCTCTCTACACATGGCATCAACCTTTACAACAACTCTCCAGCCTCTGACATATTTCGCTTGTTCCCTTCCCCCTGCCAGACTAGTTTAAATCCTCCCCACCAGCTGTAGCTGGATTCTGGTCCCCCTTGAATTTAGGGATAACTCTTCCCTTTTGTACAGGTCATACCTTCCCCAGAGGAGACCTTGTTCCCTGCATCAATTCTTCAGTCACACATTCAACTACTTGTTCAAGATGGTGCCAAGCTCAGACCTTTGTTTAGGTTTTCTTTTAGTTTGTGGTGCATAGATATGGTTTGGGGGACAGAGAATGGAGTTGGGGGGCAGTTTAGGGTTTAAGGACAGGACAGGTTGTAGTCTAAAGGCTGATTTATACTTGTGCGTTGCATCTAAGCTGTAGGTACCGCGTACCCTATGCCATACCTATGCCATACCCTACACCGTAGGGTGACGTGCATCTCCCCAAAAAAGTAGCTTACATATTGCGGCAATGCAGACCGCAGCAACTGTGATTGGTCCGCTTGGTAGCATCACATTTCTCCTACGTATTTCCAGTTGCTTCTTCTCCGCCATGTCTGTACACCAATGCAAAATAGATGAACCAATTCATCAAATCTACCTGCCGACATGCGAAAATGTTTGAAATGCATTTCCTAGTCTGTGTCTCTCATGAAGAAACTCAACGCAGTGGCATAGAAACCCCACCGCCAACTAGCATTTTGACGCATACCAACGCATGCTTGCTATGGCGTAGAGTGATGCAGAAGTGAAAATCAGGTCTACGGCATAACCCATACGCATAAGTATAAATCAGTCTTAAGCCTCTACTTAGACATCACTGGACTCAGAGACAGTGGCAAAGGCATGGCTGATGTTGGGCCTGCAGGCCAGCAAGGATGTTCAGAGTCTTGTCATCGCCAAGACCAGAGTTTGAAGCTTAATTTTTGGGGTATCATCACCGGCGAATCCAGCTTTCGAGGTATGGAGTTTGGGCCCTCATGCAGGGTCTTCATTCACCATCATCTACATGTCCTGGGCTGATTCTGAATGTTGAAGTCCAAAGGTCAATCAGAAATCCTGACTGAAAGCTGAGGGTCAATTGTAAGTCTGGGTTGAATCCCAAAGGTTGATTGGAGATCTAGATCAAAATTCAAAGTTCGATTGTAAGTCCAGAAATCGGGGCCAATATCTGGAGCCCCAAGTCTCTGAATCTCTGTAGGTCCTCTGGGGAAGTTGGCCCATAAGTCCATGAGTGCAGTAGAGGCTGGAGCCACAAACAGCCTTTCCTGGTGTTTTAGGATTGTGTATATGTTGGCTGGGATGGGAGGACAAACAAGGCTTCTTTTGTTGTTGTTGTTTTGTTCTTTGCTATGTTCTGCCAAGCATTGTGGGCATGCTATGTTGACGCCGGAATGTGTGGTGACACTTGCGGGCTGCCCCAGCACATCCTTGGCTGTGTTGGCTGTTAATGCAAATGACAAATTTCACTATATTTTTCCATGTACATACGATAAATAAACCTTAATATGAATCTAAATCTGTCCATTTGATCCTGTTTTTACCTTCGCTGGCTGTGGCACAGGCAGTAATCCAGAGATTACTATCCTTGGGGTCCTGCTTTTCAACTTCCTATCTAGCTCCCTTCATTTTCTCTTCAGGACCTCATCCATTTACCTATCCACATCATTGGTACCAAGATGTGCCATGACTTCTGGCTGTTCACCCTCTGCCAATGCTGTGGATCCAATCTGAAAAGTCCCTGACCCTAGCAACTGGAAGGGAATATATTATTCAGGAATCTCTTTCATGTCAGCAGTACTTCCTGTCTGTTCTCCTAACTATCGAATCCCCTATCACCACTGCTCTTTTCCCCCACTCCTTTCCCCTTAGAGCTCAGTGTTAGAGATCTGGTCACTGACGATGTCCTTAAGGATGCTTTAAATATCTCTGCTAGGGCCACGGCAATTTCTGCACTTGCCTTGGATCCAAGGGAACACCTTGTCAGGCCTTGGGAATTTATGTACCCTGATCTGTCTTAGTGTAGCAAATACCTCCTCCTCTGTAATCTGTCCAGGGTCCATCAAGTTGATGCCACTTCTATAGACTCTGTATCCATCTCCCGAGAAAATACAGATGCAAAGAATGTATTTGAGATCGCCCCCATCTGGTTTGGCTCCACACATGGATTACCCATCTGGTCTTCCAGAGGATTAACTTTGATCCTAATAATCCTTTTGCTCTTAACATACTTGCAGAATCCCTTAGGATTCTCCTTCACCTTGTCTGCTACAACAACTGCATGCCTTCTTTTAGCCTTCCTGGTCTCTGACTTAAGTATTCTCTTGCATTTCTTATACTTCATAAACACCTCATTCGTTCCTACTTGTCTATATCTGCTGTGCAACTCCTTTTTTCTCTTAACCAGGTCCTCAATATCTCTTGAAGGACAAGGTTCCCTACACTTCTAATCTTTATATTTTATTCTGACAGGTACATACAAGCTTTGTACTCTGAAAATTTTGTTTTTGAAGACTTCCCTTTTGCCAGAAATCAGCAGTCTCAATCTACACTTGCCAGATCATTTCTGATACCATCAAAATTGGCCTTTCTCCAGTTGAGAATCTCAACCTGTGAATCAGACCTATCTTTTTGCATATTTACTTTGCAACTAATGATATTGTGGTCACCGGATGCAAAGTGTTCCCCTACACAAACTTCTGTCACCTGCCCTGTCTCAGTCCCTAATAGCAGATTCAGTATCACACATTCTCTCATTGGGACTTCTACATATTGATGAAAGAAACTTTCCTGAACACATTTGACTAACTCTATCCCATCTATTGCTTTTACAGTATGTGATTGCCAGTCAATATGTGGAAAGTTAAATCATTTAATTTAAAATTTTATGGTTCTTGCAACAGTCTGCAATCACTTTACAAATTTGTTCCTCTAAATCTCTAGGACTGTTGGGTAATCTGGAATATAAACGTGGCCACATCTTTCTTATTTCTCAGTTCCACCCATAACGCCTCACTATTCGAGTTCTCCAATCTGTCCTGATGGAGCATTGCATTGACATTTTCCCTGACTAGTAAAGCCAACCTTCCTCCTTCAATCCCTCCCACTCTGTCACGCCTAAAACAACAGAACCCTAGAATTCTTGCCCCTCCTACAACCAAGTCTCAATAATGACTACTACGTCATAATTCCAGGTGTTGGTCCATGCCCTGGGCTCATCTTTTCTTATAATATTTCTTGCATTGAAATATACACAGCTCAGGACACTAGCTGTTATCATGCTCAACCTTTTGATTCATGACTTTGTTTGATATCTTACCAACATCTGCTTCCACAACCTCTCCAGTAACTGTTCAGGCACACTGGTTCCCATCCCCCTGCAACTCTAGTTTAAGCCCCACCATGCAGCATTAACAAACCTTCCCTCTAGGATATCAGTTCCCCTCCAGTTGAGGTGCAAATTGTCCCTCCTGTCCAGGTTCCACCTTCCCTGGAAGAAAGACCAATGATCCAAAAATCTTCTGCCCTCCCTCCTACACCAACTTCTTAGCCACATGTTAAATTGTATCATCTTCCTAGTTCTGGCCCCACTAACACATGGCATGGGTAGCAGTCCTGAGATCACAACCCCGGAGGTCCTGTCCTTTAACTTAGCACCTAACTCCATGAACCCCCTCGTCACTTGCCCTGTCCATGTCATTGGTACCTACATGGACCATAATCTCTGGCTGTTCAACATCCCACTTAAGAATCTGATCCAAGATATCCCAGACCCAGACATTCAGGAGGCAACATACCATTTGGGAATTTTGTTCTCACCCACAGAATCTCCTGTCTGTTCCCCTATCCCCTATCGCCACAGCATGCCTCTTCATCCCCTTTCCTTTCTGAGTCATAGAGTCAGCCTCAGTGCCAGTGACCCAACCACTGTGACATTCCTCCATTAGGTCAACCCCTCCGTCCAGAACAGTATTCAAAATGGTATGTCTGTTGTTGAGGGGTTGAACACAGGGCTACTCTACATTAGTAGATTGGATTCTCAACCCCTTTTCCCTTCCGGACTGCTATCCAGTTTCCTGTGTCCTGCACCTTGGGTGGAACTTCCTCTCCGTATGTCCTATCTACCAAGCCCTCAGCCTCCCAAATAATCTGGAGTTCATTCAGTTCCTGCTCTAACTCTTTAATGTGAATTGTTAGAAGCTGCAGCTGGATGCACTTCTCACAGCTGTGGCCATCAAGTACGCAGGAGGTCTCCCTGCCTTCCCACATCCCTCACAAGGAGCATTCCATTATACTCCCTGTCATCCCTACTGAGCCGATATAAAGAAGAGACAAGGCAAAAATAAACTGAACCTAGAGCTTTTCTTTCCTTTGCTTTCCCTCGCTGAAGCCTGAAGATCACCACTCTGACTCTGTCTACTCAGTTGAATGCCCCTGCACTCGCCCCTGCCTTCCTTTAAATTGTTCTTGCTAATCAACCTGAATTGTGGACTGATCACTGTTCAAAACTCTATTACGTTGCTGCAATCTGCTGCTTCCTTTTTCTACTTGGGCAGTAGACCTGAGTGAAATTCTTTTCTCTCAAACTTCTGACATCCAGATTGGTTGCTGATCAAAGCTCTATCTGTCATCTCCTAATTCTCTCATATGAGCTGAAAGTCATGGAGCTCCAGCTCTAATTCCCTAACATGGTCCACAGGGAGCTGCTTCCAGATACACCTCTCCCAGATATAGCAATCAGGGAGACCGATGGTTTTCCCAATCTCCCACATCTTGCATCAGGAGCACACCACTGACTTGGGATCTATTCTTCCTCTTCTAGCTAAGCACTGACAAAGAAAGAAGGGAAGAAAAACTTGCCCAAAACCTCAACCTAACCTCCTACTCCTGCCAGCCCCTTAAGCCGAAGCATTGGTTCCCCACACTAAATGCTCCACTTACATGACAGCTGCACCCACGATGCCACTCCACTTAAACCTAACTTCTTTGAATTGACCCTTACCTTGTCTACTAACCCTAATGTACTCAAACTCCACAGAATGTCCCAACAGGACCCATTCACTTTTTAAATCTGACACCAAACTCCACAAGTAACATCTCCTGCAACATCAAGCTCCACAGAAAAGACCCAACAGGCCCTGTTCAATTGATAAATTTGGCACTAAGCTCCACAAGTGGTAAGTAAAGATTTGTCATTTCCATCATAGCAATACAGCAACAAAAGTTGTAGAGCAGAGAATGATTCTAACTATAATCTAGACTCCAGCGCCACAGTCTCAAAATATAGGGTTAACTACTCAGACTGAAGTAATGAGAAAAGCCTCTTTGCCTGGAAGGTGATGAACCTTGAGAATTTATTAACCAAGAAGTCTGTAGAGTCTCAGTCATCAAGTATATTTGAGGCAGAGTTTAATAGATTTTTTTGATATTAGCAGTGTAGGGGTTAGTTCAAAGAAATGACATTGAGGCAAAAGAATGGCTGTGATCCTATTGGATGATGGAGTGGTATTAGGGGCAGAGCTGGCCACCTGTGCTTCTATTACTTGTATTCGTACATTTCTACATTAGAAATGTCAACCCTTATTCCTTTAAAATGAAAATTAAAAAAAATTCATTTGCTTTCCTGTGCCAGATTGTTTTCTTTTTTAAGCACAATACATTGGAAACATTGCCTCTTTGCCTCCTCTTTCTTCGAAGCCTAAAGATCTCCTTGTACAAGCAATTACGGTAAATTTCCATCACAACATTTTGAAATTACCTCAAATGTTACTACCTGGCATTTTAAAACTGAAATGTAATGTATTGCATTTCCCTAAAGAGCACTTAACAGGGATGATCCTGTTAAATGAAAAAGCCACAGTTGCTTGGAAGCGTTTTAGACATAATAAGTAATCTACATAAATGACAGCAGACAGAATGGAAAGGTTTGTAGTGAAACATTATATTCCATTAAAACAAACAAAATTGATATCAAGAATCTTCTTGGGTTCAGTGTCACTGTTTGACAGCTTAATGAAATGGAGGAAGCAGTGAGTTCAAGTTCAGTCACAATAAGAAGCTGGTTCGTCGGGGAACTGAAGCAGGCTTGAAACTCATTCAGGGAGTTGTTTGAGGACTGGCTAATGCAGAAGAGGTGTTGTGTTCTCTCCCTATTTTGGATTAAATAAAGTAGGAGTTTCATTGACATAGTGATAAATTCAACAGCACATCTGTGCCATTTGATTCACTGTTGTAACAGCATTGTTATTGTGTCATTTGAATCATGGCTTTGGAGTATGTCACTCCAATTTGTTTGTATTAATTCTATTTAGTTATCTCAACATTTAAGGCTGTTAAATAGATAAAAGATGGGTTACATCAAGAAAACAATAATGAATTATATAAATAGATTATGGCCCTTGGAATAAGACATTCTAATCAGAGCCTCATATCCTTGATTCTTAACTTTCAGGTAACTGAAATCTCTTCATAGATTATTTGAGCTTTGCCTGCTGTTTACTGTAGATGAGAGAACTAGCAGACAATCTGATACCATGGGGATTCTGCCCATCAAAGTTCAGTGAAACCAAAGTGTTGACAGATCCCATAGAAGGGAGGCTGATTTTTATGGATATAGTTTGGTACCTCTAGAAAACATGCCTCTCCTCTTTGGACTCTGTCTACACTTCTCACTGCTTCAGAAAAACAGCCAACAGAAATAAAGAACGTTCCCAGCTGGTCATTTGCTTGTCTCCCCGCACCCTTAGGCAGAAGGCCTGTAAGCATGCACCACCAGGCTCAAGGACAACTTCTATCCAATGGTAAAATACAATTGTACAGGCCTTTTGTACAATTAGAAAATTCTCCTTAGAACACCTGGAGAATAAAGACGAGTATGTAAAGCTTCTTTTCATTTACAGCTCTGCCATTAATACCATCATTCCAAATAAACTGATTCCTAAGCTCCAGAACCTGGGTCTTAGCACTCAGATCTGCAGCTGGATCTTCAACTTCCTCACAGACAGGACCCAGGCTGTAAAAATAGGGGCCAAGCTCTCCTCTACAATCGCTCTGAGCACTGGTGCCCCACAAGGCTGTGTACTCAGACCCCTGCTGTACTCACTGTACACCCATGATTGTGTAGCCAAGTTTCCATTGAACTCAATATATAAGTTTGCTGATGACACCACAATTGTGGCCGTATCTTGGGTAATGATGAGTCTGAGTACATAGAGGAAATTAAGAACCTGGTGGCATGGTGCAAAGACAATAACCTATCCAACAAGACGAAGGAATTGGTTGTTGACTTCAGAAGGAGTAGTGGACCACACAACCCCATCTACATTGGTACTGCGCAGGTGGAACAGGTCAAAAGCATTAAGTTCCTTGGGGTGAATATCACAAATGACCTGACTTGATCTAACCAAGCAGAGTCCACTGCCAAGAAGGCCCACCAGTGTCTTTACTTCCTGAGAAAGCTGAAGAAATTTGGCCTGTCCCCTAAAACCCTCACTAATTTTTATAGATGCACTGTAGAAAGCATTCTTCGAGGGTGCATCACAACCTGGTATGGAAGTTGTCCTGTCCAAGACTGGAAGAAGCTGCAGAAGATCGTGAACATAGCCCAGCACATCACACAAACCAATCTTCCATCCTTGGACTCACTTTACACCACACACTATCGGAGCAGTGCTGCCAGGATAATCAAGGACACGCCCCACCCAGCCAACACACTTTTTGTCCCTCTTCCCTCCGGGAGAAGGTTCAGGAGCTTGAAGATTTGTATGGACAGATTTGGGAACAGCTTCTTTCCAACTGTGATAAGACTGCTGAATGGATCCTGACCCAGATCTGGGCCGTACCTTCCAAATATCCGGATCTGACTTGCACTACCTTACTTTCCCTTTTCTATTTTCTAATTATGAGTTATAATTTAAATATTTATTATACTTATTTCGATTTGTACTCCAGGGAGCACGAAGCGCAGAATCAAATATTGCTGTGATGATTGTACGCTCTAGTATCAATTGTTTTGTGACAATAAAGTAAAGTAAAGTAATTAGGTAGATTCTTTCCCTTACAATCTACCTAATCATTGGCCCTTGTAGCTTATTCAAGAAAACTTCCTTTGTAAATGTTCTGCACTCTTTCATTGCTTTTCCCTTGTACAACCTTAATGTACTGATATGTGGATAGCATAGAAAACAACATTTTACACTTTACATGTCCCAATAATAATAACCTAATAAACCAATAAAATCAATTAAAAAAACATCGAGTCCATACAGCGAAACCTAGCTGCAGAAAAATAGTTGAAAAACAAAGGTGCTAAAACCTGTCGGTGAAAAGGAAGACAAGGTGGATTTCGAGAAAGTATTAGAAATGTTCTAGAAATTCGAACAAAGGTGAAGCATCTAAGAGTGATTTCCTCTGGTAATTCACTGGTTAATGTGTAAGAATGAGTCGTGTTTCACTGTGCATGTCATCCCTTCACTTGAAGTGGATTGCTGGCATTATTAAACATTCATATGGTGCCT